>NW_026136701.1:23242170-23711193 GCF_905237075.1 Dicentrarchus labrax
TTCTCATCCTCTTTTTTTTCCCCTCTCACTCCTCGTCAAGCAGAAACTATGGCCCTGTGAGTACTTGTGATGACAGACCTGAGAGCTCAATATTTAGAGTAACAGGAGCACACTGTGTTGAATCATGACTTTGTATGGTCAGAAGCTGGAGAAGACAAGAGACGGCACACGCTTTGTGTTTGTGAGGCCGAATGTTAGCGTCACCATTATTCATTTACGGTTCGAAAAATGTCTGTACAGTAACAGAGACGGTGGTTTTGGGATCATGTGTGGATGTGAGGGACTGTAAAGCAGAGTGTAAGAGCTCACACACTCCTCTGAACTGTCTGTAGATGCAACAGGTTTTAAGGCTGCAGTCGGCAAATATCACTTATATCCATACTGTCGGCTGTAAGAAAACTCATCGCAAACCAAACTCAGCAACCAACTTATCACAGACGTTCATGTGGAACAGCGGGTTGAGTGGATTCATTGATGAGTTGAACCATTTTGCTAATGGACTCTGTGTTTCAGTTATTCTTCAGTTATTCTCGTTCCAGCTTTGTAAATATGAGGATTTGCTGTTTTTCTTTGTCAAATATGATAATAAACTGAATATTTTTGGACGGGTGAACCAACTATGGCACTATTATCACTATTTGACTTACATTAATTGATGATGGTTAGTTAATTAGCAGCTTACAGTCGTTCGTGTTCAGAATCTCTTCGTCAACCGGCTCAACCTACAAGATCCCTTCCTAATTTATCCATTTATTGAAATGATATAGGTTTGATTACATTTGCTGGGTGTAACAGTGACCTTCCAGACCTCTCAATCAGCAGCTGAAATGGGTCTGCTGTTGTGCTCGGGGATGGCCGTTTCCCCACACCCGGTCAGGATAGAACAACAATGCCAGACGGAGCTTTTGCAGTCTGAGAATGGGAATGTCATCTTCCGGTCATACAGCCAGGAAATGGCGTCAGAAAAAAAATAAATAAATAACCACAGTCAGCTCGGCTTGCACAGGTTGTTCCAAATAATCGACTTAAGGAGACCACGCTTGTCCCAGTGACTCAGAACCTGTAGATGTTCCTATAACTCTGGTGTTATGTACAGTTACTGGTCGACAAACAAACCTGCCACAGCGGCACAGAGAAACTCCTCCAGCATCTTCTCTTCTTTATAACCATTTTCAAAAGGTCCTCTGCTGAATAGTTTGAATGTGTAAACACTACCTGCCTGCTATGAACTAATACAACAGCCAAAGCTTTCAACGTGTGTTGTAGTGTTGAAACAGACCCAGACAAATGTTTTATATCGAGAATTTCTTCCAACAGCTGCTGGGGAGAGCGGAGTGAAACCCAATCCTTCGCGGCGCTCCCTGTTTACGGTCCACTGTCTGCCGTCGGCCTCGGACAGGTCAGAGAGCGTTTTGATTCAATCTGCAGACTGAAAGTACGCCTCAGGGACCAGAGCCTCCCTCTGTGATGTAAATTCACACGCAGAGAGTTGTGTAGCAAATAATCGACTCCCTGTGTGACATCTCCGCCTACTTGACGTTCCTTTAATGAAGGGGAGGCAGCGCGGAGAGGATGAATGAGGAAGAGTGAGATAGGGTAATATTTTAGCCAGAAACACAAACCATGCAGATGTTCTAATGTTCAGTGATCTGTAAAAACAGATCAATCAGTCACAATCACGAGGGGATGTGTGAGGAAACAAACTCACCACAAGTCAGACACCAGGCTGAAGTCAATGCACTCAATAAGGGCGTCTGCATCAATAACTGTGATCAGACAGAGTTTTCTATTGGTCAGCTATCACACTGCCTGCGGGAAATCCCAGTATACTTCATAAAGCTACGTTGGCTTCAGTCACATTTAAAAGCAGGAGTTTAACATGAGGGCTTTGACTCAGACTGTACAGACGTGTGTCACCACTACTTCTTTGTTTACGCCTTCCTCCGTTCACTGACAGTGCCACAGTGACTTATTGACTGTTGATAACTAAGGAAACACACTTCCTGCTGAATACTGCACTATAAAGCTCCATTAGCAGCTTTTTATGCGTTTACATTTAGTACAGACACAGAATTATCCTCAAGGTGAAAAACAAACCTCATGAACTGGTGGTCTGTGGGTCTACGTGGGTGCCATACAAGTGAAAGAGTTGTATTATCTGATTGAGAGTGAAATCTGTTTTTAAACTCTGTAGATTATCTGCCTTCCTGACCCCCGTCTGTGACTTGTTGCTGCAGCTCATACTGGCTCTGAACAGACACGTTCTGGTGTCGTCTAAAAGGTGGAGCGAGGCAACATCTGTGAATGCTTAGTAATATTTAACAAAGTCCATGTTTAGACTTGTGGACGACCACAGTTCAACAAATAGGCCCTGTAATGTTCCTTATATGGCATCTATGTTGCACCAGGTGATACTTCTGTGGTTTCTGCATGAGATTGAAGATAACATAAAACATAAAATATACTAATTATAAAACAATAAAATCACTAAAACATAACATTTCTGCAGCGTCCCTTTATGCCCATCGACTAGAGCAAGTGCCCCTTTGTGCATGCATCAAACTGGAAGTAATTGCAAGAGCTACCACAACTAGTTTCTCAGCGGTTCCTCGTTGTTCGCGATTAGAGGTTAACCACACGGTGCATTGCTAACCCCGATGGGTGACTCAATGTTTTTCCCTCGAGAAAAGAGAAGTGCACATTGCTCCAACTCCCACATACGACAATGTGAACACGTTGTTGCTTAAATACTTTGTATCATTACAACACTAACCCAGACCAGACGACCACAAATTGCATTCATTACTATTATTTACACTATAGAGTGTTTCCTCTACGGTACAGCGGGCTTTGTTTGTCCTTGTTATTGCTATATGGTTTCTGTATTTTAGCTTTTTTATCTCAAACTGTGTTGCTAACTGTCGCCCGAACTGAACTACGCAGAGACTGGAACTACGGCTGCAACTAACTTTTACTTTTTCTTGTCATTTGATTGTTTGGTCTGAAAATATTTGGCCTTCAGATTGCTTAATTGCCAAACTACATGGTACCGGAGCCGCGTCCTTTGAGGAAGTACTGGCAGCATAGATAACTACTAAATATCAGAACTGGAGAGTATTTCTTTATTGAAAGAAGAGCAACAAACGGCACTGAAGTCTTCTACCGACTGGCTCCGCTAAGAGTTGGACTACGTTATATGGTTTGATTTTTTTCTGCACTTTTTGCAAACAGTTTCCAAAGACAACTTCCCAGATTACTCTTTGATGCAGTCAGGTAAATGTATATTTAGCACTCAATTATGCAACTTCTAATCATCAAGAAATCCTTATTACTGGATTTCTAGCAATTAAAAGACCCGGACATAATTTAACTGCTTCGGGGCTGATTACGGGCTGATTGTGCCTAATGTGTGACCACCTGATGCTTCTGTTTCAACTTGCATTTAAACACCAATCTCACGATTTTGGATTTTATGAAACTAACGCTATTGATATGCACTTTGTTACTGTCTAAACTATGCAATGCATCTCTCTAGTGTTAAGGATCTGACAGCAACGTGAGCCAAACACTACTCTGTGTGTCCCATAATGCATCCTGGTGTAATAAAATGATGAATGCTGCACTATTTGTGCCAAGATCTTCTGTGAGAAACAAGGAAAGTGAAAGGTGGCTTTCAACACAGGTCAGCATTGTTCACACTGGGTGGGTTCATCTGCTAGTCCACAAAAATGAGTTGTGTGCCCATCCCCCCCCCCCCCCACCACCACACCCAGCTCTGTTTGCCACTCAGTCAGCCATCCGGCCCCCACCTGCTGTTGAAAGTCACAGTCCACTCTCAGTCCATTAAGTCCCCAAACAACTCAGCGTGACTCTGCAGCCATTTCCTTAATTAAACCCCACCCAGACACCACTTTTCTCTGTAACAGGCTGTTGAAAGATCAGGAAGAACACCTCGCGTTCTGACTGCAAACCCGGCCTGTGCTATCGAGCTAACATCTGCAATAACGCTTGATACTGAACTTAAAAGTGCTGTCAGACTAGATGAGCATCAACAGGTGACGTCTGTCTTTTTTTTTTTTAAAGAGGAAAACAAAGCGAGGCAACAGAAAAAGACCATCTGACATCCAGCTGACTATAAAAATAGTTGAAAGAATTAATAGAAATGTCCTTTTCCTACAATCATGCAGATGTTTTGACTTATTGGGAAACTTTACGGGAAGCATCCTCCATCCATCCTTCAAGCTGACTAATCAATTGTGGATTAATCATCAACAAACCAACACAAGTGAAAAGAGTTAGCCTAATCTTCCTTTGGAAAACAAATAAGATTGATAAGTAAGAGCAAATCAAGATGTGATCGTAATGTAATCCGATCACTTTATCATTGGCGTTACGTACTCGGCAGATATAGCAGACTGGTTCTGGAAAGAGTTAAATTCGCTGAGTGACCTGCGAGACCTGTTTAGGGGGTTTGTCTGTCATATGGGGGAGATCCTGATCTCCGAGCCCTTCCCCAGAGAGATGAGATAACGCATTCCTTCTGCACTAGCTCCGTACTGTGTCGTGGAAAACGACGTAGCTGAAATATGGGGTGCTTTTTTTTCCACTTCTTTCCAACCTGAACCCGGAGTTCACTCGGTCAGTTTGATGTAGAGTGAGTGTAATGTCAATTTTGGCTCTGGGAAAAAAAAAACCCAGCTGTCAAGGTTTAAATAGCCTGTGTGTTAAGAACTTACTGAGGCTGGATTTCCATTTCCAACACCTTATAAAGTATTTGAAAAGGCCTTTTTTTTAAATTAGATATCTTGTTTCCATTGTGTGAGAAAGGAAACGTCAAAGATATTCAGTTTACACTCATAGACAAACAAATAGACAGATGGCAGACTTGTTAAATGACTTAAACGATTAATAGATGCTGACAATCCACTTTCAGAAACTCCAATTTTACACCCAAATTACACAAATTGATCCTTCATTTGTAGTTTTTTTTTAAAAAACTTTTTTGTAGAAAGTTTTGTGCTCTTCAGGGAATTCTGTACTTCTAATAATGTCCACTTTCCAACAGAGGTTTCCACAAGGTTTGACGCTCAGAGAGATGGAGCCATGAAGGGATGATATTTTAACCATGATCATATATATATTTACTTTGTTTGGTCACCACCAGGAAGCCCGTCATCATCCATGACTCATATGAGACAAGTCGGGGGTAAAGGCACGGCGTTGAGTAACGCTCAATGACCCCTCCAAACTGCCCCGGACACTCCTAGCTGTGAGCCAGGCGCTGCTCACTGTGTTTAAACATCACAACAATGTAACTAAGGGAAGTGACTCAGTGATCTGCAGGGAGCCAGCTCCAGTCTACAGACACCCCCCCCCCACCTTCATGTCTACAATTACCAGGGCCTGGTGTATATTATCTGCATCCATGTGATGTGTACACCCTGAACGGGATCAAAAGACATATGTTGTATTCGCACCTCGATACGGTGCTGTTGCTATGTCATTATGGTGGTTGTCTATAAGCCGAGGACAGGCTAGTAATTAACCCAAACATTTTATTCCCCATCCTCTCTAAATTAGGCCTTGCAGCAAGAACTGGGTGAGCGCAGATTACTAGTTCAACAAGCTCCTCCTCGAGATTAAAAAGGGAGAAAGAAAGGCATGGCGAAAAAAAAAACGCCCCCTCAGGGTACAATTCCTTCACAGGAAGTGAATCGGGTAGGCAAGACCGAGCTTGTCTACATACTGCACAGTCAACAGATCCCGAATCAGAGCTTCGGGGCAAGGCCCAACAAGAGACTCTAGGTTCTGGCTAACCACTTAAGCCCGCTGTAAGACACCTTTAGTCTAACAGCATCTCCAACCACAGTTTATACAGTCTATATAATGCAGTTTGACCAGACTACGGCTATCACTATCACTATGGATTACAACATGGGATGTTGTTTGGTTTTCTACTTTATGTATGTTTGACCCCCAAAAGGTGTAAAACGTCTGAAGCAAATGGTCCCTTCGTATGTATGTGTACACAAATGTTTAAAAGACATCTGACAAATGGACCCAAGTGCTTTAACAGCACTGCTAAAGAAAACCAGGTGGCTTTTAAATCCAATCTTCACTTTCCAGGGAAAGGATTAATAAAAAAATGCTTTAAAAAAAAATCCAGATTGATGGTTTTGTCAGAAGACTTCACAAACAAAGTGTTAATTGTCTCCTAAATGGTGCGACTCTCCCCCTATCTATTCCTTTAAGAGAAAGCTAAACCACAAAACATTTCTCCTTTAGGGAATTATAATTTCAATATGACAACAATGCTAAAGAAACCAAACAGTACAAAGCAGAAAATACACACATATACATGATTTTAGACATGTTACATATTATTTGTAAGTTTTAAAACACCAAGTAAGATCTGTAAAAGCAGTTTTGACTCTATAACAGCTGCCATGGTTTTAAATAATGGTGCTAATAAGTTAATATATCACCATCTTCCTCAGCTTCAACCACCCACACTGCCCCTCTTCGGTCATACAAAGCGGCTCAGTGGCCTACTTTCTCCTACAAAGCCCCAACTTAAACACACATGAGGTAGAGTTAGGGTTGAAGAAAAGTGCCAACATTTCACACATCACGTTGTTGAAAAATTATATTATTTAAAAGGACATTAATAGCATTAAAAACAAAAAAAAACCCCATCCAATCCACACCCATAAAGTTCGCCCCTGAAGACAGGCATTCCTTGCTTCTCCCCCCTTTTGTCGGTTACAGTGTGTTTTCAGTCGCCTTTAAACACGGCAGACCCGTTAAATGTTAAGTTAAAATAACAACACTTACCTTCTATTAATGCTGTACTGGCGTTTTCAGCTGAGTTACACTGACATTTACCCCCTAAAAGTGTCCTTTTTTCTTTAATAGAAATTGGGAGGTAAAAAAAAAAAACAACGGTCGCTGCGGCGAGCACAAGCCCCGAACTGTTGAAGAGGGTCCGCTTTGTTTTAGCTAATAAACCGCAACGTTCCGAACGTGCCCGGTACGTAACGTCTCCAACCGCAGGACGTCAACGGTTACGTTCCTGACAAATTAACTACAATATGTGTTCATATATATTTTTAAAAAATGGCATTAAAAAAAAAAAGGGCGAGGAGTCCCCGGCTCGCTGCTGCTGCTGCTGGGTCGAGTTTTTTTTTTTTTTTTTTGTCGTAATGTACCAGCTCAACAAACCTCTTCTTCTTATTTAGTCCCCGCCTACACAGGAAGAGCCGCGGCACGTACAGGGGAGCGGAACAAACACACCGGGAACCTTTGAACCTGTGCTCACCTCGGATGTGGTGAACCGAACACACACACACACACACACACACACACACACACACACACACACACACACACACACACACACACAAAATAAACAATAAACATAAATAAAAAGGAGGGGGTCAATTCATTTTGTTTTACTACCAGAAAAAATATTATTGTATTTATTTATTTTTGTTTATGTTAAATGTTATTTGTGTTATTTATGTTTTTGTTTATGTTGTGCCAATATGTCAATAAATTGGCATTTTATTGACAAGTCTGCTCAACAAAAAAAGATGCTTGTTGAAAAAACCTAAACAACTTAGAGGATTTAAGCAAAAAAAAAACAAGAAAGAAATTTAAAAAAGGGATGCATTTACATGTGGGGGAAAGTATTTTTGGGATTCTTAAGGACAGTTAAGGTGCTTGTACTTAAGGTTTGTTTGTGAACATACACTAAAACACAACATCAGATGAAATGATAAGGGCCTTACTGTGGTTCCTCCTTTCTAACCTCAAATAAGGGGCCTTGTGTTTCAAAATCTAGTGTTCTTGTTTGTGCTCCTTATATGTTGTATATTGCTAAATCTATGTTTACTCATGTGACCATGCAGCAGCCTAAATTTGAGGCTATTGTATTCAGTGTTTTTTGCACATTGCAGGTTGACAGGTTGGTGAAAGGACAAGTGTGTGAGATTTAGTGACATCGTGTGGTTTAGTTGCAACCATTTAAATACAGCTCACCCTTTCAAGCTTGCAGGAGAAGCTGCAGTGGTCTAATCTAGAGCCAGTGTTTGAGTTTTGTCCATTCTGGGGAGGAGAGGACCCGCTCCCGAGAGAAAATCAGCTCATTCTTGGGTAACAAAAAACAACTATTCTTATTTTTCAGGTGCTCGCAACACTAATGTGTATTTCTGCTAATAGATCCTCATACACACTGAAAGCTTTACAGGGCCCAGCAGAGGCAGGAAGAACCTCGCTTCTCACTGCAAGCGCAGCATGTTTGAAGGAAACCCAACCCAGAAAAAAAAGTAACACCTTTAACAGTACACTACCAATTGTTTCAGGTGAACCACATGTTTGACATGTGTTTCAGCAACCCACCACCTTCACTTCCTGTGCAAACAGAGAAAGCTGTCTCTGATACAATTTTTTTTTTTTTTTGCCTTTTCCTGTACTAAGCACCCATGAGACCTTTTTTTTCTTCTGGTTTTGAAATAGTTGCTATAATCACCTGCTTGTGTGATCAAGTTCTGTCATGGAGGACCAGAGCAGACATAATACGTGTTATCAACTACATCTGGTGCCAATTAACATGGTACAGGCCTAACCTTTAACCCCACGGACTCACAGTTGGGTCTGTCTGTGCAGACCTTTCTAGTGGAGATCCAAAAATGTGCAAAGATACCAAATATATCAGTCCGAATCTATTATCTAGTCTATAAAACCTCAAGAATATTTCCATTTGATGGGATGTTGATGCCATATAATACATGGAGTCTTAGTCATATAGAGCTGATACAGAATACCCAATATATACCGTATAATACTGTAAGAAAATGTGCAGTAAGATCATTTAACAACCTTTAAAGCTACTTTATTTCAGAAGTAAAATCAAATCTATACAGTACATTAAAGTATCTTAAAATATCCCTTTTAAATTCAACATGGTAAAATAAATTGAACAAGTAGATAAGCAAAGACATGTTGTAATTCAATGGTCTCTTAATGCAGTTGAGTGGAAAATCAGAAGCATAAAGATACATGGGAAATAATCAGTATCGATACATTAAACAAAATCACTGTTGTCCCAAACTAGACACACATATGTTGACTCAAAGACTATTTTCTCTTTAGAGTAAAGCAGCGAAGGGACTCAGAGCTGATGGTCAACCTCCCACATTTAGCCTCTGTAATCACAGTAAAATGTGTGACAAGACTGGAGCAGCTGATTCAGATGCATGCCCAGATGACACATGCACTCACCATCTCCATTACAACTTCTTTACATCACCGCACAATCATCCTGCCGCATACCTCCGATAATCCGTTCAGGGAGAGTTTAATGACTATCCGTTTCACACACATTCATAACAGAGAAAAAAACTCAACAACCACAACCACAGCCTCTGATGACCACTGCTTTCTTTAAGGACACATCAGAGGGAAATTCCACAGCACAGGACAGTGTTTGCTGTGTACTTTCTACTTTCTATTTTCACATTATGGTCAGTAGTAGGTCCACATCTTTATAAACAAACGTATCTCTGATTGTATCTAATGCATATCATAGCCATATAAACCCTATAAGGGACAAAAATGAGCTTCAGCCTTCTATTTACCACCTGTTTGTTTCACTTTTGTTTAATGCAAATGTATTTAAAGGAATATGTACTGTGTAAGTTTTAACACAGAGGCTCTATAAGACAAGTAGACCATGCCTTATAGGCACCACTTCCTTTAGATACACAGTGAATAGTGCCCAGTTGATAATCCAACCTTAATGCCACAAAATATTGAGCACTGAAAGCCCTTATGTTCACTGTGCAGCAAAGGTGAGTTGTGGAAAGGAAATATGGTGTTGTTTGTTTATGCACATTTACAACTGAGGCATTGCACTGTGTTTGCATTACCTTGTGCCACATATCTAATGCTCTAAATGATTAATAGCACAAATTATAAGAGTTGTTCTTCAAGTGCTGCTTCATAAACTACCACATTTAACCTGACTCCACAGATTGAGCAACATACGGCATACAGACGGTTGATAAGTCATTGCTGCAGTCTAACGGCAACACAGAAATGAGACAGCATATAAAAGCAACTGCAGACACTGAAGCCAGCAGAGTACGGGAAGGCGGTACAGAAACCAACTTCTGGGCAGGAACCTGACCTTAAACGAAACCACATAACTGAAGTTCACATGAGATCAGACTGAGTTGAGCTGAGCTGAATGTTCAGCTCATAAAACATATTCTCTGAGCTGAGGCAGACATGTTTTATGAGAAATAATCCATTTAGTGTGTGTCTTGGACTCATGTTGCTGTTTTATATTGTTTCAAGAGGCAATTCTGCCACCCTGTGGTCAAAGCGTGATATGGCAGACAGTAAATATGATATGAATGTCAACCCACCTTTAAGACCTGAGTCTGAGATTTTGTTCATGTCAGAGGATTTCAACCTTTCCTCTTTATCCTTAGTTGTGTCCCTGTCTCAGACTTCATAATTGTATAAGTATGTAGTGAGCTCACCCTTTCAAAGTACACTCAATAAGTATATAAGCAGAGTTTTTGAGTGTACTTTACTTTTGATATACTTTATAGACCCATAATGCATTGCACAAAGGTATCCGAGGAGGAATTGTGAATAGTGGCAAACATTTTTGCAAACACAGTTGGCACCACAAGGTCCATTCGTAGCTGCTCTGGAGCTTTCGTCACAGTCTTCCCCGGCACATCGAAGTTTCCCCAGCTGTCGTGGAATTGGCCTTGGAAACAGCAGCTGACAAACAGCCTCATTACAAGGTCTGTACTTAAACTTAATCTTTTAAGGATCAGACAGAAGGAAATGGAGTCTTCTAAATTTCAAAGCACCATGTTTTCCCCCGTACTTTTTAGTGCTATGCAGTAGTTTGGGGTTTTATTTTCCCAGGGTTTTGAGATAAAATATCTGCTTCCACCCCAAAACGATGAAGATGACACATCACTGATAAATCACATTATATTACAAATTATAATATTTAAATGTCCTCATTTCTCAGAGTCAGTCAAATAACATGCTACATTCACTGGGTTTCTTCAATAAACTGTATGAAATCTAACAAAAATCAAACCAAAGTATCTGTTACTAGATACCAGTGGAGGGTTGTACTTTGGACAAACTTTAAAACAAACCATTCTTTCTGATATAGGAAAGAAACAGTAAAGCAGCTTTTACTTAAAACATTTATTTGATCCAATTCTTTGGAATGTAATAGTTAATGATCAGAGTCTGAGACAACAGAGACGGATGAGTCTGGGTGCTGACCAGAAAGTCAAAGTACAAACAATACTTTTAGTCACTTAAGGCCTCACTGCTTTTCCATTTTTTTACTTCCTTATTTCCTTTCTTGTTTTTTTTCTGGATCTGAGACAGCAAAAATTACAGAAGCAGTATTGAAAATAAAACACTTTTTTTTCTTGTCATACAAAGAAAAATAAAAAATAAAAACAATGGCACGTACATCAGTGACAAAAACACAAGGTGATATTATACCAAGTAAATAAAATTGTTACGTTTTCAAAGAGACGCATATAAGCTTTTTCGAGAATGAAAAACATCTCTGTAAGTTGTACTTTTCAGAATTATAACATTGTCATCTGAAATCGTGTTAAAAAGAAGCAACAATAACACTGTCTTCTCCTTCCTTCTTTCTCTCTTTTCATAAATCAACATCATAAACACAGATTTTTTTTTTTTAAATATATCAGTGCAACATTTGTTTTCACATCTAGTGCTGCAGCATCCTTTCTTGTTTAAAGGGGAAGGATTGACGTCCGACTGAAACATCAGAAGCACATTCTGTCAGATTGAAATTACATTTTGTGACACCCATAATCTCGTCTGCTTCGTTTGCTGTAAACATATTGATATTTTCCAGAAAAAAAACAGAGACCGATGCACCAGTGTGATTTTCAAAAGCTAATAATCTCAACAGTTAGAGCACCTTAATTGGATTGGAAATGTTCAGTCAGTCTTTGCTGAAACAATGATTTGATTTAAACAGAGCCAGCTGAGGAGGTTGATTTCCTTTACAACAAAAAACGGGGAAACTTGATGTCTCTAAAGCCTGATCTTAAAAGGAAACAATTGATCCTATATTGACTACTGACTAAAAGTCTCACTTCACATTTGGAGCTCACACAATGTCACATAATGCTACATTATAAATGGTCAGGTTTAACTTCCACAGTGCACTGCAACAGGAATTACACTGGAACAAACATTGTAGTTCTTCCAGTTGCCAGTGGCAATATGTCAAACTATCATACCTGCTTTTTTTTCCAATGGCTTTTGAATCTTTGTAAGTTAAGTATCTGTCTTGCCCAGCATACAATAACTTGTTAATTATCACAGAGTGAACATAAAACATCTGCTGGAGGTTATTCACTGATACCAGTGAGCTAGTGATCTGTGACATTTCTGGTTTTCGAGACTCAATCCTCCCATCTATACAGTGCTATGAACAAGTGACCAGTATCACAACACATTTAGCTACAAAAGCTAAAACACAACAAAGCAGTATTATTAGTACAGTATTTATAAGGCTTGTCGTTTTCAGTCAATTCTTTCACTAAAAAATACCCAGGTTTTAAAAAAAAAAAATGTCCTCACAGAGTGGGACAGAGTTGATAAGAGGGCACTGATCACTGTAGATTGCAGGGTATATGAGCCTTTTGTGATGTTGACAGCTAAGATAATGCTCCTGCAAAGAGAGAGTGATGAGTAAAACAGGGATGAAATACAAATCGAGCTGCTGCAGAAACCCACGGAAAAAAGCGAAGAAACAAAAAACAACAGAGTGCTGTCCGGGGAAATTTTAAAATCCAATTTTCAGAGGTTTAAAAATAAACTAGAAGAAGATAATGAGCCCTATGGGTTTATGGGACATTTTGTTGGGTCTCTGCTCTGATTAGCTGGTAAAACTCATCTCTGTATGAAAATGTGACTTAATTGTGTGTGTTATTCCCAGACTACTCGATCAGATCATTTAGTCACCTGTTGGGGTCATTTTTTGCTCCATTCAAATATTTCTCCTTTGATAGTCAACACAGGAAATACACTGACAGAGAGAACAGCATTGTCATGGCAAACATTAGTTCTTGCTTTATCACTCAAGACATTCAGAGCCTGCACATGCTGTCAGCTCAATAAAAGACGCTGATGGACCCGGAGAGAGACACTCAGAGTCTTTCTGATGGACTGCTGGACACACTTCTGGTTTAATGTTTCACAGTCATTGTGTTAGCAGAAATATAAAGTATCTCAATCCCGACGGTCCATCCTTGACGTGCTGTCGTCATCTTAGCGGTACTGAGGTGGTTTGTTTTACCCTGTACAAAAACATCCTTCCGTCTTCTCAAGCCATTTCCATCGTTCTTCCCAGAGCACAAACAGAAACCAGGCGACGACAAAACTGACAAAATGGCGACCAGCTCACACATGTAAAGGAAACACAAACAACACTATTTGTGCCTCTGTCTGTTAAAACTAGTAGTTTCTGTACATTTTCTGAATTTTGGAGTTTAGGGCGAGCTTGATTCCAACAACATAGAAAGGATACTGCGGCACTGGTGTCTTTTTCTATAGAAAAGGGCGCTCAAATATATTAAAACCTATGTACAATATGTTGGATGTGTCATGTGCCATGAAAATGAGGCATTCAGGGCTCCTACACATTCTCCATTCTGAAATCTCAAAGCTTTCCCAAACCTAAACGTTAACTGCTTCCCTTGGACTTCAACATTTTAATAAGTACAACTGTCATCAAGGCAAGAAGATCTTCAGATCTACACCAGCACGTGTGATATTTGACAGTACACTACAAGACTGCAGTCGTATAAAATTAGTTTTCCGGATCTGTCCACGTGTCTGTGTAGGAACCCTGGACGGAACGCCAGCCGATGAGAAAAACAACCAGCAGAAAACAAGGCAACAGAAAAGTTGGAGGAAAAGAAAAAGGCACTGTCGGAACTAGACACAGGTCACGATGGTACCCGCCTTCACACATAAACACACACACACACACACACACACACACACACACACACACACACACACACACACACACATACACACAGAAAGATGCTTGCACTTCATGTTTACAGGTAACATGAGCACACATACACGCACACACCTAGACACATACACACCTTAAATGCAGATGTATATGAATGAACACACACACACACACACACACACACACACACACACACACACACACACACACACACACTCATACACACTCACTCACAGGGACATATGGCCAGCTAACGAGCCAGATATCAGAATAGTGATTTTCACATACTCCGCTCTTTCTGTGAAACTGTGACATTTGAAAAAAGACAACAAAAACAAAACAAAAACAAAAACAAAGAAAAATCAAATCTTATCTTTCCATAAAAGTACACAAACGATACTTTCATCTGAATTGGTCTCAACACCAGCATGTGATTACATGAAATCAACAAAGCACGCCAAAAAACAAATAGAATCCTTAGTTTTCTTCTTTTTTTTTTTGCTGTACAGATTCTTTATACACAGTGCCCCCTACAGGTCAGTCCCTTCCACTGCCGCTCCTGAGAAAAAAAATTACATTGGCTCACTATCAGCCCACCCTGCCGTCCCATTGGTGGCCTCAGCCCTATGTTTCTCCCGCTTGATTGGCTGCATCACGTGTCCATGCGGAGCAATCGCGGCTCCGTCTCTCTTTGCCCCTCACGCTTCTGAATAGTTAGTCTGTCCATTCATCTTGTCCTTCTTTAGCTTCACACCATCCACCAGCTCAAAGTTATAGTTTTCCAGGGCGGATAAGTTCCTGTCCGTCATGCTGCCCTGCGAGCAGGCGCAGTACAGGACAACGCCGCAGATGGCGCCCAGGAAGACGCCCAGCGCTGACATGGCGATGATGGTGATGAGGATGGGGTCCAGGGTCTTCAGCATGTTGCCGGGGCCGCCGAGTTCGCTGGTCTCCTGCGAGAGGGAGTCCATCGCTGCAAGAGAGAGAGAGAAAAAGTTTGTGATTGCAGGCTTAAAAGGACCATACTGGTGGTTCTGCATGTTCTGGATCATAAAGTATAAAAGGCAGCTTCCAGAAATGACAAAACATTTTCCTTTCATCACATTTAAGTTCCTTTTTTCCTTGGTTTACTTTCCCCACTTGTGAATGTTTTTGCCAGCAAAATGTGAATGTCAGAGCTTCTGTGAACAAAACAACAGCCTTCAACACAGATTCTCCTGCTTGAATAAAACAGGTTAAGGTGGTAAATGTTTATTGCAATGGACTATCTATCTTTCTCAAGAAAGCTTCAAGTCTGTTCAAGTTAAAATGAGTATTGAAACGTGTGGAAATAAGCGGAAACGACCGGCTGCCTAGAAGACAGGAAATCAATTCAAACACACTTTGAAAAACTGATCAGGAGTGGTATCAAGTTGATATAGTTAATTTCCTAAAACATGGAAATTCACTGATGTGGTACTTTAAGATGTCAAAAAACACTTCTGCTACAAACAGTATAAACATTTTTACTTTTCTGGAGGCGACAGACAAGATTTTTCATGGAAAAAAGAAAAGAAACTTGTAGAAGGTGAACAGAAGTGTGATCCTTCAACTAGAAAATGTCTGACTTCTGTGCACACAACACAGCTGAGGACTAGTCTTAGCAATTCTACCATACTGTGGAGGCAAAGAAAGTCTGTGGAGATGTGTCCACAAACACACTGTAATGGCACAATTAGAGTCAGGAAGGTACTTACGTAGGATGAAGATCTCAGTTGGCGGAGATGTAGGAGCTTCTGGGTCTGGAGGACAAAAAAAAGAAAAGATTTAGATTAAAGCATAGCGACTGTAGATGACACAGAACTAGTATAAAATGTATAAATGTACCATTGTGACCTTTAATAAACAAGTTAAAACAATAAGTACATACCTTTGCACTCCTCAGGATGGAGTCCATCCAGGATCTGGATATTGTCCACAGCTATGTGACCTGCACTGCGTTTGTCTGCAACGCCTTCCACAATCACCTACGAATAACAACATGTGGTCAGTCTCAGCAAAACCAATCAACTCTCCACCCAAACTATATCTTTAAAAGTTGTATTTCCCTTCCTAGCCCACCCCTGCTGGTTTCACAGTTGGTTTTAAATCAGTCTTTCCCCTCCTTTAGGACATGACCCACCAAGAGGTTGCAAGATAAATATCAAAGATCATGATAATTTTGCTATACAAAAGTCTGTTTATTTTCCTGAAAGATCCAGTATGTAGGATTTAGTGACATCTAGTGGTGTAGTTGCAGATTGCAACTCACTCATTCACTCAAATGTTACACACTGGACCTTTAAGTATCCTCTTGTTGAACATATGAACAGCTTTACTTTCTCTGACCTCTCGTATTTGTTAAAATGAAACAATATGAGAAAAGAAAATCGCTATTTGGTTGCAAGAGTGGGCACCAACCATGAACTGCACCACTCCTGGTTTGAGCACAAAGTGCTTTATGTTAAAACACATAAAACCAATTCCAGCTTATCCCAGCATGCACTGTGCCAGAGGCAGGGAACGCCCAAAAAAAGTCACAGGGAAAATTAGTTTCCTGTTCTGCATTTCCAACTAACAAGCATGTTATTCTACTGGGGGAGGAAACTGGACCACCCAAAGTCCAGCCTAGACCTTCTTGCTGCAAGGTGCACAGTGCTTTTTATATTTTTATAACAATTCTCCTGGTTCTGCTGTCTCTCTCTTTAAAGCCTGTGGGGGCTTTACAGGTTTTGTTTATGTCATTTTTATGTTCGATAACAGCACATCAACATGATGTGAGACAAAAACTGCCCAAATGGACAATGGAAGAATCTTTTTAGGACAAAAAAATGAAAATAAATGAATCAAAACCAGATTAAAACCTCATATGTTGCAGTTACACGATAACAGATATCATTTTATGTACACATGTAATGTCTGACACATCCAGGAGTGTGTGTTACCTGATATGAGACACTGGAGTGTGGCAGTAAAACTCGTCCCTCCCTCCACCGGCTGCCCTGGTGACCGCTGACCGTCCACAGGATCTGCCCCGGCTTCGCCTGCTTCCTCTGCTTGATGTGAAGAGCTCCTGCGTGTTCACCAAACATGTGATACCAGAAGGACATGCACAGGTCGATGTCTGTGGCGGTGATGGGCAGGCTGACCAAGCTCGCCACCTTCTCCTCTTTATCATCATCTTCGCCGGTCTTACTCGACACGTCTGTGTCACTCAGCTGCATGTAGATGAAGTTCCCCGGTCCGCCTGCAGGGGGCAGCAAAAGACAATGTAAGAAGTTGCTTTGAAGGGCTCCTGACAGCGTAGAAACACACTACTGTAGATATGATGACTCTTTTAAATACTCAGTTTCACCAGAATTTCAAAATAGGACCTTAAAGACTTTAAAGATACAGTCAGTATTGCTGTTTTCTGTACATTTTTAATAAAAAAAATAAGCATTAATATGATTGATATCAAGCTCTATTGTGACATTAAAAGGTTTCTGCCAAGGGTTCATTATGCATTCATCACATTAAATTGATTGCTTAATACAAAGACCTGACTATTCTGTTATGTTTCACTATTCACTCATAAAGTCAATACTTTCTAAAGTAAGTTTAATTGTTAGGTATCATGTGTCACACACCCCTAGACCTTAAATTGAAGGACTTTGTAGTTTTGTTTTGGGTGAAAACAAAGCACTCAGTATCAGCATGCCTCAGTGGAAGATATGACTTGACATCACAACGGGCTCATTTGTTACTTGTGATCTGGCTGAGTCAAGAAATCAAGGTGAAACCATTCATTTTAGAGCTGTAGCTGTCTCCACAAAAACATCCATCACAGGAGGTTTGAATGGGGAGGCCAGCGAGCTGAGGCATACTGATAAATTTGACTGCTGTATTCTTTAAAAAGAAGTTTTTCAAGGCCGTCCATTCATTGTCAAAATGTTCTAAAGATCAAAGCATCTGCAAGTTCTGCTCCGCTCTGTTCAGTGCTGACAGATAGTTATGAATTGAGCTCTGTTTCTTTGCATTTCTTAGCCTCATTAGCTTATTGTTTTAGATTGATCTTGTTAATTTTGATGGATTTAGACAGCTTGTGGGTGTTCTAACCTGCCATTTAGGTTGTCTTTATGATTATATTAGACATTTTATTTATGATTTATGTTCACATTTCTGTTTAATTCAGATTTTCTTGCACAGTTTGTGTTATCTCTCATATGTTGTTTGTCTGTAACTCTTTGTTATTGCTGCCTAACTTGGACGGGGACACTCCAATGACGTTTTCCAATTTGAATAATGAAGTTATTATTATCCCTGCTTATTATTGCCCAGACAACGTTGCTGTTCAGTCAAAGGTCACATTTATTCATCCACAATGGTCCCATTCTAACCAACCGACGCTGGTTACCAAGACACAGAAAATAAAGAAAACCATAGATAAAAACACAAAAAACTATACTGTAAAATCTAAACAACAGTATGAACTCTGATTTGAAAGTTCAGGGAAACTTCCTATAAAAAGACAATTTTTAGAAGGGAATTACAAACCAAGGATGTCCTTGAGTTTAATCTTGCTTCAGTTTGTACTGTAAAACATGCTCATGTCAAAACAGCTCTGACCTTATTAACCTGATTACTTTCTGGCTGTGTTCTTTCTGCACACGCCCCCCGTCATGAAGTGTGGAGACAAGCTGAACTGCACTGCTGCAGAGAGTTTGTTTTTGATACAAACTCTTAAAAAAATGAACATTATTGGATGCCAAGAGGGTAGAAAATCTACTTAGAGAAGTCCACAAAAAAATGAGTAAAACAAACCTCATGTAACTTCAGCTGGTCAGCCTCTCCAGTCTGAATGAATGTCACCAGAATATCTTTATACCTGGAGAAGTTCCCATTAATATGGACCCGCTGCCTCCACACCACAACTTTGATAGTTTTCCACGTTCACAAACTCTTTGTCCTTCAGAGTAGGAATAAGGCTATGTGTCCGACGGGAATTTCTTATTACATTGTAGGCATCTTTTCCTCATTTAAAAAAAAGAGGCACTGTTGTGAATTCCCAGCAGCACAGCTTGTAGCGTGTTATTTAAAGCGTACAGGAGTTAAAAATATTCCATCTTCTAGCAAAAGAGGTTCAGACAAGCTTTCAACAGCTGCGCAGTAACATGAAGAGCCACAGCGTGCTCTCCCAAAGCATCTGCCGAGTGCTGCTGGTTAAACAAAACCCTTGAACACAAAGGTGAACACACATCTCCTACCTGTGTGGTCCAGGGTCGGTCCTCTGTGGACGGCAGGAGCCCCCTTGGTCTGGATCAGCCACTCAGCCCCCATCCCGGTCTCTTCGGTCCAGCCGCAGAGCGACGAGAAGTCAAAGTTGCAGGCGAACCACACGTACGCTGCAAGAAAAAGGAGATAAGAGCAGTTGGAAGTGAGTTTGGTGATGAAGGAGGTTTTCAGTTGAGATGTTTCATAGCGCTTTTACATGAGCTGAAGTTTCAGGAGAATATGGATCAAAGCAGATGCAACACAGTCATGACTGTTAGTCTTCAAATTGTCAGCTGTTTTACTGTGTTAGGATTATTTTCATTATCAGCTAATATATATATGTTCTATAATAAGATTGTTTGATCTATATAATAGCAGAAAAAAGGAAGAATACCCTTCCCATCACAAGATGCCAGAGCCCAAAGTGTCGACTTTCAGTTGCTTATTTTGTCTGATTCAGCTTATGATGAAAAGAGACGATAAATGTATTTATTTATTTGCTGTTCTGTCGATTTGCTGATTAGTTCAACACTAGTTAACCTTTTCCCATTTCTTAAAATGTTTTGGTCTGTACTAAGCCCCCTCGGTTGTCTCCTCTGAAACACACTGTGTTATCAGGCTCTTCTTTTCACCCCAAAGCAGGAAGCTCAACCACAAGAACAAAAGAGAGTGGAGGTTCATGCTATCTACCCAAGATATCCTGGACACAGTCAGTGCGATACGATATAAAGTCTATATCACTGGATCTTTCCAGTGATGATCCCTCACTGGAGATATATAGATAGATATAGATATATATATATATATATAGATATATAGACTGTGGTATTGAAAAGGTTTCAAAAACCAACCATAGAGGGATGAGTATCCTTCAAAATGAATCATATCCAAGCACTTTTATCAATGAGACCTGTACTCTTATTTCTAGCTGTCGCAGTGAAGACCTCACTATGCTTAAATGGAAATGCTTGACTGATTGTTTAACTGCGTCTGAAACCCTCTGTCTGACACTGGAATCAGAAGAGCTTTATTGACCTGCTGTGTGAAGGTGAGAAACTATTTGTTCTCTTTTTTTCATCCTTTGTACCAACTCTTTCTCGTATATTTTGTGCGTACAACTGAGAAGAACACCTTTGGAAGCGTCCGAGGAAAGACTGTGTGCTCCGTTCAACTCATTTGTATTATTCATTGTGCAAAAAAAAATTACAAAAACATGTGAGAGATGAAGGAGGCAGTGTGATGAAGCCAGGAGGAGACTATGATAGAAGGCTTTTTGTCCTGGCTTTAAGTGTGGCAAGTTTGGAACTGCAACACTTTTGCCTTTGGACATGGAGGGACAACCTGTGAAATTATCCAGAAAGACCATCAAATGTTTCAAAAAGTGTTAGCTGCTGGACTCTTAGAGGCTGGAGTTCCTAAAAGCTGCTGTGTGGCAACCAATTTTCGGTTTTACAGGCTAAAAACTATAATCATGGACAGTGTTCACCCACTAAACTGGCTTCAGTTTTGCATGGGGAGAGGAGGCAGCCTGAAGAAGAAACTGGAAGTCTTGTTACATCAATATTAGAAAGCTGTTCCGGCTGTATTGTATGCATAGTATAAACTGTATAGCTGGTGGAAAACATATCGCGCCAAAACAAAAGGCTTGTGCAGATGGATTGGGGTGAGAACGACTGAGAGACAGTTGTAATTGTATACTTGGTAAAGCGCTGCAGAGCACAGCCTCAATTGAACACAGGAACTAAGACGTCACCGCTTATGGAAAACAGCGCCAACATGTACATGTGTTTGGGATCAGGACATCAAGAGAGAGACAGGGAGGAATGGAGGGACCTTTCACAGAGAAAGGCGTGGTGCCACCAACATGCGGATGTGGCCCCCCGAAAAAAAAACCCAAACAGAGAAAAAAAAATAAATTACATTTCCCTCCCTCCCTTTCTGCCTGTGCCAGCGGTTGACTGGCGGCAGAGGTTCACCACAGCATCCAGATGAATGCAGAAGTCTGTGAACACTGGACATGTTGTTTTCTGGGAGGCTAATAGGATGCAGGGACGACCGTGGGGCTGGTAACACTCCTCCGACCTCAAGCTGTCTTCACGCGATGCTTCGACTCGCCTAATTGAGACCCAGGAGGCCTTTATTCTCTCTCTCCAGCTCTCACTATAACTCCATTCTTCTCTTTTTGCCTCTATCTCTTCATCCTCCTCACCTTCTTGCTGTGTCTATCTGTTCCTCTCACTGACTCTCCTTCTCCTCTGTCTTATTTTCCTACCTTTTCTGCCGATTCACCCGCTCTCTCCTTCTTTCGGCTGGCAGTTCACTTACAAATGGATTGAATTTGGTGTATTCACAAGGGAAGATAAACTGTGACACGGTGCTGAGATGTTCATGCGGAAAATAAAGCTAGGTGACAAACACGCCGCTGCTTTTGGCTTTAAATGCAAAGTGTATGCAATTGGTCAAAAATGTCATGTCTAATGTTTTCCCCACCATTCCTTCTGCTGCTGAACCCACTTCAACATAGCACAGGTTTGAACCTCAAATGCCCTGAGTCGGTTTCTTGATCAGATCACCATATTGTAGTGGATCCCAAACCTATAAATACATTCTGCTACAGAAACGATGTTTCATTTTTTGACTTTTCTCTAATTTTCTTAGTGAAACATTGGATATCTTCACTTCTTTAGGCCTTAAAAAATCCTTAAAATCAAGCAGTCTGAGACGGAAAAAACACTTTTTAGTTGAATTGATCATAACTTATGCATACAACCAAGTCCATGACCTGTGAGAAGGAGTTGCAGGCAGACATTGCTTCTTTTTAAAGGACCAGTGTGTAGGATTTAGGGGTATCTAAGTTGTGTAGTTGCAGATTACAACCACCTCGCCTCACTCTCCCATTCTAAGCGTGTAGGAGAAACTATAGTGGTGAAAAACACAGGCCCAATCAAGAGCCAGTGTTTGGTTTGTCTGTTCTGGGCTACTGTAGAAACTCCACAAAAGAATAGTAATAACATAATAAAAACCTGATTCTTACGTATTTTCAGATGATTATACACTAATGAAAACATACCTATCAATATTATATTCCCTTTCTGCCAACAGATCCTCCTAAATGTTACACACTGGACCTTTGAGGCATCACAAGCCAGAAAGATCTTCTCACCTGAGTATCATAAAACAAACTTTTTGCTGCATCTGAAACCTTTGCAATGTAGAGGTAAATAAAATAACCATTATTTTATCGCTTTAACTGCGAGAACAAGAGATTTGTGTCGTGCTGTTTTTGGTTTCTGTCTCTTTACCTCTCACTTTTTTCTGAATCAATTATTCTCTTGGTGTGTGTGTGTGTGTGTGTGTGTGTGTGTGTGTGTGTGGTTTCTGTCTTTCTCTCAGCATATCTGTATCTTTCTTTTCTTATTCATCCCTTTGCAATTCAATTCAATTTGATTTAATGGCATGAGCGATGAAAAAACATGATCAAAAACAATGCAGATGTATTTTTCAGGGCAAATTTATCAACATTTCTCTCTGCTGTCAAGTCACTGAGCAGTATTGGGCTCATTTGTGAACTGGGGCAATGAAAAAGCCATTTAATCCCATAGAAGTCAGTTTCATTGTTCTCTGTGACTGCGGTCAGTACTGTTGGTGACACTGAATGATGGGACTATTGGTTGAATTAATACACTGATGTGGCAACCCTGTGCTGGCTGATTTATTTGTAAAACCTCCAGTTTAAAGTTACTGCAGTTTAGAGAAGAGAGAAAGAGAGGATGACGAAAAAATGAGAAAATATAACAGATAAAGACAGAAAAATGTGAGTAGATCAGAGGAGGAGAAGAAGAGGAACAAATGAAAGATGAGAAGAGTAAACATGGAAGCAGATTGTGGTGGACAGCCTCACCTGGTAGGATTTCCATGATGGGGTTGAGCGTTGTGGCGACTCCTGCATGAAACAGATGGGACAATCAGAGTGGGTTCAAAGGTCGTGTGGTTCTGTCCCACCCACACAGATGCCAACACATACTCAACACACCTCAGTTTATGGGAAATCAATACCAAGCTTTTGTGTCGGGTTGCACTGCAATTCAGGAGATGCTACGATTAAAAAAGGATGCAGGTTTTCTTTGCCTCCAAAGAACATCGTATCTTCGCTTTGGGTGGTGCTACAAAAATAAAATCCTAAATACAGACATGGAGGAGGGAACTGAGTGATGGAGGTTTACCTGTCCCTGTGTCGTAGTCATCGGGTGCTTCGGTCTCGCCGCCACAGTCCTGTTGTCCTTCCTCACAGTCTGTAGTCTGGGTCGTGCCGGGGATGGTGATCGGCGCAGTGGTGGTCGCTCCGAACGTGGTCATGGGAAGTGTGGAGGCGATAGGCGTGGTGGGAGGTGCTGTAGTCGTAATGTCTAAAAAAAGAGAGATGGATAACAGTCAGAGTCAAAGTCAACGACGTTTGCTAGTTGCACAGACACACACAAGTACATTCGATTTCTTTCAGTCAATTAAAAAGAAATATCAACAAAGAAAGTGAAAAAAGTGGATACATTTAACAACAGTAAAGAATAAGAATAACTAGCTCACACATTCATTTCTTATACACTGCAAGAACTTTTCCAGGAACCCAAGGAACCTCTTTTAGAAAACTTAACTTCCCTTTCCACAGGAGGAACCAGGGTCTAAAATTAACTGGTGCCACCAAAAAAGTCCCTGCTGAATGAGCACTATTTTCTGATGTCTAAGAACTATAACGGCAGAGTTTGCAGCGTTAAATGAGCTAACTGAGCAAAGGCAAACAAGAAAAACAAAACTTAACAAAACAATCTTTAACAAAAAACTGCTTTGGCAGAAAAATAACAAGAAAAGGGAACTGAGCTGCTCATCGCTGCTTTAAAAACCCAATCTTCATGATTCTTAAGTTGCGGTGGGAAAGCAAACAGGAAACCTTTAATTTAAAAATAACGAGCAGATCAGTGTTACTTTGGAAACAGGTCTTCAAGTGTTGCTCCTCATTGCAAACAAACCCCAAAGAACAAGAACAAAGGGGAAAAAAAGCGTGTCAACCACAGCTGTTATCAGTAACCTGATCTTCACAGCTCCTAATATGTGGTGTAAATGCAAACAGGACTGTGCAGAAGAAGACCTTTGATCCTATGTTCCTGGGGCTTTTTGTTCTAAAAAGAAAATCCTTAAAGAAAGGAAGAAGAGGGATCTAATGAAACTGTTAAGGGCATCTGAGCAGTTTTGAAATGAAAGGGATGTTAAATTTAGCCAAATTTTAATAACATCATAAGACCTTTGGCCTTGCATTACCTACGCAAGAGATATCAGGTTGAATACCAGATACTCTCGTTGATAATCCTGCAAAACTCAAGTGCCTCCATTTTTCTGAAGACTGAAGAACCGACACTCTTGTTTCCCATCAAAGACCAAAGTAATACTGACAGACGCTCTTGTATCTTGTTAAATTCTACCATACAGTCGATGTCTGGTGATGTGTTTTTATGCAAATGAAGCAAATTGAACTTGAATTAGCATATGTAGGCTATGTAAAAATCACAGATGGTGTGCATGTAATTAAACTTTGTAAGGAAACGTGTTTGCAACGCTTTGAGTGGGATGGAGGTTTGCTCTCGCAGCAGCGTGGATGTAAGGAGATGATTTAACTCGAAGCTTGAAGCAGCATCGGCAATAACAAAAAAAAAAGACCTACCCTGATTAAACTGCTGAAACTGATCTGCAGGCGTATTGTGAGCTTGTTAGTTTCTCTTGTGTTGTTGTGAGCTTCAGTTGGCATTTCAATGTTTTTGTGGCAACAGGAAGAGACTTTTTGAGACAGTCGTTCAATGAATCCAAAAGGATCTGCTACTTCACTGATCTTACATCTAGCACCTTGTATTAAAAAAAAAGGCTTTTAATATCAACTTTAGTACATTTTGATTATTTAATAGTCTGGAATCAGCTTGTTTAGCTGTTGACAGCACTTGAGGTCAGAGCTTTATCATTATGTACGTTAATGAAGAGATAAACTGCCTCAGTGAGGTATGAGAGGGGTATGATTTGGATAATTGTATAGTAAAGGATTGCTAACGTGTATGTTTGTGTGTGTGGGCTTAAAGTGTCTATATATGCATCTGTACGACTTTTCCAGTGTACACTGTGCTTGCATAATATTTGAGTATGTACAAATGTGTGTGTATGTATGTGCTCTTAGCAGCTTTGTTCTTTCCTGAAAGGAAACTCTGTTCATCTGGGACAAATACAGACACACTGCTTCAAAAACCACAGAGTTTCTTTTCCCCCTTTTTATTCTCTTTTTTTCTTTTGCTCTCACTCCTTTCACCCTCTCTCTCTCTCTCTCGCACGCACGCACACACACACACACACACACACACACACACACACCTCTCTCACTTAATCGTTCTATTGTTTATCTCCAGTGCCATCTGTGGTGCCTCCGAAATTCAGCAGGTCTGTCGCAGTCTCTGTGCTGCTGAGACCCCCAAACTTTTTAAAGTTTTTTTTAGGGTTAGGGTTATTAGGGTAACTTCTTAGGAGTTAGTTCCAAGACCAGGACCTCCTGAAATCCCCTGTAAGGTGAGTTTATCTCCTTATCTCCATTACTTCTCTCATCTCTCTCTCATCTTGTCCCTCCTGCTCTTATTCCATCCAATTCTCTCTCTCTCTTCTCTCTCTCTCTCTCTCTCTCTCTCTCTCTCTGTCACACACACACACACACACACACACACACACATCTCTCATCCTCTACTCTGCAATCTCTCCTGCTTTGACTGATCCTTATCTTATTCTCCCTATAGGGCAACCAGATACTCCAGAGAGCCTCCCTCCTCCCTTCATCTGTTCCTCCCTCACCTACTGTTGGAGGTTGAGTCCTCGTATCTCTCTTTTGACACACACACACACACACACACACACACACACACACACACACACACACACACCATCCAGCTCTGACCACTGCAGCGGTAGAGATAGTAGCCTGCCATGGCATGCGTCAGCCTTTCAGTGTTACAATCTATCTATCTATAGTTTCTCCTTCGTGCTTAGAAGGGGAGGGTGAGGTGAGGAAGTTGCAACTACACTGCTAGATGCCACTAAATCCTACACACTGGTTCTTTAAGTTTGAAGAATGTGGTTTCAGGTGTTGACAGGTGCTAATATAGAGTTAAATATTCTAAAAGGATCATTCCTAATTTAAGTTTGTCCATATTAGTGTGAAGATGACTGATTGAAAACCCCATATGCAGCTGCAGTAAGAGCTATCTTAAGGAAAGCATCACTTCCTCTAACCCAGCTGCCTTTCTGTATGTTATTTGTTACAGTCTGTGAAAGCTGAGCTGAGCACTTATTCTCGACCAAGAACAACTCTGCCAAAGCCAGAAACCACAGGAGTGCTCTGCTTTAATATCAACCTCCATGTAATATTGTAATATTAAAATGTAATATGACGAGACAAATTGCCTTGGGGTTGACAGTTTATACTCGCCCTTCTTGTTATTGTTTGGCAATAAATAAAGGTTTTAGATACATAGAGTAGGCCTGTGTATTCCCTTTAAGTTCAATCATTAGATATTATTATTATAATATATAAGTTAAAGATCAAAAAATGTTCATGTAAACACTAAATGATGGATATTACATGAATCCTGGACTATATTATGATAAAAATACCAAAACACTCAATGTTCTTTATGAAACTAACCTAACCTGCTGTATTTGAAAGAAAAATGTTGGTTTTAAACCACATTTCATATGAAGTCAACGCATGGACACTCACCGTCCAGTTCACAGCCCAGCAGCTCCAGTCGGAGGCCCAGGCCCTCGTTGGTGGCTCTCTCTGGGTAGATCCTGACGAAGCGGGTCAGGAGGGAGCCCACCGACCTCAGCTCTGGGGTGTCGTGGTTCTGATTCCCGGAGAATATCTGAGGCAGAAGACAAGAGAGACATATCAGAGCCTGGTAGACACATTTCTTACAGAGGCTTTAACATTAAATTAACTGTATAATTAGTTTTTTTTTTAAGGAAAAGTAATGAGAGACTGTTGACTGAAGTTGGTACACTCTCTGTCTGATCCAATTTCTAACTGCAAATAGTCGCTTGAGTTGATTTTATGTAGCCCAGAGTATCAGAAAACAGTGTTCACAGATCAGTAAAGCACTACAATGTAATGTTAGGCTATATTGCGTTGAACATTAGGAAATCCTTTTCCAGAAACTGTAGCTAAGAATGATTTTCTTTTTCTGAATAAATCACAGTGTCATTATGTAAATGACAGAAAGAAATGGGCAAATCTGACTGCTCTCTTCCTGCTGGGAAAACCAGTAATTGCGCTGTGAAGCCCATCCTCGGGTGCTGAACGGGAATAAAACACACAATAACGTATACTGTTCTGATGTAAATCTGTTTCTGATCCAGCGTTGGACAGTTTGATAAGAAGTTTAAACCGAATGAAGAGAGGAAAGAAAAGCAAACACCGGGGGAAATCACAACCAGAGGCCATCCTTTCATACGTCCGACATGGAAACAGCACAGATGAAAATGGTTTCCGTCACACTGGGAGTCAAGTGGTCGGACACCGAACACCAAAAGCACTCCTGCCTGTCTGAACCGCTGAGGCTTCCTTTTGCCTGATTTATCCCAGGCTGCTGTGTGGCATTTTGGGCGTGGCTAGGATGTGACCGTGTGTGCAAAAAGGGAACAAAACAAAATACACAAAAAGTTGTTCTCTTTGCCTGCGTGGAACTACAGTGGCACACGCTAAACAGAATGCTAACTCTTTAGCTTCTTCTTTTGTTTGTTTTTGACAATAAATAATAATAAAAAAGGGATTACTTTACCTGTTTACATTACAAATAAACAGGATTGAAAATCCAATCAGATCAATGCTATATGCTAACTCTCATTATTTATGTTGTGTGTGTACTGAACTGTCTTTTTTAATGCCCCTTTGATGAAGTTAAATTTTTTGTTTTATTCTATTTTTATGGTTTAGTTTTTAGTTTTTAACATCTGTTGTGTTTTCTCAGCACCTTCATATTTAGCTTCCACCTCTTCCTTAGCAAGCTCGCTGATTGGATTCTTTCTTTGCTGAAATGCACCATGGGAGTCGTAGTTACAGGTATTCCTCAAAGTTTCTCCACAAGCTGTACCTTCGAGTCTTTATCAAAGAGAGATAGTTTCTAACACGGTTCTTTTTAATTATTTAGTTATTTTGTAATGATGATTTAGCTCGGGGAGTTTCATGCTGATCAAAGCTGAACAGGAACTCCAACTGTGAGATGTAATATTATCTATGGGAAAAATTAATGAGACTTTTACATCTGGAGCCAGGGATATCTGAAATAACTCTATAATAAATGCATAATAATGCATTAATATTTACTTGGGTTTAAATTGAGCTGTTCTTTTAAGGAAATTTAACTTTTTAGTTAAAGTAAGTGCCAAATTACATCGCTATTTCTGCAAAACTTACCTGTAAAGTGTAATTACCCCATTTTTAACGCATTGTCGTTTCCGTTTCTGTGTCTCTGTGTGGGACGTGTACCAACACCGCACCCATAAACTGATTCATTTTAAGCAACAGTAAGTTTAAGTACACACGATTTTGTTATTTTTCAGTGTTCAGCACTTTATACACCAAAACATGTTTATTCACGTGTAATTGTCAGGCCTACTGATGTGGGATGAATCATAAAATCAATAATTATAATAAAATTAAATAGAGTTCAGCTCCAAAATGAACCTGAATACATCAGGTTGAGTTAACAACAATTCAAATTCACTCTTATTCTAAATGTAACTCCCTATATGTTCCTCAACCTACTGTGTAGCACATAATCACATGTTATATAAAACACATGTCTAAATTGGTGTTTCTGCTTATTTAAGTCTCTTCTTCTGTTTATGCACGAGCACACAGTGCACATACGTGAGCATACAGTGTGTACAGTGTGTGAGCTGAGGCATGTATAAACGCATGTACCAGCCAGGGACCTTCCTGAACCTTCCTGCCTAGATCTTTTGAAAAGGCTTTATAAAAAGACACAGGAAACAGAGCAGAGAGGTGGAGTGAAGGGACAGAGGAGCATGTAGATCTCCGTCTGCAGTAAATCAGCAGGAGTCTGATGGCTAACCTCGTCCTCCGCCCTGCCATCTGGAACACATAGAGGAGGAAGTGGCACCAACAGGGCCAGCCGAGGAGAGGAAGTGGGGTCTTGAAAGCAATGACATGAATTTCCTCTTGAGGATCAGAATCAAAGTCGCACCAATCGCCAAGAAGGGTTAGAGGACCAAGACTGGTGGGATCTCATATTTACTAGTGGTGATCTGAGTCTGTGATATTTTTTTTTATCTTGTCTCTGTGTTTCGTACTGAAAGCTCCATGAAACCATAGAAATTAATTTAACTCAAAACATTGTTGAAACTGATCACGTCAAACATTTAAAGTAAAACCAACTCAATTTAGTTAAAAAAGTAGCTTCAGTAAAAGTGATACTGACTTAATTTGGTCATTTTTATTAAGAAAATACATATTAAAAAGTACAAAATCAGGAATATTTCTGTAACTTATGTCACTTAAAAAATACCAGTAAAAGCTGCTTCATTAAGTATCCATGTTAACTTAACAGAATTTAGGTTTTTTTTTAGTTTTACTTAAAATGTTCAATGTAATGTGTTGTGACTGCAGTGTCTTCTTTACATTTTCTGGTGAAGGTGCAGGTGGCGCTCTTGTCCTCATTTGTTCAGCCATTGAGGCCATTACAACTCATTTCAACCACACAATTGTTCCTCTGTTTATTCAAACCAGATGATTCTGTGAGATATGTACGTTGTGGAAACGGTTTCAGCTGATCGATTCTACAGTAAAGCTAAAAAAAGAACAACATTCGTCAGTTTACAAAGTGACATTAATGGCCAACTGACTGATATATTCACAGTAATTTACAACAGCGTAGGCTTTGTTTCAGTGGGGGAGTAGAATGAATCAAAAAGGGTTATTGTGAATATAATTATAATGACAAAAAAAACAGAAAGATGCAAATTGTTACATTATGAATGCACCGCTTAAAAACAAGTTTAGCTTTTTTTCCTAGAGACCTGATACCTGAAATAATGTTGTGTATTTCTGTCTTTACTACAGAGTGCCTTTGATATTGAATGAAGAACACAAAGAGGAGGTGGCAGCTGGCAGGACGCTGGCAAATTGCTCCTGGAGCTCTAAAAGCATAATCATCCACACCGCCTTTACTGTCATCTCCGCCGTCAACATCTCCCTCCCTCTCTTCACCGCTGGCAAGGACACCAAGGTCGCCATGCACTGATCTTGTGCCTTGGCGCATGTAGTTAGTCAGTACGACTATAGTCTTGTTTCTCTTCTCCTTGCAGTCTGTGAGAAAGGCCCGCATGATATCCACCTCCTTTTCGGGGACATAGCGCTCCCAGCCCCGCACAAACTCCTCCAGTACTTCGACCCTGTTCTCAACCGCTGTGTGCACCAAATCATACTGTTCCCTGGTTATGTGCCCCGACTGGAGCGCTTCAGCCTGATCAAACACATCTGTCAGGCCAACCATCAGACCACCAAACTGACCTGATGCACAGCGGGACCACAATGTCTCTTTTACCTTCATCTCAGTGTCCTGATATTTTGTGCGGCAATCGTGCAGCCTTTTCTTTACATCAGCTACATCCTCTTCTTCCATAGCAGCAATGTAATCAAAACTGCTATTACAGACCTCTTCGTAGCTGCCCTTGAGTGCCCTCAGTTCAAGTTTGAGGTCATGTTCAGTTAAAAGCTCTATGTTGAAGTCAATGGCATTTGCCCTCCTGGTAAACATCCCCTGTGCATAGGAACGCTTTTTCTTTAATTCTCCACAGACCGGCTTATCCTATGCCGTCGTGCTAAACAGTCACAATGAAAGTCACTCAAGCACAGTCACAGACCACACGAAATCCTTACCTGAGGGCCTGGACCGGGTCCGAAGCTCCGTCGATCGGCCGGGAAGCTCCGACGGGTCTCGTTTCTACGCTCGCCTCCTGTAGCTTGCCGTTGTTGACACTGTCCGACCTCCGCTTCTCCGTCACGGGGCTGGCTTAGTGTTGATTACTGTACGGTTTTATTAAACTACATCCCACCGCACGGGGTGCGTTTGACCCGCGAAACAGTGTCACACTCAGCCCCGACACTCAATATCTTTTTCACGTGTTAATTTCCTTTTCTCAGCAACTCCACACATGCTTTTCTTTTAGCACTTAAACAGTGATCGTGCCGTCAGCAGGTAATCAACTGGAAAACACAAAATATAAACAACATCGCTACATTAATGGCACGGACATATTTATGATAGTTAACTCAAGTTACAAACACTTTGTATACATATTAACTCACCAGCTCAGCTTCACCAGTCAAACCGAAGCACAGCAAGTACGAAATAATCACAGAGGAACAAAAAATACAAGGTGGACTGCTGCCGCTAGAGGGCGCTATGAACTCCCAACATAATAACAGTAGGAGACAACATAACATATTTGAAAATAGGAGAACTTCACACACTTATAATTAAACAAAGTTCTGTTTACATTATTTGTATCCTTCAGGCCTAACAATTGTCTTGAATATGTTCTTTCTTCATGAAACATTTGCAAATCTGATATCTGTTAACATTTGAAACCCGCAACCTAGTGTGAGGCAGCTTGTCCTGGCGTGTGAAACCACTGGCAGGACTGCGTATCATTTTGTGTGTGAGCATGAAAACAATGCTGCGCAGCTACTAGTGGTCAAACATTCTCTACATGGCACCTTTAATTTAAGATGACAGTGGAGATGACTTGATATATTCTGCATGCAACATATCAGAGAATGAAGACACTTTTTAATGTTTAACATTTAGCAGGTCCAATCATACCCAGCGTCTCCACCACATAGACCTCCTTGGTGTCGTTCCTGATGGCGTAGGTGTAGTAGAACCAGCAGTCGTTGGCGTCTCGCTCTTTGCAGTGGGCCAGAGAGAAGCTCTGGTCTGTAGGCTGGGGCAGCTGGTTGAGATCCTTCACCTTGATCAGCTGGAAGTAGCTGCAGTCCCGCTCACATGTATCCTTCTTCTCACCGACCTCGAATGCTCGGCACTGCACGCAATCTCTGTGAAATCATAGATAGAGGGTTGATTCTCTCGCCATGTTGTATACTAGTCCAGCATACCCTGCTAGAAGGCCCACACTGTAACCAACGAGCATCAGTGCTTATAATATAGAGCATCTATAGACGGTTCATTTTAGAACATTAAATATCCTCAGACTGCTAACAAAAAAAGGGACATGACCTCAGTGTCAGTGGTTGCTATGGCCCTGCCGAGAGGAAGCCCATAAGAACACACAGGAAGCAGATGCTAAGTATAAACATACAGAGAGGCGTGGGGCTCTAACCAAAGACCTTCTTACTTTGTAACAGCTCTATGCACAAAGACTCCTCAATTTAATCAAACTGGAAAAGAAAAAAAGAATCTCTGACCACAGTGAAACAAAATCCTTCAGACTTTATAGAATAAATGTGTAAAACTGTTTGCATAAACAGTCCATGTGTAAAATCTATAAGACGTTATACTAAGATTTCTGAATGCGAGCTTCAGACTCACTTGTGCTCAGCGCAGACGCCAGGGCAGGTGGGACAGATCTCGCAGGTTGGACCCTGGAATTTGGGGCTGGTGCATTTGCAGATTCCACAAACACAAGTACCACGGCCATTACAGATTTGCCCGTTCTTGGCGAGGCAGGTGGAAGTCTCCAGGGAGCAGTCACAGGCACTGCCTGTGTAGTTGGCGTCGCAGATACACTTCCTGCATTCACAGCGGCCATGTCCTGGTAAAGCACAGGCAATGGCAAAGGGTTACCACAGAGTTTACAATAAACAGGCTTTCCAATTTTATTATTTCTGCAATCCTCACCTCCGCAGAGCTTGTTGTTTGAGCGGTCACAGTTGAAGTTGTCACACTCGCAGTATTTGCCACTGTAGATCTCTGCAGGATTCTCACGCTTCTTGCATTCGCAGGTGCCGCAGACACAGTCACCGTTGTTGCTGCAGATATCCATACCATTGTCTTTTCGGCAGTTGGCATCCAGGTCCTCTGTCCGCACTTCATCTATGCTGCACTCGCATAGTCGCCCAATACGTCCATCGTTACACCTGAGAGGGAAAACAGGAGGTTAACCTTCTCAGTACTAAGTGTGTCCTCAAAGCCGAACATTATGAACAGATTATAACTCAACAAGATAAAAAAATCCTACTAAATATCAAACCATGTACCATAGAAGCCCAAATACCAACAGCTTTTATTATCACATTATGCACCTTGTATTTCCTAATAAGTAGTTCCCTTTTCTGGTTTAAGATGTACAGTTGTGGTTGGAAACTGAAAGCTGTAAGACCTTTAAGCTCCATGGTCTAGTGAATCTTTCTGGCTGAATACTAACTTGCAGGCTCCACACTCGAAGGTCCCGTTGCCCTCGAAGCACTTCTTACTGTCGGGCTCGCCTTCTGTGGCGCATTGACAATCGCAGATGAAGTTCAGAACTATCTCCACCTCCTCAGTGAAGCCCAGTGGTTTAATTCTAATGGTCTCAGGCTCAGCCTTGCCACTGGATGGACACTTCTGGGATTCAATGGAAATCTTGAAAGACACCTGGAAACCAGTAGAGAGTTTATAGGGTTAGCAAAACTATTACAAGGAAGAGGCCTTGAGGCTTATTGTTCCATTTTTCAGACATGACTTTGATTATTATTAGATTGTATTGTTATTTATTGTTTGTTTTGACGTGACGTTTAACAAATGCATGTGTTTTTTCCTCCCTGTTACAGCTAATTCGACCCAACCAGATTCCTCACGTAGCAAGAAGGACAGTTGTTTACCAGCTTCACGAGCCATAAACAGGACATCAAGGCTATAAAGTAACACCGCTGCCAGGGCAGACGGTGCTTTTCCCACAGTGCACAACCAAATTGCACCAAACAGTATCACGTCTACCTCGTCTCCAATAGAGATGTTGGAGCACTTCCTGCCGTTCTCCCCTGTTCCTTCCACGCCGTTCTTACAGATGGACTTGTAGGTGATGGAGACTCCCTCTGGCAGCCGGCCATTTTCCAGAATGACTTCAGATGACAAAGACTGTGCAAAAGAAGAAAGATCTAACAGTCACTAAAGGCTGCAGTTTGAAGATAAAAGACATGTTCATCAATCACCCTGTGCATACAAGCCCATGTGGAAACCCAGCTGCTGCAGGGCAGACCATTTCACAGTGCCTGGTCTCATTAATATGTATGTCAAGGAGTGGCACAACATTCATATAACCTGAATGTGTGCTTAATATTTAACACCAGCGAGACAAAGTCACAGGGATTTTGAGGATTATTTGTCTCTCTTTCACAAATTACATAAACTGTAAAAAGAACACCATTCCCACCCCACAACAAACATCTCCTACGATGGATATCAGAGTGTACACAACGAAAGAGCATAGTTAATACAAGGCACTTAGTGATGGGAAATTGAGAAATGAAGCATTTGAGTTATAATGAGACATCAAGCAGAAGCAGCGTCCCGGCTAAAAATGTCAAAATGTGTGTCAAACATGATAATTTCATTACTTATTTCTGTACTTGTGTAAGGGGGGTTGTGAAAGAACATAAAAAAAAAAGATCTCTGCACTTCAGACAGGGAAGAGGGTTGGGCAGTCTCCTTCCACCACAAAAGCATCAGGCAGCATGCCAGGAGAGTAGTAAAGGCAATGACTTTATGGCCATATAGTTGCATGTAACTGCACCCCTTCCGGAATAATTCCAAACAAGGTTTGGATAAATTTTAACTGATTGCAGAGAGAGAGAGAGAGAGAGAGCGAGCGCTGTGAAAACAGCCTCTGAATATGAATATATATATGCTGTCAGTTAATGTGGCATCCGCAGACTTGCATCCATCACATTCAGTGTTAATTTGTGGGTTAATTTGTGGGTATATCTTAGCTAGTTTAGATTTGGACAGATGTAAAGCGTTGAGAGTATAATACTCCAAATAGAGGAGTAGTGAATTCCCTTATCGGTTGTTAAAAGTAAAAGTAAAAAAGCTAAATTCTGGATTGGAAGACCTGATGGTGTCGATCATTTTGTGAGAAGGTTCTTTGGGAAACTGTAGGATAGCACCCATAATATGTAGGACATAGATTATTTAAATTGTAGTGCAGTAAAGTGCAGTTTGACTCACGTTGTAAGCATCAATAATAAGTTTGATCACGTTGCTGGAGTTGGAGGACAGCGTGCCAACAGCTGATTTTGGGATGAGATTTTTCAACTCCTGAAAGAGACAGAAGGGTTGAAGGTAAGAACGGAGTGAACAAATGTTTATCTTTTGATTTAAATGGTGTGAATTAAACAGTCAATATTTCCATGAGGGTTACATTTTAGAAGCACAATGTTCACCTTGTAAACAGGCTGAAATTCCTCAGTGACGGCAAAGATGGTCTGGATGTTGTGGTCACTCAGTTTCTGAACCAAATGGGCGATGGAGGGGTAGTCCTATTCAAATATGCAACAAACACACACACACACACACACACACACACACACACACACACACACAGATTAATAAAAGCAGAATGTAGCTGGCAATACAACATGCACATTAAATAAATGATGAACTACATACATAGTAGTGGCTCATGGTGTACGTGTTGTTCTCCAGATGACACCTCCCATCGTTGGGCAGGACAATGCCGCCCAGTTTGCCATCTCCAGCGAAGTGGAAACCAGCGTCGGTGGAAAACACCAGCAGGCGGGTCACGTTCCTCCAGCCGATTTGTTCCTGGGAAGACAAAGAGAGCTTTCTCATTAATATTTCACAGATTTACAAGACAAGCTTGCCTCGATACAAGCTAGCACTGATAACTGACAATTATTTTCATTATCCATTAGTCAGCTGGTCCATAAAATGGTGAAAAATGTTGATCACTGTTTCCCAAAGCCCAGGCTGACTTCCTCAAATGTCCTTTGTTTTGTCCACAACCCAAAGATATTCAGGTTACGGTCATAGAGGACTAAAGACAGAAAACATTTGAGAAGCTGAAATCAGAGAATTTAGACATTTTTACCTCTTAAAAAGTGACTCAAAACATTCAGCTCGTTGACGAGTAATCATAATCTGGAACAAGCAACCACTAAAAAGGCCCACAGAGAGAAGTCTCTGGCCCCTTTTTACCTCACAGACCGCCACCTGCATGATGGCATCGAAGCCCCCCTCCGAAGAGTCCAGGTTTTCGGAGATCTGCTGCTCACTGACCAACCGATTGAACTCGTCTCCTTTGTCCGTCAGCTTCAGGACGTTCTTATAGCTGAAGGGCCTGGTACAGTTCTGGTTCCCAGTGCAGGGGTTGATGAACCTGGCTGGCGTGGTGCTGATGTAAGGCATGACCGTCTTCTCCACAATTGAGCCGAAACCTAACAGAGAGAAAAGCATTTTTGCTCAGAACTGCGAAATATTTCTAACATAACAGCCTTTTGTGATCATTAAGCTTTTTTTTTTTCTTTTTCTTTGTTGGGAGGTTTACTTACCAATCTGGAAATCCGAGGTAATCTCCTGCATTTCCCTCATGAGGTCAGTGCCAAGGTTCTTGACGTTTTCCAAATCATCTTTCATGGAGAAGGAGAGGTCCATAAGGTAATACAGGTCGATGGGGTAGTCCTCAGCGCGCTTGAATTTCAGCTCAAAAGTCTGGGGCTCACCTTAAGGGGGGGAAAAAAAAGACAATTTTTAGTGGAACTCAAGAGATTGTGACAAAAGCAAAAACATTACATTTCGACCTCCATACATGAAGGAAATTTAAAAGGGAGATTTTAAGAAAGAGGAAGGAAGAGATCCCCCCACTGTTATATACTAGAGAGACTGTGTTTATCTAGTCTTTTCCAAAACATAATTCACACAGAAATAACGGCTTCTAATTTTGCTTCAGAGCTGGCTGACTCAATTACTTTGCCCTGACACCGTAGGCCAGCAAAATATACACTCTTATAACAGTTTCAAACTAATTTCTTCCCAGCACTGGCAAAACATTCACAGATTTGGCTACAAAAGTTGAATATATACCAGATCTAAGGGTCAGGGTGAGTTTCTGGGGCTGGATCTGGGTGATCTGCTCAGGCTTCAGTTTCTCAGCCACATCCTTCTTGCGATTGGTGACGGGCTTGTTCTCATCGATGCTGATGCTTCCGCGTGGGTTTTCAATTTTGGCCACGTCGCAATTTCTCTTCTTCAGGGACTCCAGATCATCACAGCGAGCCGACTTGGACTCACCCACAGTGAGGAAGGTCTGCAAAAAAAAGCACAAGAGGATTAATTGTTAATAATAATACCTGACTTGTTCCTTGGACACTAACAGATAACAAAGATGTTCATTTAAGTACAAGGTCACTAAAAGGAAGGTGTGTGACTGGTATGAAAAAGCATGCTGCCGACTAGCACAGTACCACAGTACGTAATACAATCTCAATATGTCTCTTTATAATATACACAGGCCTGTACACTTACGTACACAGATTTTGGAAATAAAAATGATACTGATGCCAGAAGATTGTTCTGTTTTCTGTTATTTCAACAACTAAACTCAAGAATATCTGCTGCAGACAAATGAATGACAGTTTCTAACCGATGAGGCCTCTGGAATCGATCACTTGTAGTTTAACTGTCTGTTTTTTAGGCCGTTGTTCTCAGGCAACAGGAGACAATAAGGAACAGATGACTGGGAAGCCTGGCAATGAATATAGATTGGATGCACATGATATCCCACAAGGCATAGTGGAGGAGAACTTGAGACAATGAACTCAGTCAAAACAAAAATAGTGCTTTGACCCAATTCTTTCAAAACCACATGACCCGCTGTGGCCTTTTTTATTCCACTGCTTTTTGCCATAAATATCAGGTAAGATTTACTTGAAAGACTGAAAACCACAGAAATAACAAGCCACCGATTGTTCTGAAGACTTCACACGGTGAACACAGGAAATGGTGGTGATATACAGAGAGAAAGGATCAGTTAAAGCAATCTCAATCACTGTACATAATGCTGTCAGCAGTGGGCAGCATACACACCATTCACAGTTATCAGTTCATGCAGTGACATCAGATTGGAAGCACGACAAATACGTTATCATGGAGAGTTGTTCTTTACTGATGTGATTCTTATATGATTTTGGGTTGATTTTGAACGTCAAATGGTTTTATGGGTACAAGTAAAAATCTGTTTTAACATGTTATTAAGTACAGTCATGTTGGGATTTCATAAGCTAAGGAGTGGTTATCAGTCAACTGTGCGCTAGAGAAGTACAGTTGAGATTTAACAGGAATGCAGCAGTGTCTAGACACATGCCAAAATGACAAAAAACAAAACAAAAAAAAAACCCTGAGAGAAGTTTTTGTATTATTCACCAAGAGAGTCATCCTTCTGAACAGTTTCAGAGTAAGAGCTGACTCACAGGCTGGATTTTGGACAATTAAGTTAATGGTTTAAGTTCTGCATCAATGCAGTGAGATGATATTTGGGGATGACTACTGATGGTTTCAGATAAACACAACATTTCAAGATTATAAATAATTAGTAATGGGGATGTGGAAACAACAAAAGTTGAGACATTCACTGCACATTTCATTTATCATACACCTCGGGAATGTGTGACACCAAACTGTTAGACAGCTTGTTAGACCAGAAAATGTTCAGGGATTGCTGTTGCTTGGCACCATGTGAGCCCCTCAGACCTCAGGCTATGTCTCAGTATACCGGTGGATTACAAAGCCTTGTTTCTGGGTGACTTTTTGGCTTCTCGGGTGTTTGCATTGATTATAATAGTCTTATAATCTCATATCACAGTATATAAGACAAAGATTTATAGCCCAGTTCAACTGATTCACATTAACCCCATGTTCCTGAGATCCAAGTATTGCAGAGTGAAATTGAAGAAGAGGTGTAACATGCTCTTCACCAGAACACATTTTTCTTTATGTAGGAATAAAAATGCTCCCAAATACTTCTTGCACAGCATGATCTACAATTCAATAACATTTTCCATTTGTTTGACTATAATTTGTAGCTTCCACACTGAAAAATAAACTCGTACTAGCTGTGAAGGAGTGAGCAAACATTTCATATTAACCTCACGCTCCTGTAAATCTGTATTTTCCCGCACTGTGGTTTGTTCTGCTCAGTGGCATAATGCTGCCACAGTAAGAATACTTGCCTTGGGTACAGAAAACATCTAATTAAATGGGATTATTCAGCCAGAGTTTCCACTGTGAGACAAGGAGCAGCAGCTCTCCTGTTTACAATTAATGTAGTAGTTGTAGTTTACTTGCCTTTGGTCGAAAAGGCAGGAAAGAGCAAGTCTCCTGAATCTCTTAACTGTCTAGTACTTATGTGCATTTGTTTGTAAATGCACTTACAAGGTAAGCACAGTTTATGTGAATGTATGTCTATAGACTGCAATGCCAAAATGAATGTGAGAACATAAGAAAAAATATTTACTTACTTTTAGAACTCTCTTTTTCAAAATGATTGCTATGAATTAAACAAAATCATCAGTAACACTGTCAGATATTTTGTTACCTAAATCAAATGATCGTTGGACTGTATTTGTTTGTTTGTAAGCAGATCTAACTACAACTCCTGTTGCCCGCACACTTTCTGACAAAGGTTGAAATGTCTTTTCTAAATGTATTGTTTTTCATTTATTAGATATTGCATTATTCCATTCAGATGACGACTACCAGCTGTGTTTGTTAGCTGTTTATGTGCAATTCAACCATTAAATCAACGCTGCCACACAACCCGCAGAGGAGACTCTGAATGTGCCACACCCACAATTTAAGATTCCCTGGATATATTTTCATTCTTATGATAAAATACTTTGGCGGCAGCTTTTAGTGATTCAACTCACTTCGTCAGAGCACCATCCACACGTCTCGGCGACCTGGATGCATTCCCCACACGACTGTGCGTTTGCCTTGATGCATATGCTTCCCTCTGAAAAGAGACAACAAGTTCCTTTTAGCCGAGATCACAAAACAGAATTTCCATTAGTTCACTAACTCAAACCAGCTTCGGTTCTTGGCTGTAAATCACAATCTCTTCCCAGTTCAGAAAACTGAGTCATGCTGTGAAAAAGCTCTAGGCAGCCCACCAAGTGATGACTTCACCTTATAAATTTTTTTTTAAAAAAGCCTCCCACCACTTGCCACAAGGTCATTAAACCATGAATGAAGAAATAGAGCACTGCTGTATTTCATTGTGTTTAAGAAAAGTCTACAACAAAAAAAGGGGCCAACATTTAGCCCAGTGCACAGAGCAACAACGGATAAGTCAAACCATGATAATCAACATACACAAAGAATACTAAAGGTGTCTGTATTGAACTGCAGGGTCTGTTAACAGGGCTGAAAAACACGTCACGCTTTGTGCTAACTAACATTTAACAGTTAAGATAAGAAAAACAGAGCAAAATGTGAACAAATTAATGACATATCTTTGTTCTTACCTTGCTGTGCCCAGCCGCCACCAAGGACTGCTGATAAGGTAGCTATTAAAAGTAACCGCAGATCCATCTGTAACAAGAAAAATAAAACAAACCTCAATGTTGGAAGCTGAAACCGGGGGGGGGGGACACTTCATCCTTAAAGAATCAAAACAGAATCAACAGTCGCATGTATTTTATTGGAGGTTTAATGTGGCTTCAAAGATTCAAAGTCATTCGTATGTGAGACGTTCTTGTTAACCTTTACAGAGGAATGATAGAAAGCATCACAAACAGGCACGGGATGTAGACGACACCGGACGAGTCTGAGCTGAACCTTGATGATGTGACACGGCTGCACAATGGGACACTTTATGATAACCTACATTAAAGTTGGTCAACATTTAAAGAAGCTTATTACCCTACCAAGTGCCCCATTAACACGGCAATTCACCCTTCATCCACCAGGGTGAATAAAGCTGTTGTTAAGGCTCTATCCTGATGTGGAGGTGAAATACCTCCGTTGCCGTTAGGCAGCGGAGGGGTGGAGTGATTCACATTTGGCCTGTTCCATACATGGAGGAGTGATTTGCCCTCGCTCAGCAGGCATCAGCTGCTACAAACCGCTGCAGTACATACTTGCTTCTTGACTGCAAGTTTGGAGACTTTCATGCTGTTACAGGCCTACGTACAGGTAGCTGGTTATCTTGATAGGGAATTTCAGATAAGACAGAGAACACTAAAAACAGAACGACAGAAAGATTACATCTTATAAGTAGGTGGCGATTCTCAGTTCATCAGCAACTTGAAAATAGTCTTGTGGTGGGTCCACTTTTTTTTTTAACTGAGCAAAAGCCACAACTCGAAAGCAGAAAACTGAGAAAGAAGAAGTAGGTGTGTTCACATGTAAGTGTGTGTGTATGTTCCCATATTTGGTCAGGCTGCCTCCTCCTGAATCCCTGCCATTCCCCACACAATGCCAGTGACACACTTCCTTGACTGTCTGCCCAAATCCTCAAACTCAGAAACTCAGAGTAACTTTTATGTGTCATGGCCCAGCACTAAGTTATACATAGGACATCAGGGCAGTGTTGACAGTAGCTAAAGTCAACAGCTGTGTCTTAAAATAGTCTACCACTGTTGGATCTTATTAAGATAATTTGCAGATTAAACAAATACCAATGGATTAAAGTACCACTTATATTTAAACGACACAAAAAATGGATATTAACAAAGTGTGAAGTGGAGGTAAAACTGTGTCTGTGTACAGCCTTCATTAGATGCTCTGTGAAAAGTGCACCGGGTACAGGCTACTGCAAAAACAACCACATCCTGTGAAAGGTGGCCTAATGACCAACTTATGTGTGAGTTTCCCATGAGAGCTTTAGTGATAGTTATCATACTGCTACTGGGAAACGGAGGAAGAAAGACACGTCCGATAGAGAAAATGTCACACTGGAAGATTTGGACAGTGTTGGTGGGGCAAACAGCAGAACCCAGAATTTTTAGGGCAGCTTTTAACATCTGGCCAGGTCCAACAGATGGGAATTATTTTCTGTTGGATTTCTTTCTGTACAATAGGCACTGCCCCCTTTTAAATGTAATTACTGACTAAAAAAAAAAATCGGACACAAAGAACAACTTTGTGGCAAACAACATACCCAGCTAGATGCTTAATAACATTTAACACCAACTGCAAAGACTCTCCACCATTAGGGCTCCTCCCCAAACATTCCTGAAGGCCAGCTTTGTTTACTGCTCCAGGGCTTCTGCCTGCACAGGGCTGCAGATTGCACAGAGCTGACAGACTGGGAGGCATTCGGGGTCTCCAATGCCTTTGTGCCACATAATGGAAGTAGGGAGGCACACTGGGATCTCTGGTAAAGATCTTGGGACATGATAACCGGTTTTCTTCAACATAAACTCTGAATGAAATATTAAGGACGCCTCCCAGAGGAATCTTTATTTACATCCTCTGTTCATCCTTTATTATTGCCAGTGTTCTCAGGTACATACAGAAGACATAATGGTTTTAATGAAGACTCTCACTACCTTTTCAGCTTAGAAGCACAGAGAGCAACTCAACAGTGACACCTGAATTATTGTTTGACCGTTGGAGGAGGAGTGGTACAATAAAAATGGCAGGTACATAAAAGTCAATGCTTCCTTCTACCCAGCGTCACAGCTGATAAAGAGCTGATAGCAACTTCAGGCAGACACAGTCTGATGTGACCTAATCAGTAACAGACTGTAACACTGCTCCTCATAACTGCGAAACATGATAAAAGAAAGCCAAGTAGTACGTGGTGACTTCAGCACAGGGACATGGGTCAAAAAAGGGTCTTAGTCACTTAGTGTCTTTACTGACAGATTTTAGAATTTATCCTAATAACTAACTCCTGTTACAGCCACCAGTTGTCTAATGTTATTAATCCAAAACTATGAAGAGTTTAAGACACTTGCACTTTATCTGTCTCACATATCAGTTGAGAAAATGAGTTTCTACACATATGAGGCCATGTCACTTCCTTGCTAGCAGTCAGAGTGATAGATGGACACTGATAGAGAGAAGATATTGTGAATCAGTCTTGGGAAACATAAACTCTCAAGTCACACTGAGACTGCAAGTGGCAGATGAAGTAGGCGATCACATTTAAAAACTCACACAAGGTCTTGCTTTCTTTTCTTTTTCTCATCCTCTTTTTTTTCCTCTCACTCCTCGTCAAGCAGAAACTATGGCCCCGTGAGTACTTGTGATGACAGACCTGAGAGCTCAATATTTAGAGTAACAGGAGCACACTGTGTTGAATCATGACTTTGTATGGTCAGAAGCTGGAGAAGACAAGAGACGGCACACGCTTTGTGTTTGTGAGGCCGAATGTTAGCGTCACCATTTTTCATTTACGGTTCGAAAAATGTCTGTACAGTAACAGAGACGGTGGTTTTGGGATCATGTGTGGATGTGAGGGACTGTAAAGCAGAGTGTAAGAGCTCACACACTCCTCTGAACTGTCTGTAGATGCAACAGGTTTTAAGGCTGCAGTCGGCAAATATCACTTATATCCATACTGTCGGCTGTAAGAAAACTGCATCGCAAACCAAACTCAGCAACCAACTTATCACAGACGTTCATGTGGAACAGCGGGTTGAGTGGATTCATTGATGAGTTGAACCATTTTGCTAATGGACTCTGTGTTTCAGTTATTCTTCAGTTATTCTCGTTCCAGCTTTGTAAATATGAGGATTTGCTGTTTTTCTTTGTCAAATATGATAATAAACTGAATATTTTTGGACGGGTGAACCAACTATGGCACTATTATCACTATTTGACTTACATTAATTGATGATGGTTAGTTAATTAGCAGCTTACAGTCGTTCGTGTTCAGAATCTCTTCGTCAACCGGCTCAACCTACAAGATCACTTCCTAATTTATCCATTTATTGAAATGATATAGGTTTGATTACATTTGCTGGGTGTAACAGTGACCTTCCAGACCTCTCAATCAGCAGCTGAAATGGGTCTGCTGTTGTGCTCGGGGATGGCCGTTTCCCCACACCCGGTCAGGATAGAACAACAATGCCAGACGGAGCTTTTGCAGTCTGAGAATGGGAATGTCATCTTCCTGTCATACAGCCAGGAAATGGCGTCAGAAAAAAATAAAAAAAAAAAACCACAGTCAGCTCGGCTTGCACAGATTGTTCCAAATAATCGACTTAAGGAGACCACGCTTGTCCCAGTGACTCAGAACCTGTAGATGTTCCTATAACTCTGGTGTTATGTACAGTTACTGGTCGACAAACAAACCTGCCACAGCGGCACAGAGAAACTCCTCCAGCATCTTCTCTTCTTTATAACCATTTTCAAAAGGTCCTCTGCTGAATAGTTTGAATGTGTAAACACTACCTGCCTGCTATGAACTAATACAACAGCCAAAGCTTTCAACGTGTGTTGTAGTGTTGAAACAGACCCAGACAAATGGTTTATATCGAGAATTTCTTCCAACAGCTGCTGTGGAGAGAGCGGAGTGAAACCCAATCCTTCGCGGCGCTCCCTGTTTACGGTCCACTGTCTGCCGTCGGCCTCGGACAGGTCAGAGAGCGTTTTGATTCAATCTGCAGACTGAAAGTACGCCTCAGGGACCAGAGCCTCCCTCGGTGATGTAAATTCACACGCAGAGAGTTGTGTAGCAAATAATCGACTCCCTGTGTGACATCTCCGCCTACTTGACATTCCTTTAATGAAGGGGAGGCAGCGCGGAGAGGATGAATGAGGAAGAGTGAGACAGGGTAATATTTTAGCCAGAAACACAAACCATGCAGATGTTCTAATGTTCAGTGATCTGTAAAAACAGATCAATCAGTCCCAATCACGAGGGGATGTGTGAGGAAACAAACTCACCACAAGTCAGACACCAGGCTGAAGTCAATGCACTCAATAAGGGCGTCTGCATCAATAACTGTGATCAGACAGAGTTTTCTATTGGTCAGCTATCACACTGCCTGCGGGAAATCCCAGTATACTTCATAAAGCTACGTTGGCTTCAGTCACATTTAAAAGCAGGAGTTTAACATGAGGGCTTTGACTCAGACTGTACAGACGTGTGTCACCACTACTTCTTTGTTTACGCCTTCCTCCGTTCACTGACAGTGCCACAGTGACTTATTGACTGTTGATAACTAAGGAAACACACTTCCTGCTGAATACTACACTATGAAGCTCCATTAGCAGCTTTTTATGCGTTTACATTTAGTACAGACACAGAATTATCCTCAAGGTGAAAAACAAACCTCATGAACTGGTGGTCTGTGGGTCTACGTGGGTGCCATACAAGTGAAAGAGTTGTATTATCTGATTGAGAGTGAAATCTGTTTTTAAACTCTGTAGATTATCTGCCTTCCTGACCCCCGTCTGTGACTTGTTGCTGCAGCTCATACTGGCTCTGAACAGACACGTTCTGGTGTCGTCTAAAAGGTGGAGCGAGGCAACATCTGTGAATGCTTAGTAATATTTAACAAAGTCCATGTTTAGACTTGTGGACGACCACAGTTCAACAAATAGGCCCTGTAATGTTCCTTATATGGCATCTATGTTGCACCAGGTGATACTTCTGTGGTTTCTGCATGAGATTTAAGATAACATAAAACATAAAATATACTAATTATAAAACAATAAAATCACTAAAACATAACATTTCTGCAGCGTCCCTTTATGCCCATCGACTAGAGCAAGTGCCCCTTTGTGCATGCATCAAACTGGAAGTAATTGCAAGAGCTACCACAACTAGTTTCTCAGCGGTTCCTCGTTGTTCGCGATTAGAGGTTAACCACACGGTGCATTGCTAACCCCGATGGGTGACTCAATGTTTTTCCTCGAGAAAAGAGAAGTGCACATTGCTCCAACTCCCACATACGACAATGTGAACACGTTGTTGCTTAAATACTTTGTATCATTACAACACTAACCCAGACCAGACGACCACAAATTGCATTCATTACTATTATTTACACTATAGAGTGTTTCCTCTACGGTACAGTGGGCTTTGTTTGTCCTTGTTATTGCTACATGGTTTCTGTATTTTAGCTTTTTTATCTCAAACTGTGTTGCTAACTGTCGCCCGAACTGAACTACGCAGAGACTGGAACTACGGCTGCAACTAACTTTTACTTTTTATTGTCATTTGATTGTTTGGTCTGAAAATATTTGGTCTTCAGATTGCTTAATTGCCAAACTACATGGTACCGGAGCCGCGTCCTTTGAGGAAGTACTGGCAGCATAGATAACTACTAAATATCAGAACTGGAGAGTATTTCTTTATTGAAAGAAGAGCAACAAACGGCACTGAAGTCTTCTACCGACTGGCTTCGCTAAGAGTTGGACTACGTTATATGGTTTGATTTTTTTCTGCACTTTTTGCAAACAGTTTCCAAAGACAACTTCCCAGATTACTCTTTGATGCAGTCAGGTAAATGTATATTTAGCACTCAATTATGCAACTTCTAATCATCAAGAAATCCTTATTACTGGATTTCTAGCAATTAAAAGACCCGGACAGCCGATAATTTAACTGCTTCGGGGCTGATTACGGGCTGATTGTGCCTAATGTGTGACCACCTGATGCTTCTGTTTCAACTTGCATTTAAACACCAATCTCACGATTTTGGATTTTATGAAATAACGCTATTGATATGCACTTTGTTACTGTCTAAACTATGCAATGCATATCTCTAGTGTTAAGGATCTGACAGCAACGTGAGCCAAACACTACTCTGTGTGTCCCATAATGCATCCTGGTGTAATAAAATGATGAATGCTGCACTATTTGTGCCAAGATCTTCTGTGAGAAACAAGAAAAGTGAAAGGTGGCTTTCAACACAGGTCAGCATTGTTCACACTGGGTGGGTTCATCTGCTAGTCCACAAAAATGAGTTGTGTGCCCATCCCCCCCCCCCACCACCACCACCACACCCAGCTCTGTTTGCCACTCAGTCAGCCATCCGGCCCCCACCTGCTGTTGAAAGTCACAGTCCACTCTCAGTCCATTAAGTCCCCAAACAACTCAGCGTGACTCTGCAGCCATTTCCTTAATTAAACCCCACCCAGACACCACTTTTCTCTGTAACAGGCTGTTGAAAGATCAGGAAGAACACCTCGCGTTCTGACTGCAAACCCGGCCTGTGCTATCGAGCTAACATCTGCAATAACGCTTGATACTGAACTTAAAAGTGCTGTCAGACTGGATGAGCATCAACAGGTGACGTCCGTTTCTTTTTTTTTTTTAAAGAGGAAAACAAAGCGAGGCAACAGAAAAAGACCATCTGACATCCAGCTGACTATAAAAATAGTTGAAAGAATTAATAGAAATGTCCTTTTCCTACAATCATGCAGATGTTTGACTTATTGGAAAACTTTACGGGAAGCATCCTCCATCCATCCCTTAAGCTGACTAATCAATTGTGGATTAATCATCAACAAACCAACACAAGTGAAAAGAGTTAGCCTAATCTTCCTTTGGAAAACAAATAAGATTGATAAGTAAGAGCAAATCAAGATGTGATCGTAATGTAATCCGATCACTTTATCATTGGCGTTACGTACTCGGCAGATATAGCAGACTGGTTCTGGAAAGAGTTAAATTCGCTGAGTGACCTGCGAGACCTGTTTAGGGGGTTTGTCTGTCATATGGGGGAGATCCTGATCTCCGAGCCCTTCCCCAGAGAGATGAGATAACGCATTCCTTCTGCACTAGCTCCGTACTGTGTCGTGGAAAAACGACGTAGCTGAAATATGGGGTGCTTTTTTTCCACTTCTTTCCAACCTGAACCCGGAGTTCACTCGGTCAGTTTGATGTAGAGTGAGTGTAATGTCAATTTTGGCTCTGGGAAAAAAAAAAACCCAGCTGTCAAGGTTTAAATAGCCTGTGTGTTAAGAACTTACTGAGGCTGGATTTCCATTTCCAACACCTTATAAAGTATTTGAAAAGGCCTTTTTTTTAAATTAGATATCTTGTTTCCATTGTGTGAGAAAGGAAACGTCAAAGATATTCAGTTTACACTCATAGACAAACAAATAGACAGATGTCTTGTTAAATGACTTAAACGATTAATAGATGCTGACAATCCACTTTCAGAAACTCCAATTTTACACCCAAATTACACAAATTGATCCTTCATTTGTAGTTTTTTTTTAAAAAACTTTTTGTAGAAAGTTTTGTGCTCTTCAGGGAATTCTGTACTTCTAATAATGTCCACTTTCCAACAGAGGTTTCCACAAGGTTTGACGCTCAGAGAGATGGAGCCATGAAGGGATGATATTTTAACCATGATCATATATATATTTACTTTGTTTGGTCACCACCGGGAAGCCCGTCATCATCCATGACTCATATGAGACAAGTCGGGGTAAAGGCACGGCGTTGAGTAACGCTCAATGACCCCTCCAAACTGCCCCGGACACTCCTAGCTGTGAGCCAGGCGCTGCTCACTGTGTTTAAACATCACAACAATGTAACTAAGGGAAGTGACTCAGTGATCTGCAGGGAGCCAGCTCCAGTCTACAGACACCCCCCCCACCTTCATGTCTACAATTACCAGGGCCTGGTGTATATTATCTGCATCCATGTGATGTGTACACCCTGAACAGGATCAAAAGACATATGTTGTATTCGCACCTCGATACGGTGCTGTTGCTATGTCATTATGGTGGTTGTCTATAAGCCGAGGACAGGCTAGTAATTAACCCAAACATTTTATTCCCCATCCTCTCTAAATTAGGCCTTGCAGCAAGAACTGGGTGAGCGCAGATTACTAGTTCAACAAGCTCCTCCTCGAGATTAAAAAGGGAGAAAGAAAGGCATGGCGAAAAAAAAACGCCCCCTCAGGGTACAATTCCTTCACAGGAAGTGAATCGGGTAGGCAAGACCGAGCTTGTCTACATACTGCACAGTCAACAGATCCCGAATCAGAGCTTCGGGGCAAGGCCCAACAAGAGACTCTAGGTTCTGGCTAACCACTTAAGCCCCGCTGTAAGACACCTTTAGTCTAACAGCATCTCCAACCACAGTTTATACAGTCTATATAATGCAGTTTGACCAGACTACGGCTATCACTATCACTATGGATTACAACATGGGATGTTGTTTGGTTTTCTACTTTATGTATGTTTGACCCCCAAAAGGTGTAAAACGTCTGAAGCAAATGGTCCCTTCGTATGTATGTGTACACAAATGTTTAAAAGACATCTGACAAATGGACCCAAGTGCTTTAACAGCACTGCTAAAGAAAACCAGGTGGCTTTTGATATCCAATCTTCACTTTCCAGGGAAAGGATTAATAAAAAAATGCTTTAAAAAAAATCCAGATTGATGGTTTTGTCAGAAGACTTCACAAACAAAGTGTTAATTTTCTCCTAAATGGTGCGACTCTCCCCCTATCTATTCCTTTAAGAGAAAGCTAAACCACAAAACATTTCTCCTTTAGGCAATTATAATTTCAATATGATAACAATGCTAAAGAAACCAAACAGTACAAAGCAGAAAATACACACATATATATACATGATTTTAGACATGTTACATATTATTTGTAAGTTTTAAAACACCAAGTAAGATCTGTAAAAGCAGTTTTGACTCTATAACAGCTGCCATGGTTTTAAATAATGGTGCTAATAAGTTAATATATCACCATCTTCCTCAGCTTCAACCACCCACACTGCCCCTCTTCGGTCATACAAAGCGGCTCAGTGGCCTACTTTCTCCTACAAAGCCCCAACTTAAACACACATGAGGTAGAGTTAGGGTTGAAGAAAAGTGCCAACATTTCACACATCACGTTGTTGAAAAATTATATTATTTAAAAGGACATTAATAGCATTAAAAAACAAAAAAAACCCCATCCAATCCACACCCATAAAGTTCGCCCCTGAAGACAGGCATTCCTTGCTTCTCCCCCCCTTTTGTCGGTTACAGTGTGTTTTCAGTCGCCTTTAAACACGGCAGACCCGTTAAATGTTAAGTTAAAATAACAACACTTACCTTCTATTAATGCTGTACTGGCGTTTTCAGCTGAGTTACACTGACATTTACCCCCTAAAAGTGTCCTTTTTTCTTTAATAGAAATTGGGAGGTAAAAAAAAAAACAACGGTTGCTGCGGCGAGCACAAGCCCCGAACTGTTGAAGAGGGTCCGCTTTGTTTTAGCTAATAAACCGCAACGTTCCGAACGTGCCCGGTACGTAACGTCTCCAACCGCAGGACGTCAACGGTTACGTTCCTGACAAATTAACTACAATATGTGTTCATATATATTTTTAAAAAATGGCATTAAAAAAAAAAAGGGCGAGGAGTCCCCGGCTCGCTGCTGCTGCTGCTGGGTCGAGTTTTTTTTTTTTTTTTTTTGTCGTAATGTACCAGCTCAACAAACCTCTTCTTCTTATTTAGTCCCCGCCTACACAGGAAGAGCCGCGGCACGTACAGGGGAGCGGAACAAACACACCGGGAACCTTTGAACCTGTGCTCACCTCGGATGTGGTGAACCGAACACACACACACACACACACACACACACACACACACAAAATAAACAATAAACATAACTGAAAAGGAGGGGGTCAGTTAATTTTGTTTTACTACCAGAAAAAATATTATTGTATTTATTTATTTTTGTTTTATGTTAATATGCTTATTTGTTATCCCGTTATTTTTATGTTTTTGTTTATTAACGTTAATGCCATTTATATGTCAATATAATTGGCATTTTATTGACAAGTCTGCTCAACAAAAAAAAGATGCTTGTTGAAAAAACCTAAACAACTTAGAGGATTTAAGCAAAAAAAAAACAAGAAAGAAATTTAAAAAAGGGATGCATTTACATGTGGGGGAAAGTATTTTTTTTTAAGGATTTAAAGTTACTTAAGGTTTGTTTGTGAACATACACTAAAACACAACATCAGATGAAATGATAAGGGCCTTACTGTGGTTCCTCCTTTCTAACCTCAAATGGGGGCCTCCTTATATGTTGTATATTGCTAAATCTATGTTTACTCATGTGACCATGCAGCAGCCTAAATTTGAGGCTATTGTATTCAGTGTTTTTTGCACATTGCAGGTTGACAGGTTGGTGAAAGGACAAGTGTGTGAGATTTAGTGACATCGTGTGGTTTAGTTGCAACCATTTAAATACAGCTCACCCTTTCAAGCTTGCAGGAGAAGCTGCAGTGGTCTAATCTAGAGCCAGTGTTTGAGTTTTGTCCATTCTGGGGAGGAGAGGACCCGCTCCCGAGAGAAAATCAGCTCATTCTTGGGTAACAAAAAACAACTATTCTTATTTTTCAGGTGCTCGCAACACTAATGTGTATTTCTGCTAATAGATCCTCATACACACTGAAAGCTTTACAGGGCCCAGCAGAGGCAGGAAGAACCTCGCTTCTCACTGCAAGCGCAGCATGTTTGAAGGAAACCCAACCCAGAAAAAAAGTAACACCTTTAACAGTACACTACCAATTGTTTCAGGTGAACCACATGTTTGACATGTGTTTCAGCAACCCACCACCTTCACTTCCTGTGCAAACAGAGAAAGCTGTCTCTGATACAAATTTTTTTTTTTATTGCCTTTTCCTGTACTAAGCACCCATGAGACCTTTTTTTTCTTCTGGTTTTGAAATAGTTGCTATAATCACCTGCTTGTGTGATCAAGTTCTGTCATGGAGGACCAGAGCAGACATAATACGTGTTATCAACTACATCTGGTGCCTATTAACATGGTACAGGCCTAACCTTTAACCCCACTGACTCACAGTTGGGTCTGTCTGTGCAGACCTTTCTAGTGGAGATCCAAAAATGTGCAAAGATACCAAATATATCAGTCCGAATCTATTATCTAGTCTATAAAACCTCAAGAATATTTCCATTTGATGGGATGTTGATGCCATATAATACATGGAGTCTTAGTCATATAGAGCTGATACAGAATACCCAATATATACCGTATAATACTGTAAGAAAATGTGCAGTAAGATCATTTAACAACCTTTAAAGCTACTTTATTTCAGAGGTAAAATCAAATCTATACAGTACATTAAAGTATCTTAAAATATCCCTTTTAAATTCAACATGGTAAAATAAATTGAACAAGTAGATAAGCAAAGACATGTTGTAATTCAATGGTCTCTTAATGCAGTTGAGTGGAAAATCAGAAGCATAAACATACATGGGAAATAATCAGTATCGATACATTAAACAAAATCACTGTTGTCCCAAACTAGACACACATATGTTGACTCAAAGACTATTTTCTCTTTAGAGTAAAGCAGCGAAGGGACTCAGAGCTGATGGTCAACCTCCCACATTTAGCCTCTGTAATCACTGTAAAATGTGTGACAAGACTGGAGCAGCTGATTCAGATGCATGCCCAGATGACACATGCACTCACCATCTCCCTTACAACTTCTTTACATCACCGCACAATCATCCTGCCGCATACCTCCGATAATCCGTTCAGGGAGAGTTTAATGACTATCCGTTTCACACACATTCATAACAGAGAAAAAAACTCAACAACCACAACCACAGCCTCTGATGACCACTGCTTTCTTTAAGGACACATCAGAGGGAAATTCCACAGCACAGGACAGTGTTTGCTGTGTACTTTCTACTTTCTATTTTCACATTATGGTCGGTAGTAGGTCCACATCTTTATAAACAAACGTATCTCTGATTGTATCTAATGCACATCATAGCCATATAAACCCTATAAGGGACAAAAATGAGCTTCAGCCTTCTATTTACCACCTGTTTGTTTCACTTTTGTTTAATGCAAATGTATTTAAAGGAATATGTACTGTGTAAGTTTTAACACAGAGGCTCTATAAGACAAGTAGACCATGCCTTATAGGCACCACTTGCTTTAGATACACAGTGAATAGTGCCCAGTTGATAATCCAACCTTAATGCCACAAAATATTGAGCACTTATGTTCACTGTGCAGCAAAGGTGAGTTGTGGAAAGGAAATATGGTGTTGTTTGTTTATGCACATTTACAACTGAGGCATTGCACTGTGTTTGCATTACTTTGTGCCACATATCTAATGCTCTAAATGATTAATAGCACAAATTATAAGAGTTGTTCTTCAAGTGCTGCTTCATAAACTACCACATTTAACCTGACTCCACAGATTGAGCAACATACGGCATACAGACGGTTGATAAGTCATTGCTGCAGTCTAACGGCAACACAGAAATGAGACAGCATATAAAAGCAACTGCAGACACTGAAGCCAGCAGAGTACGGGAAGGCGGTACAGAAACCAACTTCTGGGCAGGAACCTGACCTTAAACGAAACCACATAACTGAAGTTCACATGAGATCAGACTGAGTTGAGCTGAGCTGAATGTTCAGCTCATAAAACATATTCTCCGAGCTGAGGCAGACATGTTTTATGAGAAATAATCCATTTAGTGTGTGTCTTGGACTCATGCTGCTGTTTTACATTGTTTCAAGAGGCAATTCTGCCATCCTGTGGTCAAAGCGTGATATGGCAGACAGTAAATATGATATGAATGTCAACCCACCTTTAAGACCTGAGTCTGAGATTTTGTTCATGTCAGAGGATTTCAACCTTTCCTCTTTATCCTTAGTTGTGTCCCTGTCCCAGACTTCATAATTGTATAAGTATGTAGTGAGCTCACCCTTTCAAAGTACACTCAATAAGTATATAAGCAGAGTTTTTGAGTGTACTTTACTTTTGATATACTTTATAGACCCATAATGCATTGCACAAAGGTACCAGAGGAGGAATTGTGAATAGTGGCAAACATTTTTGCAAACACAGTTGGCACCACAAGGTCCATTCGTAGCTGCTCTGGAGCTTTCGTCACAGTCTTCCCCGGCACATCGAAGTTTCCCCAGCTGTCGTGGAATTGGCCTTGGAAACAGCAGCTGACAAACAGCCTCATTACAAGGTCTGTACTTAAACTTAATCTTTTAAGGATCAGACAGAAGGAAATGGAGTCTTCTAAATTTCAAAGCACCATGTTTTCCCCGTACTTTTTAGTGCTATGCAGTAGTTTGGGGTTTTATTTTCCCAGGGTTTTGAGATAAAATATCTACTTCCACCCCAAAACGATGAAGATGACACATCACTGATAAATCACATTATATTACAAATTATAATATTTAAATGTCCTCATTTCTCAGAGTCAGTCAAATAACATGGGTTTCTTCAATAAACTGTATGAAATCTAACAAAAATCAAACCAAAGTATCTGTTACTAGATACCAGTGGAGGGTTGTACTTTGGACAAACTTTAAAACAAACCATTCTTTCTGATATAGGAAAGAAACAGTAAAGCAGCTTTTACTTAAAACATTTATTTGATCCAATTCTTTGGAATGTAATAGTTAATGATCAGAGTCTGAGACAACAGAGACGGATGAGTCTGGGTGCTGACCAGAAAGTCAAAGTACAAACAATACTTTTAGTCACTTAAGGCCTCACTGCTTTTCCATTTTTTTACTTCCTTATTTCCTCTCTTGTTTTTTTTCTGGATCTGAGACAGCAAAAATTACAGAAGCAGTATTGAAAATAAAACACTTTTTTTTCTTGTCATACAAAGAAAAATAAAAAATAAAAACAATGGCACGTACATCAGTGACAAAAACACAAGGTGATATTATACCAAGTAAATAAAATTGTTACGTTTTCAAAGAGACGCATATAAGCTTTTTTCGAGAATGAAAAACATCTCTGTAAGTTGTACTTTTCAGAATTATAACATTGTCATCTGAAATCGTGTTAAAAAGAAGCAACAATAACACTGTCTTCTCCTTCCTTCTTTCTCTCTTTTCATAAATCAACATCATAAACACAGATTTTTTTTTTTAAATATATCAGTGCAACATTTGTTTTCACATCTAGTGCTGCAGCATCCTTTCTTGTTTAAAGGGGAAGGATTGACGTCCGACTGAAACATCAGAAGCACATTCTGTCAGATTGAAATTACATTTTGTGACACCCATAATCTCGTCTGCTTCGTTTGCTGTAAACATATTGATATTTTCCAGAAAAAAAACAGAGACTGATGCACCAGTGTGATTTTCAAAAGCTAATAATCTCAACAGTTAGAGCACCTTAATTGGATTGGAAATGTTCAGTCAGTCTTTGCTGAAACAATGATTTGATTTAAACAGAGCCAGCTGAGGAGGTTGATTTCCTTTACAACAAAAACGGGGAAACTTGATGTCTCTAAAGCCTGATCTTAAAAGGAAACAATTGATCCTATATTGACTACTGACTAAAAGTCTCACTTCACATTTGGAGCTCACACAATGTCACATAATGCTACATTATAAATGGTCAGGTTTAACTTCCACAGTGCACTGCAACAGGAATTACACTGGAACAAACATTGTAGTTCTTCCAGTTGCCAGTGGCAATATGTCAAACTATCATACCTGCTTTTTTTTCCAATGGCTTTTGAATCTTTGTAAGTTAAGTATCTGTCTTGCCCAGCATACAATAACTTGTTAATTATGACAGAGTGAACATAAAACATCTGCTGGAGGTTATTCACTGATACCAGTGAGCTAGTGATCGGTGACATTTCTGGTTTTCGAGACTCAATCCTCCCATCTATACAGTGCTATGAACAAGTGACCAGTATCACAACACATTTAGCTACAAAAGCTAAAACACAACAAAGCAGTATTATTAGTACAGTATTTATAAGGCTTGTCGTTTTCAGTCAATTCTTTCACTAAAGAATACCCAGGTTTTAAAAAAAAAAAATGTCCTCACAGAGTGGGACAGAGTTGATAAGAGGGCACTGATCACTGTAGATTGCAGGGTATATGAGCCTTTTGTGATGTTGACAGCTAAGATAATGCTCCTGCAAAGAGAGAGTGATGAGTAAAACAGGGATGAAATACAAATCGAGCTGCTGCAGAAACCCACGGAAAAAAGCGAAGAAACAAAAAACAACAGAGTGCTGTCCGGGGAAATTTTAAAATCCAATTTTCAGAGGTTTAAAAATAAACTAGAAGAAGATAATGAGCCCTATGGGTTTATGGGACATTTTGTTGGGTCTCTGCTCTGATTAGCTGGTAAAACTCATCTCTGTATGAAAATGTGACTTAATTGTGTGTGTTATTCCCAGACTACTCGATCAGATCATTTAGTCACCTGTTGGGGTCATTTTTTGCTCCATTCAAATATTTCTCCTTTGATAGTCAACACAGGAAATACACTGACAGAGAGAACAGCATTGTCATGGCAAACATTAGTTCTTGCTTTATCACTCAAGACATTCAGAGCCTGCACATGCTGTCAGCTCAATAAAAGACGCTGATGGACCCGGAGAGAGACACTCAGAGTCTTTCTGATGGACTGCTGGACACACTTCTGGTTTAATGTTTCACAGTCATTGTGTTAGCAGAAATATAAAGTATCTCAATCCCGACGGTCCATCCTTGACGTGCTGTCGTCATCTTAGCGGTACTGAGGTGGTTTGTTTTACCCTGTACAAAAACATCGCTTCCCCATGAGGCATTTCTCCACAATCTCAAAGCCATTTCCATCGTTCTTCCCAGAGCACAAACAGAAACCAGGCGACGACAAAACTGACAAAATGGCGACCAGCTCACACATGTAAAGGAAACACAAACAACACTATTTGTGCCTCTGTCTGTTAAAACTAGTAGTTTCTGTACATTTTCTGAATTTTGGAGTTTAGGGCGAGCTTGATTCCAACAACATAGAAAGGATACTGCGGCACTGGTGTCTTTTTCTATAGAAAAGGGCGCTCAAATATATTAAAACCTATGTACAATATGTTGGATGTGTCATGTGCCATGAAAATGAGGCATTCAGGGCTCCTACACATTCTCCATTCTGAAATCTCAAAGCTTTCCCAAACCTAAATGTTAACTGCTTCCCTTGGACTTCAACATTTTAATAAGTACAACTGTCATCAAGGCAAGAAGATCTTCAGATCTACACCAGCACGTGTGATATTTGACAGTACACTACAAGACTGCAGTCGTATAAAATTAGTTTTCCGGATCTGTCCACGTGTCTGTGTAGGAACCCTGGACGGAACGCCAGCCGATGAGAAAAACAACCAGCAGAAAACAAGGCAACAGAAAAGTTGGAGGAAAAGAAAAAGGCACTGTCGGAACTAGACACAGGTCACGATGGTACCCGCCTTCACACATAAACACACACACACACACACACACACACACACACACACATACACACAGAAAGATGCTTGCACTTCATGTTTACAGGTAACATGAGCACACATACACGCACACACCTAGACACATACACACCTTAAATGCAGATGTATATGAATGTGACACACACACACACACACACACACACACACACACACACACACACACACACACACACACTCATACACTCACTCACAGGGACATATGGCCAGCTAACGAGCCAGATATCAGAATGGTGATTTTCACATACTCCGCTCTTTCTGTGAAACTATGACATTTGAAAAAAGACAACAAAAACAAAACAAAAACAAAAACAAAGAAAAATCAAATCTTATCTTTCCATAAAAGTACACAAACGATACTTTCATCTGAATTGGTCTCAACACCAGCATGTGATTACATGAAATCAACAAAGCACGCCAAAAAACAAATAGAATCCTTAGTTTTCTTCTTTTTTTTTTGCTGTACAGATTCTTTATACACAGTGCCCCCTACAGGTCAGTCCCTTCCACTGCCGCTCCTGAGAAAAAAAATTACATTGGCTCACTATCAGCCCACCCTGCCGTCCCATTGGTGGCCTCAGCCCTATGTTTCTCCCGCTTGATTGGCTGCATCACGTGTCCATGCGGAGCAATCGCAGCTCCGTCTCTCTTTGCCCCTCACGCTTCTGAATAGTTAGTCTGTCCATTCATCTTGTCCTTCTTTAGCTTCACACCATCCACCAGCTCAAAGTTATAGTTTTCCAGGGCGGATAAGTTCCTGTCCGTCATGCTGCCCTGCGAGCAGGCGCAGTACAGGACAACGCCGCAGATGGCGCCCAGGAAGACGCCCAGCGCTGACATGGCGATGATGGTGATGAGGATGGGGTCCAGGGTCTTCAGCATGTTGCCGGGGCCGCCGAGTTCACTGGTCTCCTGCGAGAGGGAGTCCATCGCTGCAAGAGAGAGAGAAAAAGTTTGTGATTGCAGGCTTAAAAGGACCATACTGGTGGTTCTGCATGTTCTGGATCATAAAGTATAAAAGGCAGCTTCCAGAAATGACAAAACATTTTCCTTTCATCACATTTAGTTCCTTTTTTTTCTCTTGGTTTACTTTCCCCACTTGTGAATGTTTTTGCCAGCAAAATGTGAATGTCAGAGCTTCTGTGAACCAAACAACAGGCTTCAACACAGATTCTCCTGCTTGAATAAAACAGGTTAAGGTGGTAAATGTTTATTGTAATGGACTATCTATCTTTCTCAAGAAAGCTTCAAGTCTGTGCAAGTTAAAATGAGTATTGAAACGTGTGGAAATAAGCGGAAACGACCGGCTGCCTAGAAGACAGGAAATCAATTCAAACACACTTTGAAAAACTGATCAGGAGTGGTATCAAGTTGATATAGTTAATTTCCTAAAACATGGAAATTCACTGATGTGGTACTTTAAGATGTCAAAAAACACTTCTGCTACAAACAGTATAAACATTTTTACTTTTCTGGAGGCGACAGACAAGATTTTTCATGGAAAAAAGAAAAGAAACTTGTAGAAGGTGAACAGAAGTGTGATCCTTCAACTAGAAAATGTCTGACTTCTGTGCACACAACACAGCTGAGGACTAGTCTTAGCAATTCTACCATACTGTGGAGGCAAAGAAAGTCTGTGGAGACGTGTCCACAAACACACTGTAATGGCACAATTAGAGTCAGGAAGGTACTTACGTAGGATGAAGATCTCAGTTGGCGGAGATGTAGGAGCTTCTGGGTCTGGAGGACAAAAAAAAGAAAAGATTTAGATTAAAGCATAGCGACTGTAGATGACACAGAACTAGTATAAAATGTATAAATGTACCATTGTGACCTTTAATAAACAAGTTAAAACAATAAGTACATACCTTTGCACTCCTCAGGATGGAGTCCATCCAGGATCTGGATATTGTCCACAGCTATGTGACCTGCACTGCGTTTGTCTGCAACGCCTTCCACAATCACCTACGAATAACAACATGTGGTCAGTCTCAGCAAAACCAATCAACTCTCCACCCAAACTATATCTTTAAAAGTTGTATTTCCCTTCCTAGCCCACCCCTGCTGGTTTCACAGTTGGTTTTAAATCAGTCTTTCCCCTCCTTTAGGACATGACCCACCAAGAGGTTGCAAGATAAATATCAAAGATCATGATAATTTTGCTATACAAAAGTCTGTTTATTTTCCTGAAAGATCCAGTATGTAGGATTTAGTGACATCTAGTGGTGTAGTTGCAGATTGCAACTCACTCATTCACTCAAATGTTACACACTGGACCTTTAAGTATCCTCTTGTTGAACATATGAACAGCTTTACTTTCTCTGACCTCTCGTATTTGTTAAAATGAAACAATATGAGAAAAGAAAATCGCTATTTGGTTGCAAGAGTGGGCACCAACCATGAACTGCACCACTCCTGGTTTGAGCACAAAGTGCTTTATGTTAAAACACATAAAACCAATTCCAGCTTATCCCAGCATGCACTGTGCCAGAGGCAGGGAACGCCCAAAAAAAGTCACAGGGAAAATTAGTTTCCTGTTCTGCATTTCCAACTAACAAGCATGTTATTCTACTGGGGGAGGAAACTGGACCACCCAAAGTCCAGCCTAGACCTTCTTGCTGCAAGGTGCACAGTGCTTTTTATATTTTTATAACAATTCTCCTGGTTCTGCTGTCTCTCTCTTTAAAGCCTGTGGGGGCTTTACAGGTTTTGTTTATGTCATTTTTATGTTCGATAACAGCACATCAACATGATGTGAGACAAAAACTGCCCAAATGGACAATGGAAGAATCTTTTTATCCCATAAAAGGACAAAAAAATGAAAATAAATGAATCAAAACCAGATTAAAACCTCATATGTTGCAGTTACACGATAACAGATATCATTTTATGTACACATGTAATGTCTGACACATCCAGGAGTGTGTGTTACCTGATATGAGACACTGGAGTGTGGCAGTAAAACTCGTCCCTCCCTCCACCGGCTGCCCTGGTGACCGCTGACCGTCCACAGGATCTGCCCCGGCTTCGCCTGCTTCCTCTGCTTGATGTGAAGAGCTCCTGCGTGTTCACCAAACATGTGATACCAGAAGGACATGCACAGGTCGATGTCTGTGGCGGTGATGGGCAGGCTGACCAAGCTCGCCACCTTCTCCTCTTTATCATCATCTTCGCCGGTCTTACTCGACACGTCTGTGTCACTCAGCTGCATGTAGATGAAGTTCCCCGGTCCGCCTGCAGGGGGGCAGCAAAAGACAATGTAAGAAGTTGCTTTGAAGGGCTCCTGACAGCGTAGAAACACACTACTGTAGATATGATGACTCTTTTAAATACTCAGTTTCACCAGAATTTCAAAATAGGACCTTAAAGACTTTAAAGATACAGTCAGTATTGCTGTTTTCTGTACATTTTTAATAAAAAAAATAAGCATTAATATGATTGATATCAAGCTCTATTGTGACATTAAAAGGTTTCTGCCAAGGGTTCATTATGCATTCATCACATTAAATTGATTGCTTAATACAAAGACCTGACTATTCTGTTATGTTTCACTATTCACTCATAAAGTCAATACTTTCTAAAGTAAGTTTAATTGTTAGGTATCATGTGTCACACACCCCTAGACCTTAAATTGAAGGACTTTGTAGTTTTGTTTTGGTTGAAAACAAAGCACTCAGTATCAGCATGCCTCAGTGGAAGATATGACTTGACATCACAACAGGCTCATTTGTTACTTGTGATCTGGCTGAGTCAAGAAATCAAGGTGAAACCATTCATTTTAGAGCTGTAGCTGTCTCCACAAAAACATCCATCACAGGAGGTTTGAATGGGGGAGGCCAGCGAGCTGAGGCATACTGATAAATTTGACTGCTGTATTCTTTAAAAAGAAGTTTTTCAAGGCCGTCCATTCATTGTCAAAATGTTCTAAAGATCAAAGCATCTGCAAGTTCTGCTCCGCTCTGTTCAGTGCTGACAGATAGTTATGAATTGAGCTCTGTTTCTTTGCATTTCTTAGCCTCATTAGCTTATTGTTTTAGATTGATCTTGTTAATTTTGATGGATTTAGACAGCTTGTGGGTGTTCTAACCTGCCATTTAGGTTGTCTTTATGATTATATTAGACATTTTATTTATGATTTATGTTCACATTTCTGTTTAATTCAGATTTTCTTGCACAGTTTGTGTTATCTCTCATATGTTGTTTGTCTGTAACTCTTTGTTATTGCTGCCTAACTTGACCGGGACACTCCAATGACGTTTTCCAATTTGAATAATGAAGTTATTATTATCCCTGCTTATTATTGCCCAGACAACGTTGCTGTTCAGTCAAAGGTCACATTTATTCATCCACAATGGTCCCATTCTAACCAACCGACGCTGGTTACCAAGACACAGAAAATAAAGAAAACCATAGATAAAAACACAAAAAACTATACTGTAAAATCTAAACAACAGTATGAACTCTGATTTGAAAGTTCAGGGAAACTTCCTATAAAAAGACAATTTTTAGAAGGGAATTACAAACCAAGGATGTCCTTGAGTTTAATCTTGCTTCAGTTTGTACTGTAAAACATGCTCATGTCAAAACAGCTCTGACCTTATTAACCTGATTACTTTCTGGCTGTGTTCTTTCTGCACACGCCCCCCGTCATGAAGTGTGGAGACAAGCTGAACTGCACTGCTGCAGAGAGTTTGTTTTTGATACAAACTCTTAAAAAAATGAACATTATTGGATGCCAAGAGGGTAGAAAATCTACTTAGAGAAGTCCACAAAAAAATGAGTAAAACAAACCTCATGTAACTTCAGCTGGTCAGCCTCTCCAGTCTGAATGAATGTCACCAGAATATCTTTATACCTGGAGAAGTTCCCATTAATATGGACCCGCTGCCTCCACACCACAACTTTGATAGTTTTCCACGTTCACAAACTCTTTGTCCTTCAGAGTAGGAATAAGGCTATGTGTCCGACGGGAATTTCTTATTACATTGTAGGCATCTTTTCCTCATTTAAAAAAAGAGGCACTGTTGTGAATTCCCAGCAGCACAGCTTGTAGCGTGTTATTTAAAGCGTACAGGAGTTAAAAATATTCCATCTTCTAGCAAAAGAGGTTCAGACAAGCTTTCAACAGCTGCGCAGTAACATGAAGAGCCACAGCGTGCTCTCCCAAAGCATCTGCCGAGTGCTGCTGGTTAAACAAAACCCTTGAACACAAAGGTGAACACACATCTCCTACCTGTGTGGTCCAGGGTCGGTCCTCTGTGGACGGCAGGAGCCCCCTTGGTCTGGATCAGCCACTCAGCCCCCATCCCGGTCTCTTCGGTCCAGCCGCAGAGCGACGAGAAGTCAAAGTTGCAGGCGAACCACACGTACGCTGCAAGAAAAAGGAGATAAGAGCAGTTGGAAGTGAGTTTGGTGATGAAGGAGGTTTTCAGTTGAGATGTTTCATAGCGCTTTTACATGAGCTGAAGTTTCAGGAGAATATGGATCAAAGCAGATGCAACACAGTCATGACTGTTAGTCTTCAAATTGTCAGCTGTTTTACTGTGTTAGGATTATTTTCATTATCAGCTAATATATATATGTTCTATAATAAGATTGTTGATCTATATAATAGCAGAAAAAAGGAAGAATACCCTTCCCATCACAAGATGCCAGAGCCCAAAGTGTCGACTTTCAGTTGCTTATTTTGTCTGATTCAGCTTATGATGAAAAGAGATGATAAATGTATTTATTTATTTGCTGTTCTGTCGATTTGCTGATTAGTTCAACACTAGTTAACCTTTTCCCATTTCTTAAAATGTTTTGGTCTGTACTAAGCCCCCTCGGTTGTCTCCTCTGAAACACACTGTGTTATCAGGCTCTTCTTTTCACCCCAAAGCAGGAAGCTCAACCACAAGAACAAAAGAGAGTGGAGGTTCACGCTATCTACCCAAGATCTCCTGGACACAGTCAGTGCGATACGATACGATATAAAGTCTATATCACTGGATCTTTCCAGTGATGATCCCTCACTGGAGATATATATAGATAGATATATATATATATATATATATAGATAGATATATAGACTGTGGTATTGAAAAGGTTTCAAAAACCAACCATAGAGGGATGAGTATCCTTCAAAATGAATCATATCCAAGCACTTTTATCAATGAGACCTGTACTCTTATTTCTAGCTGTCGCAGTGAAGACCTCACTATGCTTAAATGGAAATGCTTGACTGATTGTTTAACTGCGTCTGAAACCCTCTGTCTGACACTGGAATCAGAAGAGCTTTATTGACCTGCTGTGTGAAGGTGAGAAACTATTTGTTCTCTTTTTTTCATCCTTTGTACCAACTCTTTCTCGTATATTTTGTGCGTACAACTGAGAAGAACACCTTTGGAAGTCTCCGAGGAAAGACTGTGTGCTCCGTTCAACTCATTTGTATTATTCATTGTGCAAAAAAAAAAAAAAATTACAAAAACATGTGAGAGATGAAGGAGGCAGTGTGATGAAGCCAGGAGGAGACTATGATAGAAGGCTTTTTTCCTGGCTCCTGTGGCAAGTTTGGAACTGCAACACTTTTGCCTTTGGACATGGAGGGACAACCTGTGAAATTATCCAGAAAGACCATCAAATGTTTCAAAAAGTGTTAGCTGCTGGACTCTTAGAGGCTGGAGTTCCTAAAAGCTGCTGTGTGGCAACCAATTTTCGGTTTTACAGGCTAAAAACTATAATCATGGACAGTGTTCACCCACTAAACTGGCTTCAGTTTTGCATGGGGAGAGGAGGCAGCCTGAAGAAGAAACTGGAAGTCTTGTAACATCAATATTAGAAAGCTGTTCCTGCTGTATTGTATGCATAGTATAAACTGTATAGCTGGTGGAAAACATATCGCGCCAAAACAAAAGGCTTGTGCAGATGGATTGGGGTGAGAACGACTGAGAGACAGTTGTAATTGTATACTTGGTAAAGCGCTGCAGGGCACAGCCTCAATTGAACACAGGAACTAAGACGTCACCGCTTATGGAAAACAGCGCCAACATGTACATGTGTTTGGGATCAGGACATCAAGAGAGAGACAGGGAGGAATGGAGGGACCTTTCACAGAGAAAGGCGTGGTGCCACCAACATGCGGATGTGGCCCCCCGAAAAAAACCCAAACAGAGAAAAAAAAAATAAATTACATTTCCCTCCCTCCCTTTCTGCCTGTGCCAGCGGTTGACTGGCGGCAGAGGTTCACCACAGCATCCAGATGAATGCAGAAGTCTGTGAACACTGGACATGTTGTTTTCCGGGAGGCTAATAGGATGCAGGGACGACCGTGGGGCTGGTAACACTCCTCCGACCTCAAGCTGTCTTCACGCGATGCTTCGACTCGCCTAATTGAGACCCAGGAGGCCTTTATTCTCTCTCTCCAGCTCTCACTATAACTCCATTCTTCTCTTTTTGCCTCTATCTCTTCATCCTCCTCACCTTCTTGCTGTGTCTATCTGTTCCTCTCACTGACTCTCCTTCTCCTCTGTCTTATTTTCCTACCTTTTCTGCCGATTCACCCGCTCTCTCCTTCTTTCGGCTGGCAGTTCACTTACAAATGGATTGAATTTGGTGTATTCACAAGGGAAGATAAACTGTGACACGGTGCTGAGATGTTCATGCGGAAAATAAAGCTAGGTGACAAACACGCCGCTGCTTTTGGCTTTAAATGCAGAGTGTATGCAATTGGTCAAAAATGTCATGTCTAATGTTTTCCCCACCATTCCTTCTGCTGCTGAACCCACTTCAACATAGCACAGGTTTGAACCTCAAATGCCCTGAGTCGGTTTCTTGATCAGATCACCATATTGTAGTGGATCCCAAACCTATAAATACATTCTGCTACAGAAACGATGTTTCATTTTTTGACTTTTCTCTAATTTTCTTAGTGAAACATTGGATATCTTCACTTCTTTAGGCCTTAAAAAATCCTTAAAATCAAGCAGTCTGAGACGGAAAAAACACTTTTTAGTTGAATTGATCATAACTTATGCATACAACCAAGTCCATGACCTGTGAGAAGGAGTTGCAGGCAGACATTGCTTCTTTTTAAAGGACCAGTGTGTAGGATTTAGGGGTATCTAAGTTGTGTAGTTGCAGATTACAACCACCTCCCCTCACTCTCCCATTTTAAGCATGTAGGAGAAACTATAGTGGTGAAAAACGCAGGCCCAATCAAGAGCCAGTGTTTGGTTTGTCTGTTCTGGGCTACTGTAGAAACTCCACAAAAGAATAGTAATAACATAATAAAAACCTGATTCTTACGTATTTTCAGATGATTATACATTAATGAAAACATACCTATCAATATTATATTCCCTTTCTGCCAACAGATCCTCCTAAATGTTACACACTGGACCTTTGAGGCATCACAAGCCAGAAAGATCTTCTCACCTGAGTATCATAAAACAAACTTTTTGCTGCATCTGAAACCTTTGCAATGTAGAGGTAAATAAAATAACCATTATTTTATCGCTTTAACTGCGAGAACAAGAGATTTGTGTCGTGCTGTTTTTGGTTTCTGTCTCTTTACCTCTCACTTTTTTCTGAATCAATTATTCTCTTGGTGTGTGTGTGTGTGTGTGTGTGTGTGTGTGTGTGTGTGTGTGTGGTTTCTGTCTTTCTCTCAGCATATCTGTATCTTTCTTTTCTTATTCATCCCTTTGCAATTCAATTCAATTTGATTTAATGGCATGAGCGATGAAAAAACATGATCAAAAACAATGCAGATGTATTTTTCAGGGCAAATTTATCAACATTTCTCTCTGCTGTCAAGTCACTGAGCAGTATTGGGCTCATTTGTGAACTGGGGCAATGAAAAAGCCATTTAATCCCATAGAAGTCAGTTTCATTGTTCTCTGTGACTGCGGTCAGTACTGTTGGTGACACTGAATGATGGGACTATTGGTTGAATTAATACACTGATGTGGCAACCCTGTGCTGGCTGATTTATTTGTAAAACCTCCAGTTTAAAGTTACTGCAGTTTAGAGAAGAGAGAAAGAGAGGATGACGGGTAGAGAAAGTGAAAAAAATGAGAAAATATAACAGATAAAGACAGAAAAATGTGAGTAGATCAGAGGAGGAGAAGAAGAGGAACAAATGAAAGATGAGAAGAGTAAACATGGAAGCAGATTGTGGTGGACAGCCTCACCTGGTAGGATTTCCATGATGGGGTTGAGCGTTGTGGCGACTCCTGCATGAAACAGATGGGACAATCAGAGTGGGTTCAAAGGTCGTGTGGTTCTGTCCCACCCACACAGATGCCAACACATACTCAACACACCTCAGTTTATGGGAAATCAATACCAAGCTTTTGTGTCGGGTTGCACTGCAATTCAGGAGATGCTACGATTAAAAAGGATGCAGGTTTTCTTTGCCTCCAAAGAACATCGTATCTTCGCTTTGGGTGGTGCTACAAAAATAAAATCCTAAATACAGACATGGAGGAGGGAACTGAGTGATGGAGGTTTACCTGTCCCTGTGTCGTAGTCATCGGGTGCTTCGGTCTCGCCGCCACAGTCCTGTTGTCCTTCCTCACAGTCTGTAGTCTGGGTCGTGCCGGGGATGGTGATCGGCGCAGTGGTGGTCGCTCCGAACGTGGTCATGGGAAGTGTGGAGGCGATAGGCGTGGTGGGAGGTGCTGTAGTCGTAATGTCTAAAAAAAGAGAGATGGATAACAGTCAGAGTCAAAGTCAACGACGTTTGCTAGTTGCACAGACACACACAAGTACATTCGATTTCTTTCAGTCAATTAAAAAGAAATATCAACAAAGAAAGTGAAAAAAGTGGATACATTTAACAACAGTAAAGAATAAGAATAACTAGCTCACACATTCATTTCCTTTACACTGCAAGAACTTTTCCAGGAACCCGAGGAACCTCTTTTAGAAAACTTTACTTCCCTTTCCACAGGAGGAACCAGGGTCTAAAATTAACTGGTGCCACCAAAAAAGTCCCTGCTGAATGAGCACTATTTTCTGATGTCTAAGAACTATAATGGCAGAGTTTGCAGCGTTAAATGAGCTAACTGAGCAAAGGCAAACAAGAAAAACAAAACTTAACAAAACAATCTTTAACAAAAAACTGCTTTGGCAGAAAAATAACAAGAAAAGGGAACTGAGCTGCTCATCGCTGCTTTAAAAACCCAATCTTCATGATTCTTAAGTTGCGGTGGGAAAGCAAACAGGAAACCTTTAATTTAAAAATAACGAGCAGATCAGTGTTACTTTGGAAACAGGTCTTCAAGTGTTGCTCCTCATTGCAAACAAACCCCAAAGAACAACAACAAAGGGGAAAAAAAGCGTGTCAACCACAGCTGTTATCAGTAACCTGATCTTCACAGCTCCTAATATGTGGTGTAAATGCAAACAGGACTGTGCAGAAGAAGACCTTTGATCCTATGTTCCTGGGGCTTTTTGTTCTAAAAAGAAAATCCTTAAAGAAAGGAAGAAGAGGGATCTAATGAAACTGTTAAGGGCATCTGAGCAGTTTTGAAATGAAAGGGATGTTAAATTTAGCCAAATTTTAATAACATCATAAGACCTTTGGCCTTGCATTACCTACGCAAGAGATATCAGGTTGAATACCAGATACTCTCGTTGATAATCCTGCAAAACTCAAGTGCCTCCATTTTTCTGAAGACTGAAGAACCGACACTCTTGTTTCCCATCAAAGACCAAAGTAATACTGACAGACGCTCTTGTATCTTGTTAAATTCTACCATACAGTCGATGTCTGGTGATGTGTTTTTATGCAAATGAAGCAAATTGAACTTGAATTAGCATATGTAGGCTATGTAAAAATCACAGATGGTGTGCATGTAATTAAACTTTGTAAGGAAACGTGTTTGCAACGCTTTGAGTGGGATGGAGGTTTGCTCTCGCAGCAGCGTGGATGTAAGGAGATGATTTAACTCGAAGCTTGAAGCAGCATCGGCAATAACAAAAAAAAAAGACCTACCCTGATTAAACTGCTGAAACTGATCTGCAGGCGTATTGTGAGCTTGTTAGTTTCTCTTGTGTTGTTGTGAGCTTCAGTTGGCATTTCAATGTTTTTGTGGCAACAGGAAGAGACTTTTTGAGACAGTCGTTCAATGAATCCAAAAGGATCTGCTACTTCACTGATCTTACATCTAGCACCTTGTATTAAAAAAAAAGGCTTTTAATATCAACTTTAGTACATTTTGATTATTTAATAGTCTGGAATCAGCTTGTTTAGCTGTTGACAGCACTTGAGGTCAGAGCTTTATCATTATGTACGTTAATGAAGAGATAAACTGCCTCAGTGAGGTATGAGAGGGGTATGATTTGGATAATTGTATAGTACAGGATTGCTAACGTGTATGTTTGTGTGTGTGGGCTTAAAGTGTCTATATATGCATCTGTACGACTTTTCCAGTGTACACATGTGCTTGCATAATATTTGAGTATGTACAAATGTGTGTGTATGTATGTGCTCTTAGCAGCTTTGTTCTTTCCTGAAAGGAAACTCTGTTCATCTGGGACAAATACAGACACACTGCTTCAAAAACCACAGAGTTTCTTTTCCCCCTTTTTATTCTCTTTTTTTCTTTTGCTCTCACTCCTTTCACCCTCTCTCTCTCTCTCTCGCACACACACACACACACACACACACACACACACACACACACACACACACACACACACACACACACACACTCACTTAATCGTTCTATTGTTTATCTCCAGTGCCATCTGTGGTGCCTCCAAAATTCAGCAGGTCTGTCGCAGTCTCTGTGCTGCTGAGACCCCCAAACTTTTTAAAGTTTTTTTTAGGGTTAGGGTTATTAGGGTAACTTCTTAGGAGTTAGTTCCAAGACCAGGACCTCCTGAAATCCCCCTGTAAGGTGAAGTTTATCTCCTTATCTCCATTACTTCTCTCATCTCTCTCTCATCTTGTCCCTCCTGCTCTTATTCCATCCAATTCTCTCTCTCTCTCTCTCTCTCTCTCTCTCTACACACACACACACACACACACACACACACACACACACACACACACACACATCTCTCATCCTCTACTCTGCAATCTCTCTCCTGCTTTGACTGATCCTTATCTTATTCTCCCTACAGGGCAACCAGATACTCCAGAGAGCCTCCCTCCTCCCTTCATCTGTTCCTCCCTCACCTACTGTTGGAGGTCGAGTCCTCGTATCTCTCTTTTGACACACACACACACACACACACACACACACACACACACACACACACACACACACACACACACCATCCAGCTCTGACCACTGCAGCGGTAGAGATAGTAGCCTGCCATGGCATGCGTCAGCCTTTCATGTGCTCGCTCTCCTCACTCTCTCATTAAAGTGCAGATAAGCAGCCTGAAGTGTAAGCAGCAGTTCACTGTTTAAATGGCTGATTGGTTGGCTGACTGAGGCCAACAACGCATTAATGCAAATGCATCTGAAAGTGCTGTTTGCATGTTGAACATCTGACTTTTGCACCAATGTTTTACAGTGGTTTTTCCAACAATTTTGGCATTTGCACTGAAGCCCACTATTGGCCCCCTGTGACTTTAGGGCAATACACACACATACACACTGCCCATGTGGTGTAACATTATTTAAAGTACAATGGAAAAGTGCTGACAGAAGTAGTGATGTGCTTTGATGCTGTTGTTGTATAGGCTTACACAGAAAACACTCGCCCCTGGTGTGTGGACACTCATCATAGACGCCTTGTTGGCTTTTTACACGTTGTTACAAGTGGCTTTCCATCATTTTCAAAGAACACTGACAGAAGGGTATTAGCTAATTATCTAAAAATGGTTCACATGACACTGACATACATAATATAACCTGCTGGTCTTATCTCACTGTTTTTGAAAAACGCTGTTGTCTATGCAAGACTGCAGTTTTTGAATGTATCCCCTTGAGAACACGCTGAATGTTTTTGGTGGTGAGAAATGTTGTAGTTGAAAGCCCCAAATCAATGCTGATGCAAAGTCCCATGATCATGAGATGCCATACAGTGTTATTGTGGTTGTGTGGTCTTGAATTTCCCTCGGGATAAATAAAGTATCTATCTATCTATCTATCTATCTATCTATCTATCTATCTATCTATCTATCTATCTATCTATCTATAGTTTCTCCTTCGTGCTTAGAAGGGGAGGGTGAGGTGAGGAAGTTGCAACTACACTGCTAGATGCCACTAAATCCTACACACTGGTTCTTTAAGTTTGAAGAATGTGGTTTCAGGTGTTGACAGGTGCTAATATGGAGTTAAATATTCTAAAAGGATCATTCCTAATTTAAGTTTGTCCATATTAGTGTGAAGATGACTGATTGAAAACCCCATATGCAGCTGCAGTAAGAGCTATCTTAAGGAAAGCATCACTTCCTCTAACCCAGCTGCCTTTCTGTATGTTATTTGTAACAGTCTGTGAAAGCTGAGCTGAGCACTTATTCTCGACCAAGAACAACTCTGCCAAAGCCAGAAACCACAGGAGTGCTCTGCTTTAATATCAACCTCCATGTAATATTGTAATATTAAAATGTAATATGACGAGACAAATTGCCTTGGGGTTGACAGTTTATACTCGCCCTTCTTGTTATTGTTTGGCAATAAATAAAGGTTTTAGATACATAGAGTAGGCCTGTGAATTCCCTTTAAGTTCAATCATTAGATATTATTATTATAATATATAAGTTAAAGATCAAAAAATGTTCATGTAAACACTAAATGATGGATATTACAAGAATCCTGGACTATATTATGATAAAAATACCAAAACACTCAATGTTCTTTATGAAACTAACCTAACCTGCTGTATTTGAAAGAAAAATGTTGGTTCAAGTTCTTTTAAACAACATTTCATATGAAGTCAACGCATGGACACTCACCGTCCAGTTCACAGCCCAGCAGCTCCAGTCGGAGGCCCAGGCCCTCGTTGGTGGCTCTCTCTGGGTAGATCCTGACGAAGCGGGTCAGGAGGGAACCCACCGACCTCAGCTCTGGGGTGTCGTGGTTCTGATTCCCGGAGAATATCTGAGGCAGAAGACAAGAGAGACATATCAGAGCCTGGTAGACACATTTCTTACAGAGGCTTTAACATTAAATTAACTGTATAATTAGTTTTTTTTTTTAAGGAAAAGTAATGAGAGACTGTTGACTGAAGTTGGTACACTCTCTGTCTGATCCAATTTCTAACTGCAAATAGTCGCTTGAGTTGATTTTATGTAGCCCAGAGTATCAGAAAACAGTGTTCACAGATCAGTAAAGCACTACAATGTAATGTTAGGCTATATTGCGTTGAACATTAGGAAATCCTTTTCCAGAAACTGTAGCTAAGAATGATTTTCTTTTTCTGAATAAATCACAGTGTCATTATGTAAATGACAGAAAGAAATGGGCAAATCTGACTGCTCTCTTCCTGCTGGGAAAACCACTAATTGCGCTGTGAAGCCCATCCTCGGGCGCTGAACGGGAATAAAACACACAATAACGTATACTGTTCTGATGTAAATCTGTTTCTGATCCAGCGTTGGACAGTTTGATAAGAAGTTTAAACCGAATGAAGAGAGGAAACAAAAGCAAACACCGGGGGAAATCACAACCAGAGGCCATCCTTTCATACGTCCGACATGGAAACAGCACAGATGAAAATGGTTTCCGTCACACTGGGAGTCAAGTGGTCGGACACCGAACACCAAAAGCACTCCTGCCTGTCTGAACCGCTGAGGCTTCCTTTTGCCTGATTTATCCCAGGCTGCTGTGTGGCATTTTGGGCGTGGCTAGGATGTGACCATGTGTGCAAAAAGGGAACAAAACAAAATACACAAAAAGTTGTTCTCTTTGCCTGCGTGGAACTACAGTGGCACATGCTAAACAGAATGCTAACTCTTTAGCTTCTTCTTTTGTTTGTTTTTGACAATAAATAATAATAAAAAAGGGATTATTTTACCTGTTTACATTACAAATAAACAGGATTGAAAATCCAATCAGATCAATGCTATATGCTAACTCTCATTATTTATGTTGTGTGTGTACTGAACTGTCTTTTTTAATGCCCCTTTGATGAAGATAAATTTTTTGTTTTATTCTATTTTTATGGTTTAGTTTTTAGTTTTTAACATCTGTTGTGTTTTCTCAGCACCTTCATATTTAGCTTCCACCTCCACCTCTTCCAAGCTCGCTGATTGGATTCTTTCTTTGCTGAAATGCACCATGGGAGTCGTAGTTACCGGTATTCCTCAAAGTTTCTCCACAAGCTGTACCTTAGTGTCTTTATCAAAGAGAGATAGTTTCTAACACGGTTCTTTTTAATTATTTAGTTATTTTGTAATGATGATTTAGCTCGGGGAGTTTCATGCTGATCAAAGCTGAACAGGAACTCCAACTGTGAGATGTAATATTATCTATGGGAAAAATTAATGAGACTTTTACATCTGGAGCCAAGGATATCTGAAATAACTCTATAATAAATGCATAATAATGCATTAATATTTACTTGGGTTTAAATTGAGCTGTTCTTTTAAGGAAATTTAACTTTTTAGTTAAAGTAAGTGCCAAATTACATCGCTATTTCTGCAAAACTTACCTGTAAAGTGTAATTACCCCATTTTTAACGCATTGTCGTTTCCGTTTCTGTGTCTCTGTGTGGGACGTGTACCAACACCGCACCCATAAACTGATTCATTTTAAGCAACAGTAGGTTTAAGTACACACGATTTTGTTATTTTTCAGTGTTCAGCACTTTATACACCAAAACATGTTTATTCACGTGTAATTGTCAGGCCTACTGATGTGGGATGAATCATAAAATCAATAATTATAATAAAATTAAATAGAGTTCAGCTCCAAACTGAACCTGAATACATCAGGTTGAGTTAACAACAATTCAAATTCACTCTTATTCTAAATGTAACTCCCTAAATGTTCCTCAACCTACTGTGTAGCACATAATCACATGTTATATAAAACACATGTCTAAATTGGTGTTTCTGCTTATTTAAGTCTCTTCTTCTGTTTATGCACGAGCACACAGTGCACATACGTGAGCATACAGTGTGTACAGTGTGTGAGCTGAGGCATGTATAAACGCATGTACCAGCCAGGGACCTTCCTGAACCTTCCTGCCTAGATCTTTTGAAGAGGCTTTATAAAAAGACACAGGAAACAGAGCAGAGAGGTGGAGTGAAGGGACAGAGGAGCATGTAGATCTCCGTCTGCAGTAAATCAGCAGGAGTCTGATGGCTAACCTCGTCCTCCGCCCTGCCATCTGGAACACATAGAGGAGGAAGTGGCACCAACAGGGCCAGCCGAGGAGAGGAAGTGGGGTCTTGAAAGCAATGACATGAATTTCCTCTTGAGGATCAGAATCAAAGTCGCACCAATCGCCAAGAAGGGTTAGAGGACCAAGACTGGTGGGATCTCATATTTACTAGTGGTGATCTGAGTCTGTGATATTTTTTTTTATCTTGTCTCTGTGTTTCGTACTGAAAGCTCCATGAAACCATATAAATTAATTTAACTCAAAACATTGTTGAAACTGATCACGTCAAACATTTAAAGTAAAACCAACTCAATTTAGTTAAAAAAGTAGCTTCAGTAAAAGTGATACTGACTTAATTTGGTCATTTTTATTAAGAAAATACATATTAAAAAGTACAAAATCAGGAATATTTCTGTAACTTCTGTCACTTAAAAAATACCAGTAAAAGCTGCTTCATTAAGTATCCATGTTGACTTTTTTTTTTAGTTTTACTTAAAATGTTCAATGTAATGTGTTGTGACTGCAGTGTCTTCTTTACATTTTCTGGTGAAGGTGCAGGTGGCGCTCTTGTCCTCATTTGTTCAGCCATTGAGGCCATTACAACTCATTTCAACCACACAATTGTTCCTCTGTTTATTCAAACCAGATGATTCTGTGAGATATGTATGTTGTGGAAACGGTTTCAGCTGATCGATTCTACAGTAAAGCTAAAAAAAGAACAACATTCGTCCGTTTACAAAGTGACATTAATGGCTAACTGACTGATATATTCACAGTAATTTACAACAGCGTAGGCTTTGTTTCAGTGGGGGAGTAGAATGAATCAAAAAGGGTTATTGTGAATATAATTATAATGACAAAAAAAACAGAAAGATGCAAATTGTTACATTTTGAATGCACCGCTTAAAAACAAGTTTAGCTTTTTTTCCTAGAGACCTGATACCTGAAATAATGTTGTGTATTTCTGTCTTTACTACAGAGTGCCTTTGATATTGAATGAAGAACACAAAGAGGAGGTGGCAGCTGGCAGGACGCTGGCAAATTGCTCCTGGAGCTCTAAAAGCATAATTGTTGTGAACACACAGCAATAATGGAAGGTGACTCAGATGAATATATTAATGTTTTTTTATCAGCTCCTCCATTTTCTTATCTGGATTACAGCAGTTGTTAAGATTTTAGTGAGTAAATCCAATAAATTCAATTAAGTCAGGTTCAGAAATGTGATTTTACATATTGTTTTGGTATTTTTGGGGGTGTTATTAAGGCTAAATATTGACTGTAGAAAAGTAATGGATAAAGGAATCAATAAAAAATCCTCTTAAACCTTATATTTCATTTTCTAGTCTGTATTTCTTACCTGTAATATTATTTGCTCCTACAACAACCCAATTTACATTTGAAAGCTTAATCATTCCTTGTGTCAAGGTTCTGTTGAGCGCGTCAGACAAAAGCATCCAACAAACAGCTCAGTCAGAGCTCATATGAATAGTAGTCTGTAATTTGGGTACTAAAACATTTCATTCCAGGAGCGGCGCTATGCGGCCAGTCGAGCGTCTGTCTGATGGCCTCCAGGAATTACAGATTACAGTAAGGGGAGGTTTATTTCATGTCAACAACCTTTTATTTGTCTCCTGTATAATTTACTTCCTGTTCATCTGTGTTGGCCTGCATCAACATACTGTCATTGAACGAGGCAGACAGCATGGATACAGTATGATACAGAAGGGAAGAGAGGACGAGCCAAAAGTGGATGAAAAAAGAAGGTTTCACATCTTACAAGCTTTTTAGTTGAATTCTCATTTGCTCACTAATGAATCTACAGCACAATAAGCTATGTTTCAGATAAATACAACTATTGACGACCACTTCTTGCTGTACTAATTCTAAAAGTGGTGTATAAACATCTACTGTTTTAAATACACAAATACAAAGACTGATAACCGTATTGCTGATACAACTTTCAGATCAACACAGTCACATGAGTCAAAACTGAGTCAGCAGCCGATCTAAAAAGGCAACCTTTCTCTCAACTTGGGGTCAGAAACTACTAGACAGACGGACACATGTCTTAGGGATGAGGATTTAAAGGTGGGGTAAGTCACTCTGGAGAAAGATGTTGACTGATCCAACCTTTAGTTCTGTGATTCTGTATCATTTTAGCAGTAATGTGCGTGGAACCACGTGTGTCAAACGCAGGTTGAATGCACATTATGTATGCACGTGTTGAACCAACCTTGGGCTTGGTGGTGTTGTCCTCCTTGACAATGGTCCAGTCCACTCCGTCCAGGCTGTAGCCCACCCTAAACTTCTTCATAAATACGTTCCTGTCGCGGTGTTTCCCTCCCTGGATCACCACGCCGCTCACCATCTTGTCCTGGCCCAGATCCACCTGCCAGGGACGACGAGAAAGGGCAAAACGGTTGATTTGACTTTAGGGACAAACGATGATAGCAGACTTCACTGACTGATACATAGACTATTCATAAGTGATTGTTCCGTTCTTTTTTGGTTCAATAAACTGTTTCTTGCAGCAGAAATGAAACAAACCCATTACACCCTAAAAAATACAAAGTATGGCTATTCCCTGTCACTAAACTTTCAATGTTCAGTATAAAACCCACCTGTAGCCACTCGTTTCTGAAGGGCTGCTTGGTTTGCTGCCCAGTCCAGCCCGATCTCCCCGTCAATAAGCGGACGTTTTCAGCCACCCAGCCCCGGTCAGCATACGACGAGGCATTGATCTGAGCGTCTGAGATCTGACCTGAGACCATCCCCAGCATCCCTGAACATGGGTAGTCTGTGCAGAGAGAGAGAGAGAGAGAGAGAGAGAGAGAGAGAGAAAGAGGGAAACACTGTTGGATAAGAAACTTTTGAAAGGCGTAGAGTATGATAAGAAAGGCTACTGTCATCCTTATCTTGTCACTGCTTTAGTCAGCGGTTTTAGTTGATGCCCTCTGGGCGCAGCTACAGTGTTAAGTTAAGAGTAAAAACACCAAAGACTAATTTATCATCTCTGGGAGGAGTTTTTTTAAGCTGAACGTGGAATGATGTAGCTTTTTGTGTGTATAAGCATGTATTGTTGTTTTGAGTGAATTACTGTATTGTTGGCTACTTGTGTACTATTAATACAGATGCAGCCACTAGCACTGGTATGATTCTCCATACTCCAAAATGGACGTGACCATGGAGAGCAAACATGCATGACTGTATCTGTGCTTTAGTATTACTACTTCTCCTACTCATGGTTGCTGGAAAATCTAGCCTGTCCTTTTCCCTTTTTCCTGGGATTTACATGTGTACACTGGTGTTTATGGCAGAAAAAGGGGTTTAACCTTGTATTCTTATCTGTTCAATCCACTAAAAAGTTATAAAATGTATCTGAAATGTTATTAACAAAGATTTAATATGCTATAAATTATCCCAACTATTCAAATTTATCCAAAAACTCTCAATGTCATACATTTAGCATGATGTCATTTAGAGACGGACTTTCTCTCAGCACCCCTAACTCTGACCGACTACCTACTGCTACTACTGTTTCGAAGGCCAACAAGAACACTGCGTCAAAATACTTCTTAGTGGGTGTCCAGAATGAAAAAAACAGCCAATCAAAACTAATTCTAAGGGCTGCGTTGCTTCAGGTGCCGGTGAGAGGATGAAATATGATCCAGTAAGTCTAGTTTGAGTAGCAAATCCATCAGTTTGAAGGATTATCAAAAGCCAGAACACTGCACAGCAGGTTATCGTATTCAGAGGAGGGACGCTGGGAAGTTATCAGGAGGGAAACAGTAGAGAAACACTGTTAGTGTTACAAAGCAATCTAACAAAGCAATCTACCAGGAACGTGTGCTTGATTGGGCAAAACAGCACCGCGCTGGATGACATGATGCACGGAAAGTTGAGCCAAGCTGAACTTTTCTCTCAGACTCTGGCGAGAAAAGTTGACCCTGGCGCGACTTCCAGGCTCAAGTCAAGCCAAGTAATTATTTATATGACCATAATCAAAAAGGGCTTTACTATCTATACAACATACGACACCCTCTATTCCTCGACCTCAGATTCACATGAGGAAAAACTCCTCTGACCAAAAAGGAGGAAAACCTCGTATTTTATCTTCTGTACCTACGGTAAAGCCTTCACATAAACTCAGCCAGCCATTCAGGTTACTTTACAACTAGTGCTATTAAAACAACAGGATATACTATACGACAATGCGGAATTTGTGCTTTTTTGCATGTCCATCTGAGAATTACATGAGTATACGTTGTCAGAAGCCTCGAAGCAGCTGGTAGCAGAGTCTTTGGCAAATGTTGGAGGTTCAAAGTCTTGTCTCATGGTTCACTTGACACTGACAGACTCGCCTGTTGAAAGGGATGATACATGTGGCCTTCAGGCTACAAGACAATCTGTTGAACAACCAGGCCAGTCTGCTTTCCCCAGTGTTGTTCAAGTACTAGGGAATGTACTGGGAAAATGACTGGATAATTGAGAGGCTTTAGCTGTGCGTTTAGTTTTCTCGGAATAAGAAAACTTAATGAAACTCTAAAATATGTGGACACAATGGTCTGGTCACTGCGAGCCAAGTTAAATCCATTATCCACAACAAGCTAGATCTAATATCCGGGCTCAAACAGTCACGGTCTCAGTGTGATATTTGTATTTGACAAATGCTTCCAGAGTTATATCTGCAGCTTAACAACAGCTCCTGAGGATGTAAATTCTTCCATAATGTGAATTTACAGCTACTCAGCGCTCTTTATGGAAGCCCCCCACAGTACTGTCTGTGTGTCTTCATGTGTGTTTCTGCGTTTATGAGTACCAAATGTCCTTCCAGGGGAGAGAAAAAATGGGTTACATGGGCAAAAGTGAGCTTGTCTTTCATGTATTAGATCACTTCTTTAAATTGTATGTTTTGGATTAGGAGTTTGGTTAAGGAAATTGGAATAAATTCAGGTCAAGATGAGGTTTAAGTTTATGTTCTGTTTCACGTTCAGCACTCGCACACCAAACACACACTTTCCCAGCTGTGTCATTATATCTCCTGAATCACCTGTCTAGCACTCTACAGCCTGTTCTCCTATGAGTAAGGGCCTAATATCTACTTTATGGAGCTCTCCTACTGAGAGTTGCTTGTAGCACATCAAGGACTAAGGTTTATATAATGTTAGAGGATGAGTAATGAGGCAGCATGATTTCCTCTGCTCCTCTGTAATGAATAACGGTGTCCTTCTGTGGGAGTTTGCGCTCGCCTTGGAAGTGGTGATTATTTTAAATCAACAGAGAGCAGCAGGAGATTCTCATCAGGCAGCCAAAAAGATGTTCGTTTGATTCACGATGTGCAAAAGTGAGAAAACAAAAGGGAGTACGGTCCGAAAAGGACAGCCGGCCGGGGCCATGGGGCAGATCAACCCCTCACTCAGTTCATCTCATGAGAGGTGTTTGCGTTACTTTATTTATGAATTCCCTTCGTAAGGATACATTTAGTGTTTGTAAAAATGCATCTAAAGTCTGTAAAAGAACATTTATCTTTGTAAAATGTTACGAAAGCCAACTTTACGTTTGTTAAAGTAAGTTTTACAACGTAGGCTTAGAGTTTGCAAATGTATTAAAAAATATTGGATGTGTGTGTATTCCAGCACTCACAGGATGTGCCGGAGTTATTGAAGAACATAAAACAATGCATCATGAGTTCAATGCTGGGAGTGAAGCCTCATATCATGTACAGTATGAGTTTGCTAACGTTACCTGATGTTCTGCAGCCGTATATCTCAAAGCGCATACAGATGCCTTGCTCCCAGGATATGGGACGGATGCGGATGTAGCGAGCTAGAGTCTGTTTGGGGAGGTAGGCGTGAACCTCATCTGTTGGGTTGTGGTTCCCCTGAAAGATCTGATGATAAGAAAAAATAGGAAAAAAAATGGAAATGAATGCTTCTGTTACCCATACTTTTTGTTACAAATATTATCAGTACTACTTTACTAACTTACTACTGTTGCTATACAGGTATTGAGTACCACCACCAGTACTACTCAGGACAACTGTAATACTGCTTCTACTGCTGCTATTAAAACTACTACTATTATCACTGCTATTACAACAATCACCACCTTAGTCTCTACTATTTGCAATGCTACTGAAATGGGAGCTGGTACTGCTGCAGGTGTTGCCACAACTACTACTACTGATGCTGTGTCACCTGCTGTGGCTACTACTATCTCCATTATTATTACTACACTACCACTTATACTGCAACTACTGCGATTGTTAGTATTCCAAGTACTACTTCTGCTGCAACGACTAATACTACTGTTAGAAATGCTTTTTGTGTATTGAGCTTGCACATGACAACAGTGTGTCTAAATACTGTATTGATGCACATAAAAGCCACAGCTGCAGTGTTGTTTGAAACAGCATGTGGTTATAAAGACTTGTAATCACTGACCTTTCAGGGTATTTTCTTTATGTATGACAGTAGCCTACATTATATTCCTCTGGCTCAAATCTACTGTATGCTTTTATTCAAATTGCCTGAAAATACTGCATGAATAGCTAATGTTGTGGAATAATCAGCTGACTGTAAATGGCCTACAATAAACTTCTGGTATCCCTCCAGGCATTAAGACATAAATACAAATAGTATGATTGGAACAAATGTTCAAGGATATTTTATTTTCATTCACAACAGAGTTGTAGAATGACATTTAGATAAAGTTCCCTTTCTGTTACCTCCAAATAAAAAAAAGTGTGATATGTTATATGTAAAAAGTATAATTTCCACATCACTATGAATATGCTAACTGTGTTCCATCCTAAAGTTTCCCTTCATTCAAACATCCAACTGTAAGAACAAGAAGAAAAACAGATTTATGAATGGAGGAGGACTTTAAGTAGAATCTGGTTTGACTTATTTTGACATACATTGAGGCTGTTCATCATGAAGCATTCAAGACAAATTTAGCGTAGTGGAAATCTCTTAAGGCTCAATTTAACTGCAGTTGAGACTTGACGTGATGTACAACGTCTGTCAATATGTTCAAGCATCGATTCATCTCTGCACCGTCGCTAAGACAACCTCCAGACCAGTGTTTCTTCAAAGAAATGGATTCTGATTTTGATGAGAGAAGTGGGATGTAAAGCAGACTTTCAGCGCACTCATTTCAGTCAAGGCTCAGATTAGGGATGCTGCCAAAGGCTGTCAGCCTTGGAAAACATTGATTCAGCCACCCACATTTCTGTTCCCATTGATTAGAATGCAGTGTCCTTCATTACTCATCAATATTAGATAGCTATGGGTTGTTACAGCATCAGTGACTCATCATTACCTTCTGCTTTGAGCCCTCCTTCACGGTGACCCAGTCCTCTCCGGTGGAGCTCAGGTCCACTTTGTACGAGCGAACATAGTAGTGCTTCTTGGTCTCTTTTGAGATCGCTCCCTGCGTCCCGATGGCCGTGACGAATCGGAGAAATCCCAAATCCACCTGGAAACACAAAATATGAGGACAGGTCAATGATAGGATTACAGGCGAGGAACATCCGCAGAAGCTACTGGGTGCTCGAAATTAGGATTTGATTTAGACATATATCCACATATTAATTCATCTGTAACACCTGAACATGTTGTGAATGAAGAAATGTAGTTAACAGAGAACAGAGAAGTTTGAACAGTTAAAGAGCTAAAAGTGATCATTAAAATGATTGAAAATAGATACTTTAAAACTACTGAATAAACACTTCAAATCATTACCTAAAAAATACGGATGGACTGTGGAAATAGCTAACTCTCAGGTGATTAAACACTAATGAAAACATAGCTATGCATATTATATTTCATTTCTGCCTATAGATCCTCCTTAATGTTAAACACGGGACCTTTAATTTAAAAATGGTAATTAGCTGTTTTGGATAAATGGTTGAAATAAAAACCAGCTTCTGACTCTCTTAGAAAACTTTACTTTTATATAATTAGTGTTGAATAAAAAGCGGTGTTGAAGCGGAACTTGAGTTCATCTGACAGGACTGCAGGGGTACATCAGACTGAAAAAAGTTCGGCATAGAGGTTAAAGAAGTGGATTTGTGATGGAAAATCGAGATGGAGACAGCAAATAAGAAAGACTTTCCCCTCTTACAAAAAGTACTGTCAAAAAGCACTTAAGAAAGGAAATGAAAGCCTGAGGATGCAGAAGTTTTGAGCCTGATTTAACCCCAGACAAACATAATGTTGTGTTTGTTCTGGGCAGGTCTTAAAGTGTCAAAGTGTGTAACTGCATTAAAAAGAAGGACATTTCTTTGGAGTTACTTCTTGAACCTTACAAACACAATATAATTTAAAGTTAAATGGATTACCAACTCTACTAGATCAAGAGCCAAAAGCAGTACAAAGTATGCTGCAAATACACCACAGCCTTGTACCATGTTTCACTTGATGTGGGAAACAAGAGGCTCAGATCTCATTAATTATACTGTGATCCGTCCATAAGTAGACAGTGAAAAATCAGAGCAGGACGCTGGAGAGATTGTCAGCCCCGTTTGTTAAGACAACCGCCTCTCTACGGCATAACGAAGACCTTCACGGGAACATTATGCAGTCAGTATACTCCTCTACTAAACTGCTGACAAGCGTTGTGAGTCATGAGTACCCTCCCTAATCATTCTCTCTTCAAATACCTACTTAAACCCGGTGAGACGAGGTGCTGACAGCTTAAAATCCTCTCGATCATTTTAGTTTCCATTGTGGCAACGATGACGGACACTAAAATGTTCTTTGATTTAAAATTTACACTTCAGATACTTATATACGAGACTGCTTTACATTTACTTAGTTGATTTACTTGGTGCTACTTATTGATTTTGATTGATGCAGTTAGGTGCGATACTGTGTGTTCACATTGTCAACAAAACAATCTTTTTCTAGAAAGGGACAAAGCACGACATGTGATTTAGGTGTTTAACACACGGAGGTTTGAGCCTCGGGCTGCTGATCCACAAGGATGTCCTGATGACATCTTTTCTGAGATGCTGAGAAGTGTGTGTGACGTCAAACTCATTTAAAGCATACCAGACAGTGTGTGTGAGTGAGTGTGTGGGAACCAGCTCTGCATCAATTTAACGGTTGTCCACCCGCATCACTAATGACTACTGTGTGGCCTGTGCTGTACCCACTGGAGGTTGAGAGGTTACGTTAGACCAACAGCAGATATTATGAGAGAATCTGTGAATAAATAATGTAAAACAACTTGACCAAAACATAGCTTGAGTTTATGCTCAATTTCAGAATTTTAGGAAATCTAGTTTTGCCAAGAATTAAAAGAGAAGATTTATCGTTTTAATCTTGGTGCATCCAAACAGAAAGGTCCAGGTTGGCCTAGCTTAGACTGCAAGCAGGGGGAAACTCCTAGCCTAGCCTTGTTTTACTGTAAGAAGTTTTGTGTGCAACCTTTATCCCTATAAACCCCTGTGATTCTTGGATGTAATAGTGGCTGCCTCGCTAACTTAATAAAACATGTATTATTAAAAAATACACTTTGGTGTTGTGAGAAATGTTTTTGTAATGCAATTTCTTTATGCCCTAGGTCTAACAGGTCCTGAATCTCTGCTGACGAACAGAGAAGAAACTGTTATCACCCCTCTATCACCTCCCATCTCATCTGGCTCTAGGTAGGATAACAAACAAGCAAAATGTCAGAGGTTAGGGTCAAGATGTCAGGGTTAAACCCAAACAAACTCTTAGCCAGCAGGCGAGTTAATGTTGACACAAAAGTAGTAATGACTTGGGCCTAAAGATTTAGCTAATAATACTATAAAAACTGATGAATTCTCAGGCTCGAAAAACAACAGAAAACACACAAATGAACCAGAACAAACTATGTTAAAGACAGTGATATGTGTACATATGCACATTAACTGGTACAAAATCAGTACAGCATACATGTACAGGTTTTAAGACTATAGATTATCTATCTGTTATCTTATTTTAGAATGAAGCTCCTCAATTGCATGCAATGTTAGAGCGTATCCTCACTTAATCTTCACCTGCCGTCCTGTTGTTTTCTGACAAATATCAAGTTTTTAATTCTTAAAATCTCTACAGACCACGGCAGCAGTCTACTAAAGCAAAGGGAATTAGCTGTCACAGCTTGAAATAGCCAACATTTCTCTGGTGGCTGAGGGGAATTTCCCAGTTTGATTGTATGACTAGACTGGCTAAACATATTGTCTTGTGTCTGATTGAGTTAGAATACCCAGTATAGTAAACAAACTCACTAACAGAGAACCCCCCCTCTCTCCCTTGCCAGACATCCTGACAATAAATTCCACCTATTTGGAAGCATTTTAATTTTGGTTTTAGTTTTAAACTGACAAAACGGTGTAACTTGATGTTTTTTAACCAAGTGTGATTATCTTCATTTCACAAGCAGTTTCCCTTGTTCAAAGCAATAAAATAAGTAACTCCAAGTGAAATTACAGTGACATTATCTCATCTCGTGGCTATACTTTTTACCACTTTTCTCATGAAATTATGATCTAAGGGCTAAATAACAGATGACCGAGGCATTTTATCTCACTGCAGCAAAGAAGCGTCCAGAAACAAGGCTGTTCAAAGCGCTTAGAAAAAATACAGATACAAGAAAAAGATTAATAAAAAAGATAGTTATCATCAAAGAGAGCAGTAGCGATAATAAAAAAGCCTTACAGTGATCTTTTTAAATCAGTGATTCACATGGGTATACTGTCTTAATGTAAAATTAAATTACATACAACTTGTCCGTTTATAGTTATCACATCAAGTTCCTGCAAACTGCATTAAAGCCTGAAGTGCAGTCGATTTGTTTTCAGAACTTTATATTAAATGAGGTGACACTCCATTTGACTTCCATTTCATTCCACTCCGCTAAACTAAATTGCTTGTTTGTTGAGTTTGGAAATGATCAGTTGCATACCAAAATACACAGCGCTTCAGAATGTGGGATGGCTGTAATATATGGTGTGTAATTATATTACCATAGAGATGTTGCCGCTGTGATACCGTACATGAGAAGGGACCAGAGGCCATTATTTAACTTCTCCCACTGTTGCTTTTTGAGGAGAAGGGAAGAAAATAGCTTCTCGTGGGTCTGTGTGGGCTCGGAGACTGACGGGGAGACCCCTGGGAAATGATTTTCTGTGGGATTGCTCGCCGACGTTCCCAGCTGCCTTCAGTTTTAAATTCCCATGAGATCCCCACGAACACAACACATACTGTATGTAACAAAGAAATTGTGTATGGTAAATTCTGCTGTGAAAGCAAATAAACAAGCTAGATAATTTCTGTTGTAAATTACAGCCTCAAGAGTTGGGTTAAGAAATCAAGTAAAGTGGTTTTCAATCATTTTAGCTTGTTTAGGTTGCTTAAAATGTCTACTTATGACTCCTATCTCAGAGTTGTGAGCAGTTCAACCAGAGAGTGATATTTCTATCAGAATGATTTATTTAAAGGCTTTTTGAGAGGCCTTAAGAGGTGACAGCATCAAGTATTTCATGAGAAATAAGTATTTTTCTTTCTTATCCCTTGAATCATCTTATGACGTCTTAGATTTACCTTTGTCACCCCAGTTTGGGCAACACTGATATATGTAAACAGATTTTGGTGTAAGTCCCTAAGAATCAAAGTGCAAAGGCTTTTTATATATATATATATATATATATATATATATTCAGTGATCATACAGGGAGACCTATTTCTCTATTATAGAAGAGACACATTTCAACAGTTGCCTCAATAGATTAGAATATAATGCAGTCATGAGAAGTAAGAAAAGTAGGCAATTTTCACAGTGAGTCCTAGAATCCACTGGCGGAGGCAATCTTAAGCTGAACGATTAGCAGAGTAATCAATTACTTGAGCGACAGAAAATTAATTTGCGTTGTTTTGATAAAGTCCCTTTTCAAGTAAAAATGCCAAACTAATTGCAGCTTGTCACTTGTGAGAAGTTTTGCGACAGTAACGACTAATCCAGATAGCAGCTGTAATTTAAACTGACAATGAACATAACACTGAAGCTGACTGGATATTTAGTGTTTTTTAATTATATAACGACAAACTTCAGCTTCAGCTCAGCTTCAACTGGGCTTGAGGGATTGTGGATTTAAATTCTGATTCAGAAAATTAAAAAAATAACACAAAAGATTATCTCACATTTAAAAAATATCTTCAAGATGGCTTAAAAAGTGACTTTTCCCCCTCATCAGTTACAATTGTGCAGATAAAGTTAAATGCATAATACAGTGGGACTGACATACACATTTTACAGTAACGTTTAATTTCCACAAATGTACACATATTCACGTGTGCAGACAACGGTCAACATGACAAAACATGACAAAAAACTAAAAAAAAGTTTAGATAAAATGGAGTTAAAAACAGGAGAATCCTCAGCCCTTACAGTAAAGCCACTGGCCAGCCACTACAGGTGTTACACGTTTTCTGTTTTCTGTCCAGTCAAAGCTCCATTCTCCAGACTTCCTCCATCAAATGACTAAGTCTAATTACTCTTCCATCTTCTAATTACTCAATGCTTGGCAGTGCCTACATTTATGCCACAGAAAATAGTCACACTTAAAGTTTTTTAATGAAGGGAACAAAATGCAGGAAGGGGACATAATTCAGTCAAGTGTGGCTAAATGAGATTGAACAAAAAAACACTGCTACTTCCTGCCAAAAACAGGATACTGCTTTAGCGGTGATAGTAAAAGAAAGGAGCCTCAATTACTCACTCCTCATCTGAGGTTTTAGTGTTTACTTAAGAAAGTGCCGTACTCTGGGGATGCAGAGGACTAAATGGGGAGAGAAAAGGTTTTCACTACATGCACACGTTTTTTCATTACTAATAAAATGCTCTGGTGCTCGAAGAAGAAAATTAGCTGATGAAATTTGTGTTTACAAGATTATAATGCCATTAATTCAACACGACGTGTTCATGTTGCAGATTTCTTGTTGGGAAGAGGGGGTTATTTTTGTTTTCTTTTGTCCTAACCGATAAGTAAAGAGTGACATATCCATCCTGCCGGCATCATTTTCAGCTGAATGCGAAATCTGTCGCGAGGAACTAATAACGTTTTTCACATCGATAAAGGAAATGTGTTGATTTAAGTTGAGATGTATGATTTCTGTAAGCGGATGTCCGACAGCCTCAAATTCTCTGTTGCTATATTTTTAATGGCTGAAGATAGGTAGCTGACTACAGTAACTATTTAGGAAGAAGAAATCCCCATTCCTAATTCCAAATACTAAAAGTTATGTTGTATCTGATCCGCGACTTTTAAACCTTAAAACTTTAAACCTTACGTTTAAAGCTCATTGCTGAATTTCCATTAGTAATAAGAAAGCAGGATTTCTTTTTCAGAAATACTTTCTTTTTTGCAGTTTTCATCCAAAAAATATAATGTAACACTAATTTCTGTCTAATTGGTGTGTTGCATCTCATCCTTTTCTCCTAAAATGACATGAATACACAGCTAATTAGAGAGCTAAAAGGTGCAAAAACCCTGGTATGGTCCTTTAAATTGTAGTGGAAAAATCACTTAGTCATGTTTTTGTTTGGAACTTTTTCTAAATTATGTATCTGCTGAATAACTTTTATAACCAGTGGGCCCTTAAAACCTCATTACAGAACTTCAAAATGACTCATTGGCATTGATGAAAAAGAAAGAATTTAGTTCTTTTAGTGGCCTCAAGGTTTCTATCCAAAATGAACATCAGACTAATTAGATCTACTTGGTTTTGGGGCTTTACATTCTTTGATGAATGACATAACTCCTGTTTCATCACTTTTTTGTCTCTCCTCTTTCATCGCTGGAGAAAGTTAGATTTATGATTAACACAAATGCAAAGACGCTTGACTTCTTTCACCACAACTACCGTTTAAATAAATCCCAAACATGAACTCATGCGTACGTCTCCATGTTAAGTCTGTTTTGTGTTGAGGTTTCTCTCGGTTATTGACATTTCCGGGGGTTTGGAAGTTCACTGTTGCATTCCTCCAGAGGTCTATTGTGGATAGCGAGATCCTTTAATGCTCTCTGGAGGATCTTTTGTCTTTCAGTTAACCCCCCGCCCTCCCCGCCGCTGCACCGGCTTCCACAACACACCTCGCTCACACAAGGCCCAAATGTGTTCTCCAGATGCACGTTGGTGAGCTCTTCCTGGTGGCGTCAAAGAGATCCTGAAGACAAACGGCAGGGTGTCTATAAATACCTGAACTCAAGAGGGGAAGGAAGCCTTTCCTGGGCTTGCATCATGGTATTCAATAACAAGTCAATTTACCACAACTTGTTAAGATGCACCTACAGGCCATTTTTGAGCCACATTCATACAAATGAAGCTCGAACGAATCACTCTCGTTTTAGCGTTTTTAAAGTTTAAGATGGAATCCAGTTGCTTCAAACATGCAGATTTTTACTTCACTTTGTTTCAGTCAGTTGAATAATTACTTAAAAAATACTTTCAACTCCCTTTTAAATGACCTTTTCTCATTGCAAGTATGGATTGATTTGTAATTTTCCCATTAAAAGAAGTTACTTTTAAAGCTCATTTTACTATTGCACAAGTTTCTACTTTGGTAATTTTATTGCTGCCTAAGTTTATAAGCTGCATAAGTCTATCTGCCTGTCAATCATTATTTGTGTGTGGTTTACAGAAATGGAAGCTTTCCATTTCATTGCAAATACTGAGCATGCTGATGAAATGAGTCACTACAGAGCAAAATATGATTACAGATTCATCATAAAGCTAGATAATGAGCTCACTGTCTGCCGCCATCCAAATTGCCACCGGGTAACATCACCCCGACAAAATTATGAATAGTAACCTGAAAATACTATCAATAAAATATAAATGCAGTTAAATGAATAATAGAGGTGTTTGCAGTGGAGGAGACCGGCATGCAAGAATTAACTAAGTCATAATTTTCTTCTCAAGTAAGATGAATGGAAAGCCGTAGGGCAAACCATGCTGTGCGGAGCTGGCCACGCACCACACTTAATCAAATAAAATGGAAAATTCTTTTCACAAAAACAACCAGTCATAACTCAAAAGGCTCACAGAGTCGGGGGGCGAGCAACAGAACTGGTTCTCAGGCTATAAATCACTGTGGCAGGGGGATGGTCTGCCGTTTCTTCAGGAGGGACTGCCAACAAAGCTTTACTTGAACAACACAGAGAAATCTGTCCGCACACGCCAAACTGGACCCGGCACCTTCTAGCCTCGGGCGCGAGGAGCCACCATGTGACCCGGGAAGACGCTGGTGCAAATCTCATGACTGGGGTTGCCTAGCGAGGAGGGTCATCACCTCCTTCAGTTATCTACAGTCAGTGTGTCCTTGCGGGAATCACTGGAGCACTATAGGACAGTGTTGCTGAAAAGGCACATCCACACTCAGCAACTTCTACCAGGTGTTTTAGCTCTCCGTTTCTTATATGATCAGGAGAAATGAGAAAGTCATTTTTGTGGCTACTTTATTCAAAAGTGTAAAAAAAAAAAGTCCAAAGATATTTGTAGGTTTTCATTTCAGGCATCAAAACAAGAAAATCAAGAAAAGTTGAGCGTTTCTGGACTGTATCCGCATAGAAGAGCGTTTGTTTCAGCGTTTAGTAGGGACACAAGGGCGGCTGTAAACTGCCTCAAGGGTATTAAACATGGCTACATTACCAAGTGGGAAAAGCATGCAACTGCCCCATGACCCCAAGGACCAATGGGGACCCCAAAAGCTCCAGCTTAACACTGTATGTTGGTTGGTTTATGATCCTTTGATCGATTGCTAATTGTTTCTGGGAGTATGCACCCCTAAAGTACAATAGCCCTTAATATGACACTTGTGATAGGTCCTGCATTATCTGGGGCGGTTTTGTTGTAGAGAGGTCAAAACATAGAAGTGTAAAAGTCAAGTTTTAAGACATTTATAATATCAGTTGATGTTGTATTTTAAAGGTGTGAGCAGGTAGTATTTCCGACAAAATATAATTAAATGGCCACATCAGCAGAGAGTGGGAAGGAATAAGGGTTCTCACAGGTTAAACTGTTAAAAAGAAGGACTTATTGAACCATGTATGTACAAATAAATACAAGCAAAAGCTTTAGATTCCTTTTTTCTAATTTAAAATAAAGAAAATTGTACTGTTTACGTCGAGTTACCTCCTACCTGAGCTTGGACAACACCATTAATATGATATCATTGTAATAAGACAATGCAAACAAATAGGTCTGCATCAACATGAAGAGAGCAGACATTGCTGTCCAATGGCTCATTGTATGCAGGGCAGGTCCACCTTCAGAGTGGTGCAAATTCGAGCTGTGGGTCCCTGTTGACGCCCCCAGTTCCACCCACTGTCTGTGCATTGTGTTTCCATCCTGTTGTGTTTCGGTATAGGTACACTGCAGATCACACGTACTGTCGCTACAGTTTGCCCAGAGACCCAGAAAACCAACCGGTACTCCTCTGCTGTACTCTGTCTACTATACAGCTCATAAAATTACCACAAACTAGCCCAGGGGTAGTTGCCTGCATTGCCTGGTTGGTAGTCCGGCCTTGTGTGATTGCATATTGTAGATGTAGCATGAAGGCCATTGCAGGAGCTCCCTCCTTTTAGACAATCATTTGTACCACGATGTAAATGATGGAACATTATATTACAAGGGCATCATTGGTAAATTAAATCAATGTTTGTAGAATGAACACTAAATATTTGAAGTGCATGGAACAACCTTCTGGTAAAATCAGGCTCTCTCCACATATGAACCCATTATCTTCTATTAAAACACTGTCCTTCATATCATTACATCCCAGAGGACTCAGCTGTGGCCCAGTAGCTAAAAGAAGTCCCCAGACAGACAATAGAGTGCCGCTACTACTAATTCGGCGCTGAGGTCGTCTTCCTGTCTACTTCCTGTTCTAACCCCCAAAGGAAGGAAGTGATGGTCTGCTCTTACTCCGAAGGGCATTGTGAGTCTTCCTCTATGAGTTCCTGTCCGAGACAATGGGACAGTCCTGGATTCCAACCGCACCTTATAGGTCTATCTGAGGCGGGGGATCTCACCTTGAATTAGTTTTCTTTGGTCCAAACCCATATTAGGAAAAGCACATGCTGGTTGTTTACAAAGCCCGATCATACGTGACTCAGGACTCACAAGCACCTGAAGTTTCGGTGACCGGTCGTCCTGTCAGCTCTGATAATTCGGCGCCAAGAGGAAACTAAACAAGTCCGATTCTAGTTCCTGTAATTTTATAATTGTGATGGGCTGAAACTCTTACTCATGGGGTGTTCAAAAGGACAGGAAAAAACAGGTAAAAATGAGCTTTAGTCAGACCGTTGTTTGTTCATGTTTGCCAAAGATTTTTGACTTATCCTGAAGACCATGTTTCCTAAAAAATGTCTAATATAAATCCTGAATGCTGTCTATAGACATGTATACTGTGCATGCAAGCACCGTATGTGCATGTCAGAAGCCAATTATTGTATATTTCACAATTTATATGGTCATAAAACTTAAGATAAATGGTAGAAACTCACATTTTCAGGCTTCTCAGTGCAGTTTAAAGACATTAAACAGTGTGCTGCTCTAATTGCACATTCAGTGATTCTAGGCTGCGACGTCAGATTTCACAATGAAGCTAAGAAATGTCAACTGTGCTGGAGTGGCAGATTTCAATAAATAATGCATGATGGCTTATTTCTTTTTCCTTCTGTGTGCCTATAACGCGCAGAGAAGTGGTACAAATGAGTGAACAATATTCAGACCAGATGTGAGCAAGATCTCAGCGGTACAGTCAAGTTCACGTTGAGGAACACCGTTGAGTGAACGAACATACATCATTTTGAGATCAGGCTCTAAAATGAGGAACAGAGTGACATAATTTCAGTTTTCTCTAACCCAGTTTATCCTCCACTAACGTGACCAAACATCACCGACCTGTATCCACTCCCTGACGGTGTCGTCTGAGGGCGTCCAGCCGTTCTCCTGGTAGTTGAGACGCGAGCGTTCGGGCGACCAGTTGCTGTTGTACTGGGAGGAGGCGGTGATCTGATCTGAGGAAATTTCCCCCGACTCCATGCCCAGTGCCTCCATACACGCGAAGCCTGACAAAAGACAGAAAAACTCCATTAACAAAGAGTTCAACAGCAAAATAAGAGCTAAAAGGTTTTGCAGACCTAGAAAAACATTACTTTTAATGTTTCTTTTTTGTATTTATCTTAGACAGCTATAGAAAATATCATGACTATTGTGCTATAACTAAAATGGTAGTCTGTCTGTGTCTTGAAATACCATTGGACGTGAAGTTTTAACTCCTCAACAGATGGTTTTATAAAGTTACAAACTCAAGAACTGGGTTTTTAAAAGAGATACCTCAAGTTTAGTTAGTCATAAATGTGTTTTTCTCAGGCAGAGAAACAAGTGAGCATTGTGATTAGAGACAGACATTGTAAAGTGTCTGTCCCTGCTCCCTGCTGGGCGGTAAGTCACAGTAGTAAAGGAGTCATTTCAAACAGCTCCCGTGGTGGCATTTTAGAGGCTTTTCGGTGACACTCGCTTTTATACAGTATCCATACATACACACACATATTGTGTGGACATTTGCATCTGAAACCAACAGAAAACGGTGAATTTGTCCCCAAAGTTGAACTGAAAATTCACAAATAACATGCTGTTGACTAGTATGATAATATATGTAATAATAATAATATGGATGTAAAACACCCTCAAAAACTCACAGCTACCTGATGGCTTTTCTCAAACCTCAACTCTATCCTGACACTGCAAGTAATTATCTTCATGATCAATTAAATCTATCAATATATTTCCATTTAAAGCAGGAATTATTGTCAAAAAATTGGTTGACATCTTATTTTTGCTTGTTTTTTTTTGACAAACAGTCCAAAAACCTGATGATAAATCAATTAATGATATAAAAATGTTGCTCATCTCCACATTGGAAAGCTAGAAACACAGAATATTTTACATTTTTGCTTGATAAATGAGTTTAAAAGATTACCCGATAATCAAAACCGTTGTTAATTAATTTCCTATCGACTGAATAACTATTTGATGTTTTTATTCTGTACTCAAACACAAACATATAAACCCCCACACAGGCTCACAATGCTGCAGATGCATGCAGATTCAGCTATAATTTAGCAGGTTTTCACGTTTTCACTCTAGCTAAAGGATAATGCACTCCTCCGCGGATTGAGAAACTCCTCTGGGCTCACGAAACCGTTTCAAAACAGCATCTCAAACTCCATGTCCGTATCAGTGTCCACTCTGTAACAGCAGGGGAGCCCGGGGAAGGAAGAGGGAGGTGGAACAAAAGGAAACGTGTGTGTTTGTGTGTGTGTGTGTGTGTGTGTGTGTGTGTGTGTGTGTGTGTGGGAGGGCTGTCTGGAGACACAAGGTCTGCCAGACTGACACAAACACACTTACATCATTCCAAGTTCCACAAATAAATTAGGGAGAAAGTTGCAGAAAGCTTGTTTTTTTTGGGGGGCTCATCATCAATATTTGTTAACTTGACAATTTTCAGGCCCAAATCTTCCAATTCAGTTTTTTTCCCAGAAGAGTACTCTTGCCAGAAACTGCTCTGAAACTGCTGCTAAACAATAGATTAAAAAAAAAGAAAAGAAAGTAAAACACCACTGGATGTCATCCAGCTGATACATCACTTTATATCTCTACATTTTCTCACTTTTCTGTTTTTCCATCTGGCTTTTCCAAACTCTTTTTCTCATTTCTATTCATGACACAACCTCCACGTCTCCCTCACAGCAGGCATGTGGGACAAACTTCAACCCCGTCCCTCTACCTCTCCCTCCAAAAAGGAAGACAGGACGTAAGCTGATGCCCCCACTGATCATTGGAGCTGATCAAAGGCCCGGCTGGAGGTCGTGTGATGACGGTGATGGCCGGCACAGAGCGAGAGAAAACTGTAAATTCACGGCTGGATATCAGAGTTTGATTCCTCCCAGGCTTGAATGGAAGTTCTTTCTGAAAAGGTTGTTTATAGCAGTGGTTTTCTGCCCCCCCCCATCCAGGCCTGTCATGTGAACTCAAATAGCCCTTAATCAACAACACCCATCATGTTCCAGATGTGGTAATCTGAATGGACTTTAGCTTTTAAACACTATTATAAAGCATTACTGTGTTCATAAAACTAATGTTTATGTCTGTTTGGGACCAAATCTGGACAATTTAACCATTTAACCATGACTTTTAGCTCACTATTTCAACAGTTTAGTACTTCTAACAACATTTACCAAGCTGTTTCAATAATGTATTAATCACTTTTAACAAATTCAACTGTTTAGCATTAATTTAGCTAAGTTAGCTATCCGTTTCAACCATTCATCCATGACTTTTAGCTAACTATTTCAACTATTAAACTATCTGAACAGTGTATTTATACTTTTAACTATATTTCAGGCTTTAATTAATCACTTTTAGCTAACTGTTTTGACTTCTCTGCTGGCTTACTAACAATTCACACATTCTCAACCCCAACAAGTGGTGTTCAAATGTTACAGCTGACTCAATATGTCGATATATTTTTTTCCAAATTTGTCGAGCTAAAAATTTTCCACGTACCACCTGGTAACTGCTGAGGTACCCCACAGGGGCACAAGGACCCCTTGCTGGGTATTACTGGTTTATAGCCATCAGGGTGGTTGTAAAATTTGGAGGAAAGACAATGTGATTTGGTTTGGCAAGAGGCTTTAATTCAATCTGCTGAGCTTAGCTGGGGGGTCTGCAGGCAAAGTAATTGTGTGTGTGTGTGTGTGTGTGTGTGTGTGTGTGTGTGTGTGTGTGTGTGTGTGTGTGTGTGTGTGTGTTATTTAAGCTAATATAATTAGAGCTTTGTCTAACACCAGTGCTGCTCTCAGCCATCCCAGTTAAGACTAGTGGGACAGATTTATCTTTCACACACACATACATACAGTGCAGCCATATTTGATACATGTAGACTACATCCATATATTATCACCTTGTCATAAACATTCATCCTCAACATCAGATAACCCCCCCCACACACACACACCCACACCCACATGTTCTGCCCGTGGCAAAAACAAAGAAGAGAACTGAGAAACAGAGAAGATAATTACTTTGACCCCTCCGGTGAAATGTCTACATACATGTGTGATTCAGAAATATTATTCCAGTACAGTGGATGATGTGACATTGAATACAGCATACAAATAACCTTGAATATTTCAAACTAAAGGTTAAAATAAAGCTTTACAATATGTTGCTCCAGACCTGGAACAGTGTACTGTGTCAGTGTTTTATTTGGATGGACTTTAAAACTTTAAAAGCAAATATCTTCATCTTAACTGGATATTTACCTCAATTTGTAAGCCAGCGCGGACCAGAAGTCCTTTAAAGTGCTCAGAAAATGACATTTGAACGTATAAAATTTTATGACAACAGACTCCATCTGCTAATAAAGATAATTTAATATTATTGAAAGCTCCTAAACATCTACTGAATTCAATTTGTCATTAACTGGATATTGTTTATGCCTATTTTCTATAATGTTTGACAGTACTTAAATTGAGGAAAATAAATAATTGAACAGCTTCACTGACCACCGTGTGCAGTCGGGGGGGGGCATGTAAATCCTTTAGATGACGGATAATCCTGAGACAAAAAAACAGTGTATTGATTTTAAGTCTTTAAATATCTATTTAGAGCAGTAAAAAGTAGATTTTGTACATTAATTTCTCCCAAAGTGCCCATTTAACCACAGTGGGACCTTACGTAAACTCACCTCTGTACACACACTCACATTCCTAAACAGGGGGTGATGGGGTCGAGGTTACAAGAGTGCAAGAACCATACGGCCAACATAACTTAAATCTCTACAGACATTCCAACGAGATCCTACAGCCATACTGATGCTTTCTTTTAAAGAACATATGGACACGAACAAACGCAACACATGAAACGTAACTGGATCTATAACAAAGCGAGAGAAACTCTCCTGATAATATCCTGCTGTGTGAAACTGGCCTAATGTTCAACAGGCGCAGATAAGAGTTAAAAGTAGGTCAAACCGACGAAGATATAAGCTGTTTTTTTTTTTTTATCAGAACCAAATTCAAAGTTACAGCTAAGATAAGATTAAATCTATATGTGCTGTGTAGTCAAATTCAGATTTTGATTCTGATTATTTAAAGTTCAAGCAGATATGAATCAGACAGTAGCTGCTGTTGGTTTTATCCTGCAGACAACACCAGATAGGCGGAGTTACTCGTATCAGGATCGTGTCATGAAGGTATCAATTACAGTATAAGATATAAGATTGACAAGGTGGATTAACATACTTTTTCTATATTCAGGCTGTATTTTGTTGCAGTTGTACTGTAGCAAACTCACAGCCCCAGTCACCCAGCAGATAAAACACAGTCAGAGCAGTCGTGTCCAGATAAGATTTAAGATAAATCTGAGTGGTTGTGAGACGATTAACAAGTAAAGAAAGAAGAAGAAAAACTATTTACACAAACTCTTTTCTAACTTTTCTTAAATCTTTTCTTTTTTGTCAAAGACATGAAAGTTTTATTTCTTCAAGAGATTTTTTTTAATTAAATAAGGTAAATTGGCTATAAATTTGTCACAAGCCAAAATAAGTTGGGAAACATTGGTTTTCAGTCCATGTGTTCAAGTTCAAACACATCAAATAGGCTCTAAAAAAGTGAAATTCAATAGGTTATTAGTAGCAACAATTATCTTATTGCCAGAAAAGCAAGAAATGTCAAATCAGGTTCAGCTTCTACTAGTTTTCTCTGTTTTATATGATTGTAAATGTAACATCTGTGGGTTTTGGACTGTTGTTTATGAAAAAACAAGCAATCTGCAGATGTTAGCCTTAGGGTCTGGGAAATTATGATGCCCCATTTTTGTTATTTATTGCCATTTAAAAACTAATACTACATTGTGTTCAGTCAGTAACGGGGTTTCTTTCTGCAGTAAACAGAGAATATATTTTCTGATATCCTGTTCCCACTTCATCCAATCAGGAGAGAGAAGTCTGTGCGTTTAAGGCCAGGCCTGGGAAACAGAGTCACCAATCAACTATATTTCTCCAGAATCGTTTACGGCGCCTTTAATTGATGGAAATAATCATAAATTGACTGATTCCTCCTTAAATTACAACTGAGCACACAGCTGATGCGTGAGGTAATCATATGGGGTGATAATGAAGTGAAAAAGCCACATATTTTTCATTGCTGCACGCTATTATTCCCTGAAGGAGAAATTCTCTTTCTGCTCGAATTCCTTCCTACATGGAGGCCAGAGGTCAAAGATCACACGCAGACGAGCTCCTATAGAGCCGAAATAGATTCAGAGTTTTGCTAAAGGACACTTAAGTTGAAGCTGAACTGATGTACAAACCGTTTATTCACTCATTTTTATGTTTACTGTGAGGGGTTAGTATTTTTTCATACTGTACAAAACAGAAACATCCAGGAAATGAACTCATGGTGCTTCCTAAAGCCAGATGACATGTCCACCCTCCTCCCCCCTCATCCCATCCATTTCTCATCACTTCTCCAGCTGCTCACCCTCATCCTCGTGGCCCGGGGGGAGGCTCCTCTCGCGGATGGTGTAGTTGGCGGAGAATCCCTCTCTGGCGATGGCGTTGTCGGTGGTGATGGTCATGGACAGGATGCCGGTGTAGGAAATCACACGGCCCGGGGACGTCTGGCCACAATACCGGCCAATGTGAGGACCCACTGTGGGAGGATGCAGAGGAGGGGTAAGAGGGAGGTAGGAAAGGAGGGGAGAGACAAAGTGGAGTGAGAGATAGAGCAGGGAGGAGGGGGGGAAGAAGAAAAAGGAGGACGTCAGCTTCATCACTCATCAACTGCAGAGTGCTTTTATTATTCACTTTGTCCTTTTCTACCCTCACTGTCCCGGGAAATGTATCGGGACTTTGGGCAAAAAAACCCAACAATAATCCGTTAAATCCACACAGAACTCAAGTCTAAAAATGTCCAATTTAGATCAAAAAGCCTTCCCAGAAAACAAAAGTTTGTTTAATCTTCTGTGTTCAGAGTCTTCAGACAAATACAAAGAGCAGCTGATCTCCTGTCAGCACCAATCTCTCACCCCTAATGAGTGAAGTTCCACCTTTGAGACAGGAATAAAGGTGAGACAGCAGGTGACAGAAACACTCATTTCCACGACATATTGCACTGACAGATATTATCCCAACACTATATATATATAAACTGTGTATCTAAGTCATATCAGGTAAAGAACAACCCTTTTATCTCAAGACGCTGCCTGCAGAGTATTGTGTTAAATATGAGTGTTTTGTCTTCTCTCACATTCACAACTTTGAGTCCAGGTTGTTAAAATAAGATGTATTAATAAGCTTCCTAATGTAATATAATGACAGACATCCAATTACAACAATGGTATTATATTATTGTTTGGAAAGATTAGTTCTCATCACATGCAGTGTTATGAGAAGTACTGCAGATGAGGCCTGAAAAAGGTGTTTTTATGCCTCTAAAAGGACCCCTAATGGGCAGGAAATGTGGTTATTCAAATGTAACTTATCAAACTGGAAGAATGACCCATTTTATTCCTTATTATAATTAACATTAAGTCGGGAGTTTCAGACTCTGAGAACACTCAAGGCTAAAGAAACAAGACAGCCAGACCTTCGAACATTTGCTCCCAGTTTTTGCCTCTCACGTATCATCGTTACATTCGAGTCCCAGAACTACCCAAAGGTAGTTTACAAAATTTACAGCAGTTTTGCCTCAAACTATTCTCAGCCCATCTAGATGAACAAATAAGGTAATACTTTTGTTTTGTAAGGGTCCGTAATTTCCTAAAAGGACAATGTAATGGATCCTTTTTCACAGCATCCATTCCGACATGAAGGTTCAGGTTAATGTCAGGATGCTGCTATTGTGTATGTTGGCAACCAAATTATAGGAAACATATGTAGTGTGTGTATATATATTAAAGAAAATCTAAATTTTAACCAATTTATAATGAATTTATAATAAGAAACTGTATTTTCCATTTGTCTGCTGTGGACAAAAGCATTTTTTAAATGTGTGCCTACCAGTAACTGGAATGAGTTGGAAGTGTACCAATTAAATTAGCTGTCTCTGTTTTCCCTACAGTACCAAATTATGTGGTTCTCTTCAGAAGAATTCTTGGAAATTACGGATCAGTAAAAATAAAGTGTTACCAAAAATAATCCATCAGCTGCATAATAAAACATTTTAACTCGTTTCCAGATTTGTTACTGTTTATCAGCCCTAAAAGGATCCTGAAGCACCAATAATAATAGATTTTATTCATGCCACGCAAATGAAGCTTAAGTTGAGCTTTGTTGCTTAAAAATCGTAGTAAATTACTGAGTGGACAGATGATTCTCAGACCAAGACGGACAGACAACTCTTTGAGGATTCTGAAAACATCTTCCAATCTTGTCCACTGACCGTCTGCGCTGTTTTTTAGAAGACTGCTGGAGATTTATCTTTCAGGAAAAAGACATTCTGAGCTCCAAATGTAAAATGAGAGGCACAAACTGGGGCTAACATCTTCCCTTACATGCAGCACACAGCGACAGACTGTCTCATGTCTTTAACACTGTGAGTGCTGACGTCGCTGGCTGCCCACAGTTTGCTGGCCATTTCATCCTGTTCTTATCTGTGGGAAACAATGCCAGGTTTGTGGAGCCTCCTGTTTCGTAGAGATACTGTATCTGCAGCCTCTTGAGGACCCGAGGGGGTGAACGTTCAGGCCAGAATGAAGTCATAAATGTTACAGAAATTATACTTTTCCTTCAGCTCGGAGGCAAAATAACCCCCCCACAAAAAATAACACAAGGCAATCGCATTGGAATGCTGAGCTTTGTTAATCTGGTGGATTATGTTTATCAGTTACAGTTTAAAGCAGGTAGTCGATAATCTGTGACGGATTACAGGTTGAATTATTGCAGCCTTATCGGAGGCAGTGTGAAATGGTGAGGCTGTCTCTGCTGTCGATGCAATCAGCTATAAAATGGGAAAAATCCTTCAAGCAAAATGGCTGCATTTACATTTATTTAAGAAACGGTCATATCTGAGGTAAACAGCAAGCAGAAGAAGATTCAATTCCAGCATTTCAACATCATAAACAAACAGTAGCTTTCTGCAAGTTCTTTCTCAACCTTGAAAACAGCTTTTTGACAAAAAAAAAAAAAAAAATCTTATTACTAGGTCCACTGACTTGGTGTTTCCAGAGCTTTAAGCCCCATCTCATAACCTTCACCATAAGCAAACTCTATCTGTTCTTTTTACAGCATAAAAAAACAAATACATGTACCTCGTGATAAGAATGCCCTGAAAGATGTTCTGAAGGAGTAAAAAATCTCCATTTAGGACATTTGTAAGGCTCATTGTTTTCTGTAAAAAATAAATAAAACGATGCCATAAAATTATTAGATTATTTTCTAAAGAATAAATACAAACATAATGAGCCCTACATGCTTGTTTGTCTGATTAAATCCCACCAGTATCATTTCCTTTGGAAGAAAAGCTCTCAAACACAAAAACAAAAAAACCCAACAGTGCATGATGGGAATGTTTGGAGTTCGTGTTAACACTGCGAATGCGTTTGATGGGATGAAAAACTACATCCTGGTCTTCACCCTGCTGCAGAGATGCTTTGTTATCTGCACTGACACACATGTTCACTCAGCAAACACAGGAATACAGAGCTGTACAGCATCAAACACACACACCTGAATGCACACACACACACACACACACACACACACAGATCATTTGACAGGAAAAGCCCTGGCGTGTTATGTATGCTGGCACAGCTTTAAAGTGTATGTCACTGTCTGTATACCTGTGCCAGTCTTTGTGTCCCTCGTGCTCCCATGCCAGTCTCCTCCCTGGCAATAATCAGGCAAAGCTTTGGGCACAGCAGCGAGTATTGTGGGCATCCTGGCAGCGTGCTCAGGCCTGTCCAAGGTATGTAGCTCTCACCATTATCTGCACACTGTACGGCTAATTAGACAACAATGGAAGCCGAGAAACGCTGTCCAAACGAGGGGACGGAGTGTGAACAGAGGGTAGAGCAGGATGCGTCTCCGTCATTCATGTTCATGAGAGCTGATTCTCCGAACGTGGCTGGTGAGGGAACAATGAGCAAGCTGTGAAGGAGGCTCTTTCAGTACATCCAGCCTCTGTGTGTACTGCTGAGAAATGAATGACTACTAGCTACTGTAAGCTTCTGCATGTTAAAGGAATAGTTTGACATTTTAGGGACTCTAGCGAGCTTTAAAGGCGCTAATAGGTGATTTTTTTTAACCTTTGGAGAGAGCCTGGATAACTGTTTCCCTCTAAGCTAACTGGTTGCTGGCTTCATGTTTATCGGCCGGAAAAGGTGGTATTGATCTTATCATCTAAGTCTTCGCAAGACAGCAAGTAAACATAATTCCCAAAAAGTGTAACCAGTGAGCGCTGAGATCTTGGAAGGTCAATATGTGCGTTTTTTCTGGGGGAGCTCAAGGTGAAAACTGTTAATAATAAATAATCTTCTGGGAGACAGTGTGGATCGCCTGCTAAACTTCAACAAGTAACCAATGAGTAGCAAGAGACTGTCTTTAGTATTTGATGCATTTTAGTTTGGGCTTCAAGTTTAAGAGATTTAAAGGTTTTATTTGGCAGAATTAGAGAAAATCTGCATGTTTTGTAAGACAGGCTTCATTTTATTCCTGTCTCAAGTGGACATGTTGATTACCTTGAGAGTTTTGGAATATAATATTCATAGGTATGTTTTCATTAGTGTAAAATCACCTGAAAATAACAATTGTGTTTTTATCTACACAGAAAGTCCACCATGTTGAATCACCATGTTTTTACCATAACCCACAACGGACAAACCAAATACTGGGGCCGTTGTTTTGCTACCACTATAGTTTCTCCTACAGGCTTGTACGGCGAGCAATATTCATTGGTTCACTTCTAGCAGCTACTGAATCCTACACACTGGTCCTTTAAAGCCATTCCTGTATTTACAGAAACCTTTTAAACTATTTAGTTTTAAAGGTCTAAGAGAACCTATTTTTTCAAACTCTGAGATGTACAAATGTGACAGAAACATGTGCTGCCGAGAGGAAAATCCCCTATATCCCCTTTAAATTGACTTCCAGAGTCAGTGACGAACTCAACAAATCAGAGCTTAATGTGAACAGAGTGGGCCCCTTGTATATCCAGCCAATCAGGACAAAGAGATACAGTATTATCCTCCTGTGCCAAATTCCTTAAACAGCCTGTAAATCCTTTTGTAAATGAGAAAATGTGCCAATAAAAACAAGAATTACGAAGACGCCAGGCTCTTAAGTGAAGTGATAAAATGTCCTCGAAAGAACAAACTGCAACCTGTTTACGGATTTATCCCGCTGTTGCTGAAATATGCAGAAAAAGTTGTCTCCCAAATATAAAACAAGTGAAAACACACCTCCCTCCCCTCTCTCCCGACTCCCCTCCTTCAGCCCACATCTTCCTCGTGTCTTTATCAATCTATTTTTCGCCTCTGCTTTCTCCTTTTCCCTCCATCGCTCAATCTGAACCGGTTCCACCTGCAGGGAAGCCATCCATCCTTTGTTCTCCTCCCTCCTCCTCCCCTTCACCTCCACATGTCTCTGTCTGCATCTCTGTCTGTTTTCTGTCAACATCTGCAGGGGGAAGCCGTCCCCAGCCCTTCTCATCCTTCTCTCTGCTGCTTCACAGCTCCGCATATTTATCCTCTGCATCTGCATCCCATTTTCCCCGTTCTTACCCTCCACCTGTGGCGAAGCAATTCAAGGATTCTTTCACCTTCATCTTTTTTTCTGTCTGACATTCAGCCCCTTTTTTTTTATCTCACTGCTCTATCTTGGCAGTGCATACATTTTATAGCTTATTAAGTATTTCTTCAGCTATAAGAATGTGTTTGAGACAGAAGCTGAACACCCCTTTTGCACTTTCTTATAGAATGTTTTCACCTGTTTTTTTGTGTTGTTTTGCCTCCGCCATACGCATCTGTTTCTTAGACAGGGTCTTGAGCAAAAAAAAGGCATTGAAAGTGCAAAAAAATTCACAAGAAATTTAAATTTTGCAGCCTAAAAGTATGTTTTTGTGTTTTTTCCAGTGTAGCCAGTTGAGGAAATGGGTTTTCCATGATCATAATTTCCATTAACGCTTCACTAGAAATATTTCCTTTACCCAGCCTGAGCCAAAGCCTCTGCTCACCTGCGGGGAAGCCGTCCCAGATCTCCAGCCAGTCGTATCGGCAGAGGGCGCCCGGCGGCGGCGTGGTGTCGGGCTCCATGTCGAAGCTGTCAAACTCCACCACGATCTCAGTCATCTTGGGGGCAAATATCATGAAGGTGCAGTCCAGGTTGTTGGGGTACTTCTCGGGGAAGCCCGGCGTTTTGATGACGCCTCTGGGAGCCGTAAAGTTCCTGGAACATTCTGGACCTGCAAGGAGAGAAGATACTGATTAAAGTGTCAAGACTTGTTTGGACGGAGTGACTAATTCTCGCTTGGACAGAGCTGTGAACCCTCAGGGGTCGGGGGTCACAACGTGTTCACACATCACTTTAAATATCACTTGCGCTCTTTTACTGGTACAAAATGAGCCGTTCGTGGTACTTTGAAACAGAAAAAAAAAACATTTCCAGCAAACAAGTGCCAGTTAATACTGTTTACTAGTCTATATCTTCTATTTTTGACCTTTTTTGTTTTTCCTGCTGCAAAAATAAGCACAGACATTTTGGAAATGCAGTTTCTTCTGTTTTTGACCTTTCTGGTTGTCTAAAACTTTGGCAGCCGGAAACACTTTTACAGCTGTGACTTCACTGGAACAAAGATTTACTTTAACTGAGTCTTAAAACTAGATTTTCCTCCCAAACAATGGAGGGATTCAGCAAACAATCTCTCAGTGAGACAGAAAAAAATCCCTTTTTTATTAATGACAATATCACATGACAGTAACACGAAATAGAAAAAAACCCACCACCGGTTCCAGATAAAGTGACCAAATTAGCAGATTTGGAAAAAAGTTAAATGAGGCCGATTCAATCTTTAAGACGCAGTAACAGATTCAAACATAAGCTTTGTTTTATTGACAAAACTCATGTCATCTCCATCCAATCAGACCAACTGGCCCCCTCCCCTGCCGGAGCCGTCTGTGTCTGTGTTGTGACTGGGGGGTGGGGAGTTATTGACGGTCGCAGACACTGAGAGGCTGTTTACGGAGACTGATCATGGTCGACAAACAACAACAACAACAACCACACACAGATACACTCATAGACAGACAAATACACCCCCTATTAGCTCATTAGACACATCCAAATGCACACACACGCTACCCTACATAATCATTCAACCACGACCTCATAATTTGTATTCAGAGTCAAATATCAGCGCCGTTCTGTGTTCGTCGATTCGCCGTACACTAATGAGTTTGTGCTCCAATATCACCCATAAGACCTATTTCTTTCTCTATGGTATTTAAATGAGGCTCTCTTGCTTTGATTTGTTCTTGTAGCTCTTTGATTGGTGTTTTTTTCAGCTGCAACACTTATAATCTATCCTGTAAGAATCTATATAAAATCCTATATGAGCTTTACTTGTTTACTTACACAAAAGAAAATCCCCACAAATATTGTCTGCTGTTATTCGACGATGATGTTTCACTTCCCACACTTTCATTCATGCCTTTGCACGTAACACCTTCGAGTGATAAAATCGTCAGCTGTGTTGTGTTTACCTATCTCCCTTTTTTTATATTCATCATTTTTGTGCAGTCGCGTGATGCTGTTGTGCTGGATTATTAACAAGGCATCGTAAATTCCTGTAAAATCCTTTGTTGAGTGAGTAAAGACTTTAATTTTGATTTGATTGGTTTTGGGCTTTGTTTCTGCCAGCTTGGCTCTGGAGTTTTCCTCAGAAGGTACACATATTCTTTGCTCTTATTTTCAGAGCATTCGCGATATGACCTCTGTATTCTGTATGTGAACTAAGTTAATGTATTGAGCTTCATATTTTAGACCACAGATCCCCATTTAAGAGCTCATTTTTATTGGAAGTCTTCACGGTCAATCAAGCTAGGGTCACTATAAATTACAATCAAAACAAACAACATTGTTTGTTTCCTTGTTGTTCCAACTTCCCCAAAAAATGGCATCAAAAATAATATTTCCCCTTGCTGCAGTGGACGCCCTACAGCCCTCTCAGAGACCCCCGCTGGTTTAACGGACCACAGTTTGAAAAACCACTGTTTTAGAGCAACGTTTTTATTTATTTCCATGCAACTCAGGAGGAGAGTTTGTTGACGCATGTATGTGCCAATCCTGCCATGTAGCTTGTGATGATAAGAGAGTACTGCTGAGAAGATGTTGGACTTGGCTCATGATGTAACAGGTACAGGGAGCATTATGCAAGAGAGAGAGAGAGACCCTGTAAATGCTTCAACACACCTCATAATCAGAGTTGAGAAAATCTATGTAATGACGTCATACCAAATACTAAATTACTTGACATTCATGGTTTTTGCATTAATATGAATGGTAAGGATAATTTATAGCCTATTTAATAGTTATTTTACACAATTTAAAAAAAAAAATTGAATGGATAAAACATTAGAAAACAAGACTTCTTTCCTGCCATAAATACCAGTTTTCACATGTAAATTTCTGTGTCATTATAAGTTTAAATATTTTTATGTACTGGTTATGTCAGATTTTAGAGGGTGCTGCCCCCCCTATTCACAGTGCCCATGCTCATATAATTCCTCATAAACATCACATGCTCCTATAGACTGTTGGCTTATGACATAAAGCCTTCTGAAAAATTCACTACGCAGTAACAACAGGTGACATGAATGTCTCCTGATAAAAAATACAAACGGAACAGCGGCGAACGCGGCAGCTGTTATGTCATTGTTGTTTTTTTGTACACAAGCTGTTTCCTCCACAGTCACATCGACACTGTCGTTACCGCTCATGAAAAATCTCGGCGTCGGCTCGCATCAGTCAACCGGCGGCTGGCAGTTCACACCTTTCTTGTCATAAAGTGACACAGGGTTGCAAAGAAGGTGACTGATCTCTGTGGGAGGAAGACCGGACAAGGGTCAATCATCTCTGGGAGGCATTTGTGTGTGTGTGTGTGTGTGTGTGTGTGTGTGTGTGTGTGTGTGTGTGTGTGTGTGTGTGTGTTAGGGATTCTTATGTTGCCAGGTCAGATGTGACCTGCATGTTATCTGAGCATGCTCGTAAACCCGAATCCACACACACGGAGACACACACTCCAGTGGACCCCTTGCTGTTGACACAGGTGGTGTCATTAAAAGGGCGACATGATGAACGATGTGGAAGGGATGAGGCAAGCTTCGATCCTGCTCAGCTGGCACTCTTTCCACCTGTGTGTGTGTGTGTGTGTGTGTGTGTGTGTGTGTGTGTGTGTGTGTGTGTGTGTGTTGAGTAGATCTTTGCTTTGTGAGAAGTCTGTGCTGCTGCATATCTGTCAAGGTCAGAAATGAATGTGATTTCAGGGTAAAAATATCCTTGAAAGTTCATAAAATGCCTTGAATTTAAAAACTAATAACTATAAAAAATATTTTTTTTTTGTAGCTATCATGCATTAATGCAAGACTTGAACCACATGGGCCACTGTCGGCTCGGAGCCCATCGCCAGCTGATTCTATTCAGAGCGTTGTGGACGAGAGCAACAAAGCGCCTTTTGATCCAAAGACGAGCGAGTACACATCTAAGAAGTGGAATACATTTCTGACTTCCTACAAACCGCTGTATCAACAAAAGATGAAACAAACTAGAATCCATTCAGAGGCAGCATACCTTCAACCAGGCTTCGCTTCATTCAAACAAGCAAAAAAAAAAAAAGAAACAAAAAAGGTCAGAAATGTTATGAAATCCTGAATCCAAGCCTAAAACAGACAATCTGTTCTCTGGCCTGTGGCTGAACTGTCTTCCAAATTTCATTTTATCTGTAACAAGGCTGCCAATGAAGCCAAAAAGGTCACATTCTCTCAGTTAAAATGTCTTAAAAAGACCAAAGTGAGCCAAAAACCCAACACTGTTGCCATATGTAAGTGTTTACATATTTTTGATATTGTTTGTTGTTCAGAGGTTGCATACATTGTGTGTTCAAGCGTATCGTGTTATGTCACTAACACGAGCGCGTATACTTCCCTCAAACAGCACGGTACATTGCTCTCATCTCTCATTGGCTCATTCTCTGTCCATCCATCTTTCTTCCTTTTTTTCATCTTTTTATCAACGACCCTTCAATCAACCGTGGCTCACCCCCTCCCCCCCACACACACCGCCGTTGACTAAACCGCTGAGACATGTGTTTCTGGTTTGAAAACCTGCAATAAAACGAGAGAGTTGGGGCAAATATAGTTCCGGGACGCTGAGGAAGGCTCACTTGGCTATCATTTATAAATGATATGTATTCTGTGGTCAGCAGAGGGTGGAGTTATGGTTATGGTTATGAGAGGCGGATGTGCCGGAGCTTTACAGCCCAACGCTCATTAGACAGAGATTTACCCACTTTTGCTGAGCACTATCTTTAGGGCCAAACTGAGCTTGTCATCTGTAGGAGGGTTTCGGCTTTTTGTGGTGGTGTTTTGGGGTTTTCGCAGCGTAATGACAGACAAGGAAGAGAGAGTCAGACAAAAGGGAGGAGAGGTAAAGAGAACGACAGATATAGAGACACAGAAAGGTTTGTAGACTCATATAATTCTCAATATATTTAATGATTTAACTTAATAATTGCTGTAACTTTTAGCCTCTTAATTTGGTCTGAACTCTGAATAGCCTTTAATTCTAATCGAATATACTTGTCTTGCTTAAAAATAGACACATGTAATGATATTGACTCTAAAACCAGATTAACCCTTAAAAGAAATGTTTAAATCAGAAACTCCTCTGGGTAATTATATTCCCTCAATTCCCAGAAATACAGAGGATATAAGGTCACCAATGATAGTTATGACTCTGCTGGTCATGCTTACAAGAAACCGACGTTGGCGGTTGGCTTACAACATGCTTCTTCTGCCTTTGGTACTAAGAGAGGACAGTCATTTATTGCACAAGAAACAAAAACATTTTTTAGAGTCATTTTTTTAGCGTCTGAACCAAACAACCAATGCTGTCGTGTTTCTGGTGGAAACCCTGAACCTATAAAGTAGCTTCATGAGAGTCAGAAAACTGAGATATAATATTGTGTATTGTATATTTTTTGGTGCTAGACTAAGTCACATAATGTTATTCCAAACATCAGCACTTGGTAATATTCCAGTGCATGGTGAAATAACTACAATACACACTTTATTCATGCAAGAAAAAGCAGGTTGGACATTTCTTAAAGATCTTACAGGTGGACAGTAACACCTAATTGACCCAACAGTAAACGGGGAGTCAGAGAAGTAGACAAACATCCTTATTAAGATTCATTATGTTAAGATCCAGTTCATTATACATACATTATGTAAAATATGTGTCAATTATATGTATTACGCATAATTTTAACTTTTTCACTATTTGTCTGATTGCTTTTTGTTCCATCATTGGTCACTTTTTAATTATTCTTTTTTGGGATGTATTTGAATCCTGTAGGCCTGTTGGTTTCTTATAACCTCACCATCACTTAACTTTGATCATAAATGAAGTGTTTTGTGGTCATATGTCTGCAGAATTGCTTAAAAATCGTATATAAAACACGTCTGATATCTAAAATTGAGTATTTTCTGTCAAACTGTGCCGCTCTGACACTTCAAGGCTTACTATTTGATGCACTATTAGATGCAAACAACTGTTCTGAGATCAAAGAACAAAAACAGAGAGAGTGATTTAGTACCACAGAGACAAAGAGGGAGGTCTCAATAGAGTATAAAGCCTGTTTGTAACCAGAGCAGCGGCTCCATTTAGCAGCGAGTTTCAATATGCTGTTCTGACTGTAATGGATTTTAAATGTGGTGAGGAGGAAGGCAGCGACATGGCAGGGGGATTACCTGAGTGAGTACAAGTGCTGTTTTTAACTTGTTAGAGGGTAGAGGACCCATATTGAGGCCAACACACACACACACTCCCCCACACACATGCTGTCCTAGTTTTCCAAGCCCCTCTTCTATGCCAGAGCATCCATCTCATCTGCAGGTCACCCCTGTTGCCTCCAAGGACAAACAGCCCATTAGCTAAATGAGCCTGGGGTCCCGTGCACCTGTCTGCTGCTCGCACACATTACACAAACACACACACAAAGAAAACCAGATCTACATTGACTATTCTGAATCACAAAGACAGAAAGATATAGGCACATAGTAACACAAGATAAACAAACTGCATCAAAAAGATACACACACAAAGGTAGATCGAGCCACATTCTCTCTCTCTCTCTCTCTCTCTCTCACTCACACACACACACACACACACACACACACACACACACACACAGAGAGATACCATCTTCCTGCAGCTGAACAGTAGCCGGTAGTGAAGAGACAGCAGCCAGACGTTCTCAGCAAGCAACAAAAACAACAGGAAAACTGTTGCCCTGACAAACACAAGGAGGGACAGCAGCAACGCGCAGAGACACACAGATGTGTCATCCGTGCCTTGTTCATACCCTGCAGGTTCACACCAGCAGACAACAGGAGAGCGTCAAACTGGCTCGTTGTATTCATCCACTGACTGCATTAATAGAAAATAGTCAAAGCAGTGGTCAGGTTAGAGCAGATTTGAATTTTCTAAATCAAATCTCAGCTTTCAGGTGGTCAAACCATAAGGTCAGTGCAGTAACTGTAGTGGAGCTTTTGATTATATCACATGATCCTCATCAGCACAGTTAAAGCGGAAGTTCAAAGTTAATTATCCAGCAAGTAAAAAACAAGACAAAATCTTAAAATCTACAATTCCATGAAAACTGGGCTGAGGATGAAAATGTGACTGAAAGCTTCTGAACAGCTACTAAATGGACCTTGTGGTGAGACTGTTTTCTAAACTGCTGTTTTAAAAATAAAAATGTACTTAAACCCTTATACAGTCTTTTTAGACTTCAGAATCATGTAAGTAGCTAGTTAATTTTGGTTTTTAGATATATCTTTGTCTAATTAACACTAGAGGAAGTGGAACTAAACAAACTGACATTTTAAATTCCATTTACTTACATAAATGGATGGTTTATCCTTGTTCTATTTAACTTTCATCACCATCACAGGTGTCCATTTCATAAAAAAAGATAAAAAGATATTGAAAGTAACTGGCATGCTGACCCAGACTGCAGCACCAGTTTGATCAATGCATCAGCGATCAAAGCTCATATGGAAATCATCACACATCTATTATGGAAACTATATCTGTACGAAATCCCAAATGATGCTCTGCTGACCTACTTTTAAAGATTTATTACACTGACTTTCTAATAACATCCTGTCATTCATTGGTCACAGCTCCACTTTGCACTCTGAAATTAAAGTCGATACAAGCTGAATTGAAAGGGTGTATCTGAATTAGGGCTGTACTTTGTAGCTTAGAGAGAACAGACTGCAGTGCAGAGCCTGGAGGAGCTCCGCTGTGAACAGGGCCCCCAACCCTGCTCATATTATTGCCTTACTCCTCATTCAAGTACAAAAAAAGCACCTGCCTATCCATTTTTCACAATACAATACAGTGCTTTTCAAACGGAAGTCCACCTGGGGATTGTTATTTCTGGACCCTGTAATTCCATGAATGGTTATTGCTCTCAGGGGTGCAAACAAAAAAAAAGAAGAGAGAAGATGAGGAATCTCACATAAACGCATGTTCCCTCGTTATCTGATTTATCTCCAGTCCCCGTTGGTGGAAACTGAAGTGGTCGCAGGAGACTCGCCGTTTGGCAGCTACCCAAGTGGACCCACGGGGGAAGAGCAAATACAAATGTAGGACACGGGAGCAAGGTTCCTTCCTTGACGGGCCCTGTTTATGTTAGCCTATCCTGCTGGCATCCTGCCCCAGCTGGGACTCACTGTCCCTCCAATGGAATTCTGGGTCTTTGAGTTCATTTGACTAGCAGAGGTCAGTGTACCAGAGGGTTAACCTCAGGCTGTTTGGACAACCTTGGACAAGACTGTGGACATAGATTAATATTATCTGAAAGGGTATTTTGGGATGCTGGTTACTGTTTGATTAACAATCTAAGAAAAAAGATGCTTTTGTTGTGCGTAATTTAAAGAATAATTCAGATTTTATTTTATTATATTTTACAACTTTGGTCTTATTGTCTCATTTGCTTATCATAACACTGGGATCTGGAAACAGGACAAAATCAAGGATGCAAGAAACGAGCAGTCAGATGATCAGACGGGTTATAAATGAGCCAATTAGCTAGATTATCTAAAAACACTTTATTTGAGATAAAACTGACAGTGAGTGCGCCTAAAAAGTCAGTAATCCCTAATTGCACAGTTATGTTAAAGATCCCCTCCAGACTTGTTTTAAGACAATTGTCACACAGGTTATCATTTGTTATTTTTGATTGGCTGTCAAGCTCGCGAGGGAGGGTTTTAGCCAATATGAGCTGGCCTGAGGGCAGAGGAGAAAGAAATGGAGAGAAGAGATATGGATGCTAGAGAGTGGTGTGCTGCAGATGAATGTACATAGAAACCTTTTATTGAGGCCGTGATGAGAATGAATGATCACCCTCATCCCTGAAGTAGTTTTAGTTTCTGTCTCTTTGTTAACGTAACTGAACTGAAGCCAACATCGAGCTCCACGTACGGCTGTTCGAGTTGACCTCGCGGTCGAGGCTAGCATCCTTTTCCTGAGTTATGATATGTTATGTTGTAGTATAGTTATAAGGGCCAGTGGTAATTCAATTTGACAGTTTTCCTTCATTTTCTCTTCCATGTAGGTTAGGCTAACCTGGATTGTTTGTTTCCAACCTGTATGACCATCTCATCACTCAGTCAGACATCTTTTTACCTTACCTTTACTTGGTGAGTATGATGCCAACACTCAGTGAATAAAAACAGGTTGTATGGCACCAGATTTCCCTTTAAGCCACAGAGGACATGTGTAAAATGTATTCAATTCTGATTATTTTTCATTATGTGTATAGCAAGGTGATCCATGAGATCGATCCAAAGGCTACATAACAAACCTGTGGAAACCTGGCTAAACTACAATTGAATTTAAATCGTCTGTTTTCCATCAGGCGATTTATCACATTCAGCGGAGTGTGTAGAAAACAGCAGGCTCTTTTGGCTTTTAGCTGAAGCTGCTTTCCAATACAAGCAGCTACAACAAGGACGTTACAACGGTTATATCATGAAACAGCAGACCAGTACACACCTGTCTTGAAGACCTCGTAGCGAACAGAGAACCCCGCTCCGTGTGTCTCATAGTCAGAGACGAACTTGATGAGGAGCTGGCTGCCGCTGGAGATGATTGGAGACGGTGCAATCTTCCCGCAAAACTTCCCCAACATGGCTGAAAGCTCGTCCCCGCCATTGTAAACCTCCACGTAGTCGTACCTATAGGAGGAGAGAGGAGATGAAAGGTTTACGCTGCTGCAAATAGGTGCAATACATATCTTTAGATGAATATGAGCGCATGATTGATTTTTACATTAACCTGTCCCAGTGGATTACTGGGCTGCAGTGTTTTATGCCTCTTTGCTTGAATGCACACAGCTTCTGAGCATATGCATGATTAATTATTGTGTCTGAGCTTAATTTATCTGTCTAAAACCTCATTTAGGCTATGCAAAGTTGATTAGTTATTCCGCGATTAGTGGTGATGCAATTTAAAGAGGCCTTCCACTGATTTTACATGAGAAGGACTAATCCCTACAAATGTCCAACAGAAAGCTGGTGTTACAGACTGGAGGCATGGCGAGGCGTTGTTTGTTTAAAGCCCTGATGAAGACCTACAGTGGTCAAAACATGTTGGCTTTTTTAATCATTTAGCAATTACAGTAAAGGCTTTTTAATGTATTCCTTCCTCGTTGCTATTTTTGGTAATGCCTGGATTGCCTTTTTGTTGATCCTGGAGGCACAGAGCGTCTAATGAAAGACACAAACTAGCTGCTTTATGGGAAATGTAGGATCAGACATTTTGGAGCTTGACCCATAGAAAATCGAAGTTAGGATATGATAGCTGCTGCTGCGTTAATATTGACCGTTCTTTTCTTGCAGGTCTCTCAACTTTATGTAAATACAGAGCACAATTTAATTTCCTAACATGAACACGTACTGTGACCGTACTGTTAAATAACTGTTTCTATCTTCTCTTGAATGTAATTCCTGTACACTTTGTGCTAGTGAAGCACACTGTGAAACCACAACAAAGGATGCATATCTGTGTTTCTCAAACATGTTTACTTCTTCCAGTATTTCCTCATTTTGACTGAATTGAGAAGTTTCCCCAAATGCCAATCTGGTCAGCTGATCTGCTTTGGAATGTTTTGTCTTCTTGTCCGTATAGCTGCTGCTGCGGGAACATGCTGTAAATCATGACTCAATTGAATGACGGAAGATTTCCATGTTACAGCAGCAAATTTGAGCCTTTCACAGTGAAGAAAATACAGCAGCTGTAATAGTGTATTATTCAATGAATGTTGGGTGCTCGTCTGTCTTCCTTTGCACGGTGAAATGATCAATGTTTATAGTTGTATGATTTCAACAGACTACAGTATAGTCACAGATAATTTGTGAGTCACCATCACGTAAGGTACATTTAATCTCAAAGAAGATATATAGGAACATGTCAGCATGCACATTCAGAGAAAACCCTATTTTCCCCACAAGTAAGATATATGACCAGATATTTAGCTCCATATATCCACTGGGCTACATCTGAAGTTAAAAAACACCTTGTGTGCATGTTTTTACTGTTCTCACTGACAAGAAAACAGCAGCTCTGTCTCAAGTATGTGTGGGGAAAGAAGAAAAAAAGACATCAGATTTCGGAAAGGATTGGACAGAAGCTGCTGTCTCCAGGAGTGAGAAAGGAACAGGCAGAGAGAGAGAGAGAGAGAGAGAGAGAGAGAGAGAGAGAGAGAGAGAGAGAGAGAGGAGAGAGGGGCAGAAATGCACAAAAAAATATGAACACATGGCAGTGTGAAGCACTGGGAGGCTCTGAGGATCCCACTGAGCGCACTGAGAGACTTCATCAGTCTCCGCTGTCTGCATGGACCTCCCACCACCGCTGCAGCACCTCCTCCTTTACCAGCCCCCCTGTCCACCCACTGTCCGCTTCACAACATCTCAAGTGTGTGTAAGTGGGTACTCTGGAAGTGCACGCTGTTTGTATGTGACCTCTCTAAAAATATTATGTGTGTGTGTGTGTGTGTGTGTGTGTGTGTGTGTGTGCTGTATATATGTTCTGCAAAGTATCCAAATTGATCTAAGGGCGGATATAAGTGGTCAAGTAACTCCAAAGTGTGTGTTCTATCTATCTATGTGAGTGTGTGTGTGCAGACTCTCTCTGTGCTGCACTGTAGCTGATTGAATCACAGAGCCTGTAGAGGATTTACGTCTTATACGTGCGTGAGAAAGCGTGCTGAGATGCAAGGTGAGTCCATGACTAAATTGCTGATTATACAAGGACAAGGCCGGGCCTTGGGAGTATAAAGCCTGATAAACTGTTGTGTTGCAGATTGTCTTTCAGTTCTAAGTTTGACTCTTCCCAAACCATTTTAGCTCGTGACCCTTCAGCCTAGCAATGCCTACTGGTGCAAATCTAGGAGTTGCGAGCAGTGCAAACGTCAAAGTGCACATACAGTTATTTCTAGCAGCTACAGACAGAGTTTCATGATATGAAAGGTTTTTAAAGTATCTGGCCTCAATAGACCAAAATGCAATACACAAAACATTCTGTCCCACCATTTGGTTTTCTGAAGTAGAACACACTTTGTGCTGCTATCACTATCATGCAGTCGAACTACACAAAATAATCCACAGATAAGTGGTTCAACAAAGCTCTCAAGTATCAGCCGACATGGCAGGCAAAGGGATATTTCCATAAACTTCAATAATGGAGATCTGTGTTTTATCTACAGAAAAGAAGAATAAGGTGCAATAAAATGTAGATGTAGCAGAAGTACATTTCAACCTTTTATCACAAAATTATTCCAGCAAGTGAAAATCACATACTGATGATAATTGAGTATATACAGTCATCCCTGACATACTCATACACTTATCTTGTAATGATAATTGCAGTTGCATGCTGATTTCTATAACATCAGTGTTGTCTGGACTTCTCAAATGGAAAAATAATCAACAATCAGACCCACTTCTGCGTAACCTCTACTTATCTACTTTACTTTCCCTGGAAACTTCAGAGTATGTTCAGGATTTTCATACCAGGTCGATCATATCAGAAATGTGAAAAGACTCCGAACAGATAATCTGTGCTGACCATCAGACCTGACCCAGACTCAGATGTACCCTCTGGCCATGAGGATGCGAAAACCCAGGGGGAATCCATTAGATGTAGCCTATACCTCTATACCATAGACATCAAGACTCTGGTACACCTTTGGTGGAACATGTAAATCAAGATTTACTTTGAAAACTTGTTTTATAGTCTTCATGTGTATGGTTTTAAGTGTTTTGTTCGCATTCTTTTACCATGTTTTTCACATCTGACATTCTTCTTGTGTAGACATTTGTCTTTCATTATGTCCATACTGTCTGAAAGCACTTTGCGACTGTTTTGATAAGTGCTGTACAAATAAAGCACATTATGCAGAACTTGTTATATGATATAACAAGCTTCTTCCTCCTGCAGCCAGCTGTGGAAACAACTTTGCCTGGTGAGGATATCTAAAAGCTGAAAAGGGTAAAATAGTACAAACCAGGACCTGAATGCTCACATCAGCTGTGGTGTCCTTGAACAAGACAGATAATCCATACCACCCTTTGGGGTCTCTGTGATGAAGCCGAGCCTGACCTCTGACCTCTCTGACAAGAGAACAGAGAGTTTTTCTAAGGATGCTGGGTAGAATATCAAAATATTCCTCCAGCATGGCGGCTTGCTGATCAGCAGTAAAAGCTCTCAGGTAAGAATGTGTGTCTAATGAGACCCTTCCCTCCAGAAACACCGATTCAAAGGAAGACCTCCTGACCCAGCCAGATAAATAACTGTGCAAGGTTTTAACATTTTTGCATACAGCCGAACCAGAACAGACAAAAACACCTATAGCGTTCCCACATGGTGAAAAACTTCATCAGCAGGTTTGGACCGAAGCTCAGACAGTCAGCTTGTCTCAGACTCGAGGAATTCGGCTGTTGACTGCTGATTTTCCTCATGGCTAACAACATTAGCGTGCAGACAGAAAGCTTGTTAGGTGGTGGTTTTCAAAGAGTCTCTTCATGGGTTTCGACGTGGGAAAGTTGATTTTTCCCTTCAAATCTCTTACAGACATCTTGATTTAAAGGTTTAGGTCTGGATTTGTGAACGATGGACAAATGGAGGACAGGTAGACAGACAATATGGTCTTGAAAAATATATAACAACATAATAATAAACATATATTTCTAAAGATAATTTCTGTATTTTTCTTTCATTATAATGAAAAGAAATGTCGCAATAAAGAAAGGGCCCATGCAATATAGGTCCCCGGCCTGAATCGAACCAGGGACAATACTGCTATATGATATTCGTCTTAGACCACTGAAGACAGCGAGACATCCCTCAATGGGCATCATTTTAAACATTAGAAGAGGTTTTACTTTTTAATATTCACCTGAAACAAGCAAAAAGATGTTTCCCTCAACAAGAGACCTGATCAATCAATAGAATCATCTAGCACAATCATACAGGAGAAGTTGCAGGTAGCAAACTGACAACAATTAACACTGCATAAAAAAATCAATACAAATTCATAATTCAACACCACCAGCAGCAAAAGCAGCAGCAGCAGAGCTCTGACTCTCTCGATACATCCTGGTGTAACATACTGCCAGTCATTTGCTTAATGAACATCAACTTGCATATGACTGCTGCAGCTACATCCTCTGAAAACCTGAATATCGAATTTGATTAATAAACAACGGTAACATTTCTACACTGTCAAACATACAGTAATTCTCAGTTTTATACACATAATGTATCAGCCGTGCTGACAGCTAAGGGCATAAACAATGGTTTTCATGTTTAAATCGAGGAATTTGAGCCGGAGGTGTACAAAATCTGTTCTTTCTCCGACTTTATGTTTCTCTCTGTCTCTCAGTATTATTCTCCATGTGTTCACAGAGAGCTTTACACGCCCGGTGAGGAATGGACTTAAGTGTTCACTTGTAAAGTCTTAGTGCCGACGGTGATGTTTAGGTGATGGCGTTTTTATTCATAGCATCAAACTTGCACCTCGCTCCCCCTCCTCTCCCATCGCTGTCTTACGGAGACTCATCAAATAAAAGCCATAGGGAGAGAGAGAGAGAGAGAGAGAGGGATGGAGGGAAAGTGTGTGTTTGGATGAATGTGTGTCTGTCTGCATGCAGATGGCTACACTCACTCACTCAGTCACTCCAGCCAGTCCTGGAGGCAGTCGGTGTTTACCGAGACAGGCCGTTTAATGAAGTGGGTCTGTCTCCTCACACTCTAGTTAAGGAGAGTCTTTCAGTCTGCAGCCCTGCAGCCTCCTCGCCATCTAACACACATCACTCATTAACCACACCGGCTACTCGTGCCCTCCAAATGCAGCTGTCCGTAGCAAATGCCTTGCTCAAGGGCAAAACAATCGCTACTCCATCTGCAGGCCCAACACCAGATGTTTAATTTCACATTTTATGCTATTAAGTGGTACTTCTACCCACAGTGATGCACAGAACAGGAGGTTCAAGTGAACTAGATGTCAAGCTTAATAAGCAACCAGTAGCAGGAGGTTCAAGGGAAGGTCAGGAGATGTACATGTTTAATGCTGCATCTTGAAGACGTGTTGGTTAAAGTAGGAATCTAGAAGAATTTAAGAAAGAGAAAGAAAAATGTGCAGCTATATACCGGTAACTGATATATAAAAAACACTACATACTCAGGGCTGAAAAAGTGACCACTTATCCATGTTTTAGGGTAAACAAAACAACAATGATTTGACCAATCAAAGATAAGGAATTAAAGGACACTCTTCACCCTAGAATTGATTCTTTTGTTAAAGATGTCAATGCAGCAAGGTACAGCAGTAGTAAGTTCTATATCAATTTAAATACAATAGAATTAGAGCATTAATAATAGAGAAACTTGCATTTACATAATACATACTCTGTAATTTCAGTTCTACCTCAGTTCTGAAACTAACACTACCCTTCAATCAGCAGAAATAATGCTTTATTTAAAATGATAAGAGGTGGGTGGTTAGCATCATCAGGAAAAAGTAACACCTACAGAAAACAAATCCAATTAATTAGAGATAAAATCCAATAAGAATCTCTAATTATTCAGTTGTCTCACAGTATGATAAGACCCACTGAGATACGTGATACAGTAACTGACCACAGCAGTGACCGCTGAGCACTGACAATGTTGCAAAATTGCAAAATTAAATAAATAAGATCCAGACAGAGAAGGGGAATTTTCACACAGCCCCACATTCCTTCCCGCCTTCTTCCCAAGCTACTGGAGCTATAAGCAGACGCCCTCGCCCTGCTCCGCTCATACACTACAGCTCATTAACATGCTCGCGGTGTTGTGTTGTTTTGCTCTCCCCCCGCGGCCAACTTCTTAACACACATCTGGAAGGTATCACGGGAGCATTTATGGGGCGAATTTTGAGCTGTCGTTACATTCACCTCCTGCGAAGCAAAGCTAAAGCTGGGAATGACTCAGTGTTTCTGCAGAGCAGCCTCACACCTCTCTTCGTTCATTTATTCCATCCACCTCTCTTTTCCCTTCATCTGAATCTGTCTGTGCAAACACCGTCTGCTCTCCACCTTCCTCTCCAGACATTAAAAGATTCTTCCAAAAACTTGCACCTCTCTATAAACCATGTGGCTCTAAAGGAAACATTCGTCTTTTGATACACCCAGACCAAACTTTCAGGGGTTCAGGTTTGATCAAGTATTGTAATAAACAGTTTGGCATGCCCGTTTTCCCCCAACAGGCCTCGTCTACTTCTACTTCATGTAGTAATTTCCTTCATTACCCAGAATGGCTTTCAACAACCTCAGGAAAACGGTGTGAACTTGTTGCACTCAGTTGCTGACAGAGAGAGCGATGGTGCCATCCAGAGAGAGGTTGCAATTCTTGTCCAAACAGGCTTGTGTGGGTACAAGTGTGGATGCCTCTACCTGTGTGATTGTTAAACGTCAGTTCAAACTGCTCTTTTTGTTTGATTCTGAGGGTCTGACACCTAAACCTTAAGTTTATTGTCAATTCAAAAACAGTTTTAGGGTGACCTCCTACTTTCTGTTTCCTGTTATTGATGCAACCTGAAATGACACATACTTTGCAAATATTATTTGCAAGTTAATGTTTTCAGTTTTTAACATGCCAAAAAGCAGCTTAATTATCCACATAAAAGTTCTCCAGTACCAGCTTCATTTAAATCAAAGAATATGTTAACTTATATGTGTTCTGCCTTGGTGTTTACATTATTTTGTGCACCCTTTTCTAAACAGAATTTAGTTGACTCTGGATCCAATAAGTTGATGAGCTATTGAGAGCTTAGTCACGTTTTGAATTTAACACAACGGCCTTGGCCAAAAAATGCTGTCAACATTATATTAGAGCCTGACACACACACTCAACCTTTTTCACATGAGGAACCATAACCACTACATATCTAACCCCAACCCTAACCAGAAGCTTAACCCTAAAATTAAATTGTTTACCTTGTCTGGACCAGCTTTTTTGTCTCTTGTAATTGGGAGGTAAGTCCCACAAATTTGACTGTGTGAGTAGATTTATGTCCTCACAATGTAAGTAATACAAGTTTGCACACTCAAATACACAGCACACACACACACACACACACACACACACACACACACACACACACACACACAGGAGAAGCTGCAGGCTACAATGTTCAAATTTTATAATACATGAGTGATTTCTGTGTTGTAGTGCCGACAAACTCAGTCTGACCAGTCGTTCTTAGCTCTGCTGGGAGGCTACAGATGGCACATGTGTGTGTGTGTGTGTGTGTGTGTGTTTGTATCAGAGTGTGTGAGCAGAAAGCACACTACAACGCCACCTGCCATTACACACACACACACACCACACACACACACACACACACACACACACACACCAGTCCATCCCTCCCCGCTTCTCACCTCCCTCGTGTTCACCAAAAAATCGACATCATCTTCCTCTCACTGTCTTACTCACTCTGAGTACTCACTACAGCTCATGTCGTCTGTCTCACATGCATACGTACGCACACACAAACACACACTCATATTTGCAGAAATACTTGTTTTAGCACACCCACCCACTTCTGCACAAGTTTTTACTTCTATACTTGTGAGGAACTACATTCCTAACAGTGTTAAGAATCACTGGCATTAAGGGATAGCAGGCGGTGTGGGATTGAGCTCAGACACAAGAAAACTTAATTTACCTGGAAGTTCTGTAGAGACTTGCTGAAAACCTCTTTAGTGTGATGCTTGTCACCGTGATTACAGGCTCAAACGAATATGAGGTTCTGCTTGGCACAAAGTCATGGAAATTGCTGGAGAACCTGGCAGGTTGCTTATTTACACAATTATTGTTAACGAGCAATACTCGCAAGGCTTGTGCAACCCTGTCTTCTCGAAATTAAGTTTATTTAATAATACTAATTAGTTTTCCGAATTATGTTGTGGATTTTGATCACAGGCAATGTTTTCTTGGATGACTGAAATATGCAAAACATTTTGGACTTTGACACTAGAAACAGGGGTTAGCAACCTGTATGTGGTGAGTTTTAGGCAACTAAAGCCCTTTGGTTAAAGTTAGAGAAAGATTGCAGTTTTCTTGACAGTAAATAAGTTAAAACACATTATGTACTGTGCTTTTATTCAATGTTAACTTTTGCAATATTTAACCAAGAACCTAAACATAACCATACAGTGTATTCATACTTTTTTGTTGTCTGTGACATTTTACATAGTCTGAGTGGCATTGTGTTTCCATTTAAACGTACTTGCTCTTGCAAAGAACTATCACTGCCTGATCTTTATCATCCCCCAATCTTAACCTAAGACTAAGTATACCCCAACCCCTACAATAAAGGCTTAATCCATAAATAGCCCTTTCACTAAGTGAGGACAAAACATTTCCACAGTCCACACAAAGAAGAAAAACTCATTATTATTGTTTACAGAGCCGCTCATTAGAGCACTAACTAGATGCCATTTTCTCTCATACACATAAAGCACACACACTCACATCTTCACACTAAGAAATACTTACTCGTGCCACCCGTCCACCCACACACATTTAATTTTATAACTGCGACTGTAACAAAAGCAATAAACACACATTTCAAAACAAACAAAACACTGATTAGATGATACATTATTTGGTAAACCCAGTGTCTTATAGTATGATGAAGAACAACTCCTAAAATGGAGAAAATGTATTTGAGCAAATCCTATTAAAACCAGTGAGATCACACACACACACACACACACACACACACAACACCACACACAACCACACAAACTCCCTCCTCTGCCCAAAAAATAAATTGGGCCAAGTAGCCAAAGTATGAATATCCTCATCCTTCACCTCGGCCGTGCAGATACAAAGCCACGCCAGCACAATCCTGCTGGGAAATTAAAACGGAGACGAGGAGGAGGTGGAATTTGTTCTCATTTAGGAAGTCTTAATCTGACAGAGGAGGGAAGGAGAACGCCCCCCCCTTAGACAGACTGTTTAGGGACCCTGAAGGATGAAATGAGATTTGGTGCAAACTCAATGGGGTTTAATATGAAAAAGATGAAAAAGAACAAAAGTCAAAGTCGACATTTTGGGGAGAAGAGAAGTTTCTCTCAGGGTCAAAGTGTTGCTACTCTGTGTGTGCTTTACGGAAAACAAAGTGAGATAGTTACTACATCCCGAGTCTGTCTGGGTAACCTTAGACTTAAATAAACACAGAAGGGTGTTTCCAAGTATAAATTCAGGGAAAGGCAAAAAAAAAAAAACGTCTCGTCTGTACCTGAGAGATTTGGGAGGAAAAAGGCCTTTTGTCAACCGACACTCAATCCACACCTCGATAAAGTGAGTTAGGGGCAAAGCAATAAACACTGTGTCACTTCCACTGCACTCTGACATGTGTTCACCCTCGACAAGTTCATCTGCATCCACAGAGAGGCCTGGCTGACTATACATTCACCTCTTGTTCCGAGAAACATGTGACATTAATTATCTGGCTGTATTCAGACACACATACAGAAACCCCAGCAGGCATTGCTTCAGTTTGGCAACGAGAGTCTAGTTGACAGACAGACAGGGTCCGGGGAGGCTGATAGAAAGACGAAGAGCAAACAGTTGGACGTTGTGAAACAGCATTCATTTGAGAAAAGGACTTTATTCCTGTCGGTGTGACTTAACGAGTTGCATTTGAGAAATCAGGTTTATTCCGTAACAGCGCCTGAAAAGATGTTTCAATGTCATATTAAAGTTAATATTGAATATTACACAAAGTCAACATTATGTTTTGTCTAACTAGTCTGTTTGTATATTGAAGGAAGGTGTCTAGTATAGCAGACTGTAAGCTAGCTTATAAATATAACAGAAATAACTTTTTTTTTTTAATATATGAAGCTTATACTGCACTTTTAACATTAGCACAGGCAATATAATGAAGATATGTTTTTAGTGCTGGCAGGTCAGTTTTCTTTGATTAAATGTAGCTATAAACATTACAGTTTTGAGGTGTTTACACTTTCCTTTACTAGATTTCACAGAGAAATATTGTCCTCTTTACTTCTGCGTTGAGCTTAGTTACAAATAACTTTAATAAAGATAAAGACAGAAAACATGATAAATTCAAAGTTTTGATGCCTTTTCACTGATTTGACTACCAAACATGTTGTAATGTGGTTGGGAACAGCCTCACAAGAACCAGCTGAAACATTATAAATCATTTAACGCTGTGAAGGGACCATTTCTCATAATAAAGACCTTGACTTTTAAAAACTAATACAGCAGCTATAATAATGTAGAACTTTCCCTTGTAATGGAGAACTGCAACTTGGTGCTTTTGATACCCCAGTAAAAGACCGCCACCATTCATCCTAGTGTGCAATGTACTAAAGCGTTGGCATAAAATACAAGAACAAATTATTTTCTGTTGACACACCGATGATTTTGCTCTCAACACATGACTAACACACCCATTTCCTTAAAACCTGTTGTTTCCTTCAGTCAGAAGTCTGATTCAAAATAACTCAGAGCTCATGACACAGATGAACACTGAGTCACTCCAGTGTTCACTGTACTCCTCAAAGTACCAAAAACTTAATATAACGAACTTCAGAGACACAACGCTCCTGCAAAAACAGTAATCTACACACTCACATATTTTAGAATATCAAAATAAAAGCCCCAGGTTTTGTTTCGCAAAGTGTCGAGCTGACCTGAAAGATTCAAGTCATCATTCATGTCTGTTACATCCATGTATGTATTTGTTTTATTTTAGTTGTGTATGCATATCTCTGTGTGTGTGCCTCCCACACACTTTATTGTTTGTCCACAAGATGTGTGTGTGTGTGTGTGTGTGTGTGTGTATCTTCGCCCTACATGTCTCAATGGGAGGTCACCCTGGGGCATTTTCTACCCAGACAGATACAACACATTCCTTTACAAGCTGAGAAAGAAAAAGACTTTATTGTCCGTGCTGCTACAGCCATATAGACTCCATTGGGGGCCGGTTTCCCATTGCACATATGTAAAAGAACAAAGCCTCGCAGGGCACTCGTCCTCCTCGGAAAAGGTCAAGACACAGTTTGACCCACTGACTGACTTCTGACCCCCATATCCCGACTATGACCTATCCCTAGCGTGACATTGAGTTTTCACAGGCCCTTTTAAGTTCACAAGGTGGCAGATTTCCCATTTATATTTGGAGGATTGTGTCTTGTGACTTTTGGGTCGTTCAGAAACATGTAGGTCAGTTTAATTTGTACACATTTCAGAGAGAAAGAAGTAGGTCGAAGGCTTGTCTGTAAATCTATCTACATCAGAAACTGTAATGAAGGTGAAGACATGTAGAATTCCTATGATTGAGTCAACTTGGAGATATTTGAATCACTTTTAAGTTCATGTGAGGCCATTTTCACATTTTTGAGCCAATTGGACAGGTTTTACTGCTTTGCTGAGGTGTGAAAGCTGCTCTAGCTGGACTGCAGTTCTGAAAACAGTCTAAAGTAGATTCCCATGGAGTCAATACCAAATGTGAAAGCCAACTGCTTCACAATCTTGAAGTTGAATAACATCATTGGTGTCACATTAGTGTCACCGAGTGCATAAAAAATACAGCAAGCATGAATATGTATAGGATTATTCACTTCAGCACATCTGGTTCCTGCATTGTTATGAATTTCTTCTTTGAAGGTGCTGCTACATTATGACATGCCATACACCAAGGCATGACTCATTTCCTTTGCTGCTATCAAGGCCATAGTAACAAAAAAGAAACTTCTCTGTTTACGAAATACATTTTTCAGCGATGCGATGATGGCAGAGTTGATGAGTGTTGTGATCCGTGTTTCTGATGGAAGTATGGATGAAGCCTGAGCCTGAAAACTCCCTTAGACTTTGAAGATTTAAAAGTAGCCAACCATCATCACCCAAATGCCTGCGCCTCTTTGGATAAAACCTCCAAACTCATTCAACCAGTTAATCCAGGAATCCACAAAGCCATCCATTTACTGACATCTCTGTCATTTTCTACTGTACATCCAAATGTGAGCTTTAATACGAGATAACAGCCAATAGAAGCCGTGTGCAAAAGTAGTTCAAACCAAAGCTTTATCGTCAATCTAAAATCCTCCTTACACTTTGATAGATGCTCCTCTTTCGTGCGTGAGTGTGTATTTTACTTTCGGGACATCTGGAGTGTATCAGCGAGTGTATCCTGTAAATCCTGGGATTGCAGCTGTGCATGCGTGTGACGTTGCTAACAGGGTTTCCACCCCCTCTCCCCGAGCCGAACTCTCTCCTCGTTAATCTGCTCGTTAAGGATCTAACCTGACACATGTTTTCATTTGTGTGTGAAAGCGCAAGCGTTTGTGTAAGTGTGTGTGTGTTTATGTGCGACTCACTGATGAGCAGGGGATCCACAAAAGGTCTGATTACGCTTACAGTTAATCTGTTAGTTTTATTGTGTGTGTGTGTGTGTGTGCATGTGTATTTTCATACTTACGTACGCATGTTTATACAGTATTTTCCTGTGTATGTGTGAGCTGATTCGTATGGGAAGCAGAGTTTGGGTCTTTAATTGTTTGGAAAAGAAAATCCAAACAATGTACAGTTGCATAAAAGAAACAATAGCAGGATTCAAAGTTCACCCTTCCTTCCATTAGACAAATATTTGCTGCTGAGGGACAAGAGTCAGCTGGAGAAAGCCAGCCAATGCTCGTACTCTGCTATTATGTCTCATCTATACATGGTGGAAACCAGGAATGATATTTATTGACAGACAAACTCTGAACTTTGTAACACTGATTTCTGGCACCAAGCAGCCTATTGAGGATATTGTACACCAGACTGCAACAACAACAATGTAAACTTAATAACTGTCAAAAAAGATACGTCATGTGACTATGTTTTTTTTTGATAATTTGAAAGGAAACTTGAATGTGTTGTCTTTCATTTATAGTAGTAGTTTTAGTTTTAGGTATCTTCATCAAACTCAATTCTATTGAATTATCAAATAAACTAAAGTATAAATTCAAGGCTGTATATGTATTTTTCTTAAGGTACATCCTTGTGCTGTCAGACGTTGTTTTTTCAACCTGCATACAATAACAGAGTAAATCTGAAGCAAACTAAATCTAAATACTAAAACATATTGATTTATTTAGCAAAAGCATAAAGTCCTCCATCCATCTATTCAACTTTGGTGTTGACTACTTGCTTAACCTTGCCAGCTAGCCTCACAGCTTATAGCTATATGATACATTTTAGGGGAACGCTTACGGTTCAGGCTTTCATCAACATTGTTTCCAGATAAAGTGGGAGGATATTTTCAGGAAAAAAAGCTCTGATAAACCCTTTGTACACTACCAAGTTGAAAGGAGAGCAGATACTGGACACCAGAAACATGACTTTGTACGACTGCTTATCTCTCTGCTCTCTCCTAACATGTTAGACATCAGTGTTTAGCTTCTATTGTTTTCAAGTGGATTCTTACACCAATAATGTTGCAGCCTTTGCTGATGATGCTTAGATATAAACCACTACAATGACAATGACAGCTGTGTGTATAGTTTGCTTAGTCATCATTTAGTGCGTAGACTAGTTTTTATTAGAAAGCCACGAGTTCAAGTTGCACACAGTGAAACGTTCAGCATCATTTCTCCAAATCGTGGAGAAGAAGACACGGAGCATATGGCGAACAGAGGAAAAACTCAGCCGAAAACATGGCGAGGGCACATGGAGTTCAGAGAGTGTGAGGAGAGACAGACAGAGAGAGAGAAAGTGATGGTGCAGGACGTGACGGGATGAAAAAAAGCAACAGAACAGCCTGAGGGTGGAGGAGGAGGAGAAACAGCGAGAGGTCTGTCACTGAGGTCAGGATCAGACTGACCATGCCAACCAGCCTGAAGCCCTCTGTCTCTCTGAGTCTGTCTGTACCCTTCTGCTCTCTCTCTGTTCATCTTTGCATCTTTTGCTTAGTCTTCATCTCAGAGATCACAGTATTCTTTACAACATTTCCTCCTCTTGTTTCACTTCTCCTTTTCTTTCCTCTCTGCTTTTTAATTTCTATTTCTATTTTTTTCGGTCTCTCATTAATATATCAAGTTCTCTGAGGGTCACACAAAATGACCAGAAGGGATTTAATGATTAAACTAATTTCCTCTGTCTGTCAGCACTTTAAGGGAATCCCAGACTGGAGACCCCACTGCAGCATGGGAAATGTATTAATTTTGGAAAGCAAAGATGGCATGAGAAAAGGGAGAGGTTATAGATTTTATATCACTGTGGAACCAAAATCAAACCAAACTAAGCTTTTAGAGGTAAAATCTGACTTTTCCATCCCAATTAAAACCTAAAATTGTCAATGTTTTGTGAATATTTTCTGTTTTCAAATTACACATTTTTTGCAATAAGAAGATAAAATGGGAACCGTATTACATAAGACAAGACAATGGTTCATTCGGACTACAAACAGGAAAAACAAAACAAGTATCCATCTTTCATTTACCTAATTCTTATGGCTCTTTTGTACTTCAGAGTAACAAACTGAAGGAACATGTTGCTGAAAAACAAAGAACAAACAACCCGATCATTTTTGGAGGCTCACGCCTCAAATTTCCTTGGAAGTGAGCCACGGGCTAACCATTCTGTGACAGCGGCACATTCAGTCTTCCTGTTTTGTGTGGCTGCTGTGGAACTGAAAAATACAACCATCTGGAGGGGATGGTTTTATTTTCTTTAAAACTGGCAAAGTGAGACTGAATGCTGAACAGAATATTTGTGATGTGGCGCATTTTTGTGCTGCGGCACAAACATGAGACTAAACAACTGATGCTGTTGTTTTGCACTTTCACAACAAGAGGTCATCAAGATTGTGAACTAAAGTTTATCCAACTCTATATCCATCCCTTCAGTAATCCATCCTTTCATCCCACAATGCTTCAAGCCATCTGATGATTCATACGACTGTCCCGCAATTCTTTCATCTATCATTCGACAATACATCCAATTCTTCTATCTATTCACCCATCGCTCTATCTCAATTAGTTCAGACCATCAATCTATATATCCATCCATTCATACTATCTATCCATCCTGCCATCTTTACATAATCATCCAACAATCCATTTCTTATTCATCCAGCATCTTACCATCCATCCCTCCATCTCTCCATCCTTCCATCCTGCATTTCTTCCAACCATCTGATTCATCTACAGTATCTATTAGCTCCATCTATCATACAGCAATCCATCCATCATCCACCTTGGGATTCATCCATCCATCATCTTTCCATTTATTGTCCAGAAATTCATTCACCAATTTTCCAGCAATCCAATCCAACAATCGATATATCCTTCCAGCCCTAAATCCTTCCATTTATGGTCCAACAATCGATTTCATCCTTCATCCAACAATCAATCCAATCATCCATCCATTAATCCGTTTATTGTTCCATCAGATGATTCATCCATCCATCCTTCCAGCCATCTGTTGATTTATTAATCTATCCTGCCATTTGTCCATCTGTCATTCAACGATACATCTTTCCTTAGATCCATCAAACTATCTTTTGATTAATTCATCCATTTATCCATCCAAACATCCATCCATCTAAAAAATTTGCAGATCCATCCATTGATTCATTAATATTCTGCCATCTCTTCATTGATCTGTTGATCCTTTCATATATCTTGACATTCTTCCATCATCTAGCAATCCATCTACCCATCAGTTGATCCATCAGTGCAGCCTACCATCCTTCCATCCAGCCCATTAGCAATCAATTAATCAATATATCTGTCTCTGCATTACCATCCAACAATGTATTCATATTTAATCCATCTGTTTATCCGTCCATCCGTCCGTCCGTCCATCCATCCATCCATCCATCCATCCATCCAAACCTTTATACATGAACTAAAACACTGTATATGTAAAATACTTGAATTGATTCTTAATTTGTTCTTTAACGTCATCCTGATCAGCCAGCTTTGAAAATGAAGTGATTCAAAAACATAATCCATAACTGCCTTTGTAAACAACACAGCCCCCATATATATATTTATATATAGACACACACACACACAAATGCCCTCAAAATGTGTGTTTCCATTCATGTGACAACTGCGGGCTGTGGGATGTCGGTCCTGTGACTGTGTCTCTGCTTGAGGAAAGATTTTCTGACAAACCACTGAGCACATTGCCTCGGGACATACTATAAGGATAAAGTGGTCCTTCCATCACACTGTAGAGGAATTTATAGCATCTCCCTCTATTTCTTTCTCTTTTTTGTTCTGTTTTTCACCCCACAAGCTGTTATCATCATGGGATTATCAAGACGTTGCAGTTATTCTGTGTTGAAGTCTCGTGATTTACTTCTTTGCTGCACCCACTTTTCCTCAACATGCCCCGTCTGTGCCACATCTGTCAGTTAGGCGTGGTCCGAACTTTTACACTGTCAGTTGTTTAGGTCCATCTAGCTAAAACTATAAACCAATTCAGCAGCCCTGCAATAAACACTGCCTTCATGAAGGTAATAATGATTGTAGTATTGTGTCCACCCTAATTGTATCAAAAAACATTACAGACACCTCTCTCAGTATAACCATACAATTCAACATCACCACAAACTACAGTCTCCAAAATGATTATAAAGTTAAATCAACTTCTCTCTAAACCAGTTTCAACTAAAAGTGAGCACTGTGACCTTTACAATAGTAGGATTTATTGTAGGTTGTGGCATTAAGTGTAAGCATTAGTTTTAGCTAGGTGGACCTACTAAACTGAAAAGTGTGTAGATAAAGAGAACAGTCAGGATTATAAAAATGCCTTTTTATTGTAGCTGATGGAAGTGTCTTATACAGATGGGTGACAAAATAAAGGAAAAACCATCAATTGTCTTAGTGAGGTGTTGGTTAGCATAGATTCTACAAGTCTGTGGAACTGGAGGGATGAACACAATGTGGTTGCTGTCTAACATGCCCCAAAATCCCAAATGTGCCATCAGTGTTCCCTTTGTTTTGAGATCTGGTGATTGTGAAGGCCAAAGCATTTGATTCACATCATTTCCATAATCACCAAAACATTCACTGCCCCCTCGTTAACAGTATAAACCCACTAATAATAACCCAAGATGTGACATCAAACGCGGGTACGTACAGTAGATTTTCCCCATTAAAGTTACCCAGGGCACAAAACTGCACAAGAATGTGTGTTAGAGAATTTGCAGAGCATGCACACTGTAGCTGTGTTTGCACCACAGAGTGCACACGAAGCATACTGTAAGTGACAGAAAGTTTGGTTGCCTGTGTGTGAGTATGCGTTGTGTGTGTGAGTAGTGTGTATGTGTGAGGTGCAGACCGTGCCAGTACAGCCTCATGTAGGAGGAAACAGTTCAGCCAACTCCTAAAAAGATGTCCCAAATTATCCCGCCACCGACGCATGTTCCTTACCCATGCCTCTGCTCTATTTTACCGCACTCCGCAGGGATTCACTTTGTCGGCCACGCTATTTCAGACGTGGACGTGAGACAAGGCTTGTTCTGGTGCCGCTCCAGATTGGCTACGGAGGCAGAGCCGATGGATCTTAGCGTGTCTGAACAAAAGTGTTACTGGTTCTCGTCTACAGCAACGTCTGTTCACTGAGCGCAGATTGTGTCACTAGAGACTTTGTCGAAGGAAAAGGTTGTCGTTGGAATTATCACCCAGACTGACTGTTTTGCAGAAGCTCACGAAGGCCTTATGAACCGCAAATTAATCCATTCAACTACAAAGTTCATCTTGAAAGAAGCTACAGTTGATTTTTTTGGATATCTGTCATGTCGATGATCCAGTACATACTCGTGTTATCACAAAAGCCACACTCTATCTTTTAAATAGAGCTGTTTTTTTTTTTTTTTGTAATAAAGAGTCATTGTTTCCAAACTGGTAGAACATCTAGTGTTAGTACAAAACTCCCCCAAAGTTTCAACTTCTTCCTTAAATGAATCACACTGGCAGAAAGCATTTCCCGGCTGACAAATATATATTTTTAAAAACGCTGTAATTAGGGATCCTAATTACAAACCCTGGGTCATGGGGAAGATATGTTGTGTCACAGACGTCGGAAATGTAGCCGACGTTTGCTTGAGGACACCAGTGCTATGGCTTCTTTGTTTGGCTAGTTGACTGCAGACATGTTTCACAGCACTGGAACATGTTTGTTCCATTTTGGTCCAGTAATTTAATTATGGGACTGGGAGAAATGGGCAAGCAGCGACAGGCTATCTGATGAGGGGAGTGTCATTCCAACAATAAATGTAAATCAGGGGAGTGTATTTGAATTAAAATGGTGGGATAGTAGAGTGTTATTGAAGCTGTCCTGTAACCCAAATGTCACTGGCTTGATTTCCCTACAGAACATTTAAAGTCCATCTGGGAAATTCACTGAACCCAAACAAGCTCAGTTACTATGAGGGTTACTGATACGAGCAAAGGTAAATAAACTTCAGATTTCATTCATTAGATTGATTTGCCATTCATCCATTCATTCAGTCACTCACTGGGCAAACAAAGGAGAAATTTACTAAACATTAGCTTCTAAAATATAAGGATTTACTGCTTTTTGTCTGATTGTAAATTGAATATGCTTTTGTTTTGGACTATTTCAATAAGTCAGAAATTTGTCACAGGCATTTTCTAGTTCACTATTTCAACATCCTGCATGTTTCACCACTGTCCAAACTAACCCAAAGTTTTCATTATCGATTAACATGCCGATTATTTAATTAATCTGGCACAAATTAAAACGAAAGATTACCTTCAAACTTTTACAAAGCCCAAACTGACCTCTTCAAATCTTCTTGTTTTGTCAAAAACCCAAAGATGTTCAGAGAACGTCTGATATTTTGGCTTAAAAAGGACTTTTAACTGAGGATTAATTGATTGCTAAATTGATTTAAGATTCATTTTCTATAGTTGATTAACTGATTGCTCCCCTATCCATGTACATTTAATTTCTGAGTTCTATTCCCAATTCCATCACTCTTGCAGAGACCAGAGGTCAAAGGTTAGATCTGGAACTGATAAGATTTAGTATCTTGCTCATGGACACTTCAGTAGAGCAGTTGCTTGCTGTCCCACGTGTGTCCGGATTAAAAGCCAGTCTACCAGAGGAAGTTAATGAACTTTTAACATTTAAAATTTCTGGTAAAACATTAGATTCTGTTGCTGTTTCCAATCACGGCCTCACTGACTGGAGTATCATTTTTTGGAGCTGACGTTGAGCTCAGTGGCATCAACCAGTGAAATAAAACTCTTAAATATCATCTCAGGAAATTTTTAAGTAGGACTGCGGTCTCGCCAAAGGCTTAAGGCCCGGCTCAATGGGCATATTTCGAACATTTGACTCGTTCCCAAAAACAACACCGCTCCTGCCAAGTCGGAGAGCTATGAGCTACACCCCATCATCATCCAACATAAACTCACACAACAAATAATGAAACCAATCGAGCAAAACGGAGGCCCCCTAACAAAGCAGCCAAAAGACATGTTAAGGTGGCTGCAGGGTGGCCAGGCTGTTGAGCGGTCACACTTTTGAATCCTGTAGCAGTAAATGCTTCTCAATCTTAATGTGGAAATGTTCTCTCTTGGCTGCAGGTTTACTGGGATGTAGAATCAGGTACGTGTAGCCAAAATTAACAGTATCATTAAATAGAAAAAGAGACTGAACACTGACAAAGATCCAGAAGAGACTCTTCAGGAGTATAAACAGATCTATTTGGACATCTTTGGATTCTTTGCCACATTCTTCCCACTTTGTAACCTGGATATGAAATAACTTGATCTTTTTTGTACCAGAAAACCCTCCTGTGCCTCTTTGTCAGATGCAAGAGGCCTACCTGCTCCCTGATTGGTTAAGAACACATTACATGTTAAAGCAGATGTTAAACCCTGATGAAATCGTAATATTTTACTTTACAACGGTCTTATTCCAGCACATTAACCTATGGAAAAGAAATGTATGCCGACAATAACACTCTGTTGGTGGTGTACTACAGTGCCAACCACTGACTAAAATTTTATTACCAAGATTTACTACTATTCATTAAGTACTTAAACAGCATTATTACATACTTATACTGCTCCCTGGGTTGTCACACAAAATAAGGTCATTGCAGAATGAGGTTTTCCGGTAAAAAAGCTTTCCTGAATGTTAGCTAACAACGCTGAGGAAGGTGTGTAATCCACTGAAAGACACAATATCCACTATCTGTCCAGAAAGCTAATGGTTTATTAGTCCCTTGGTGGTGAAACATGATCCAATAGTATTGGAGGACCCCATCTGTGAGACAGCGCCGGACAGCCAGTCGTGATTTACACAGGAGCCGTTTATGGAGCTTTTAAAAAAGACAGAGGAGCCGACATAAAAACAGGCTTATTTATGGAAGAGAGCAACACATGGCCTGTTGTGTGGATGCGCACAAGCGAGTGTGTGTCTCTGGGTCAAAGAGAGTGGGATATAGGGGTTGTGTGTGTGTGTCTGCACGAGTGCTTGTTTAGAGGTTTTGTGGGGTAATGCTCAGGAAAGCAGCGTCAGTGTGCAGGAATGACTTGTGATGTATGTTTGAGTGTCTGTGTGGTAAATGCAGGTTGTGTAAGAACATTTTTAACCCAGACTACCTATTGTTTGGTCAGTGCAGAGCCATAAAAAACAGTGACAGCGATGGGAAAATGGGCTGCATCAACGCCCACTTTCATTATTGATTAATCTGAGAATCATTTAATTAATTGAAAAATGCCCGAGATGATATAATCCCAAACCTAAAGATAGGAAAGTTACGTAGAAGACAAAGTAAAGGAGAAAATCTTCACGTTTGACAAGCTGGAATCAGAGAAGGGTTGACTAATCAATGAATCGACTTATTGTTGCAATTAAAACTAAAAAGGTTGATGAACAAGCTCAAGGTGAGAAAACATGACTGCAAAAAAAAAAAAAACAGCTTCAGACAAAACCATCAGCTTTTGTTTCAATATCCTCAAACTTACAATAACCTGACAACAGCACTTCCAACAGTTTGTAAAATTAGATTAGATCCTTGAGGTTCTGTCCCCGCAAACAAAAAGAGCCAGACAAACTCAATTCCTCCTCCAAATACAAACAGGTAAACTCTGCCTCCAAATGAAAAGCAAACACCATTTCTGGATTCCTGCGATGAGCAAACTGAACTCCCATCAGTGAAAAGCTGCTGCACTCTTGAGTTTCACTCCCCTTTAAATTCCTGCCAAAATCCCGAGAAGAGACACTCGCCATAGGACCCCCCCTCCCTCCTTATCAAGTATGAATTACAAAACCCATCAAACCCCATTTCCTCTGAAGTTAGTGCCAGCAGCCTCAGTGCCACATCTCATCCTTCCACCTCCATGTACATGCAGGACTCCTTGACCAATAGGTGGCAGAGTTTCACCCTGTATCCAGGCAGGATTGAAGAGAGAGAGAGCGGAGGAGGGTGGGAGAAGGAGAAGGAGAGGAGGAGAGAGAGAGAGAGAGAGAGAGAGAGAGAGAGAGAGAGAGAGAGAGAGGGAGAGTGAGGAGTGAACTCTTACTTGCAGTCTCTGTCTTCCAGATCAAAATGCGGGTTGAAGTTGATGAGGATCTTCTGACCGGGCTCAGGCGCTGTTATCACCCACACGCACTGCTGGGAGGGCGGGTAGGCGCCGGGATAGCCCGGGGAGGTCAGGTAGTCCGCGGTGTGTATCTCTATATTCCCTCCGCATTTATCTGCGCCGCAAGAGAAGGCAGAAAGTTAGTGGAAAGAAATAGACTTTCTGTGCATTGAACTGCTCTCAGATGTCGACTGATGGCACATTTGAGCTTAAAGTGCATCAGCAGGGATTGGAGCGAGGATAGTAAGACCTCCAAGCGGGGATAATCATAAATCCACCAGTAAAGTAAAATTATGTTGACAGAGAAATGCGCTGATTTTTTGCACCAAGCCCCATCCACACATAGTAACTATAAATCCACACATTATCAGCCCCAGAAAGGCGGTACAGCTCCACTGATTCCACTGGTTTTAGAGAAAAGGTGGCTCCTTTGCATCCCTGTCATAAGGTGTGATTACGGCTTGCTGCTGCTTTCTTCTGCAAACAGGCAGGATCACTTAATTGAATTTTCTCATTGAATGATTTATTAAATTGCTTGTAGCCTATATCAAGCTTGAGTGGCAACACGCGCAACAGCTCCAAAATGCGTCTTTGGACGGCTGAAGCGCAAACAGAGCCTAATGAAAAATAACATTTCTATTATAATGAGGAAATCTTAACACAGGGAGTTCTTCTGTCTGTGATAATAAATAGTCAGTTTTGAGTGATTGCTGGTACTTCGTGCTTCTTCTGGTATGGCTGAATATTTCTACAATAATCCGCTTTGGGTGTATTTTGTGTAATATTTCTTAATTCTCTCATCTAATAGGGTAATTATAGTAATAGCCGTATTTACATGGTCTAACTTGAACCCCCTGAAGACGTGCTCTCAAAGGGAAAGCTGAGGCAATAACAGGTGAGAGGCAACAATGGTGCAAAATGATGCAAAATGGATCAGTGTGCCTGTTGTCAAACCACATGTATTCATACAACCAAGTCAACACCTACCAGTCTGAGTCAACGAAGCAACCAAGATGGCTTGGGTGAAAAGGGACAATAGCACCCTTAGATTGTACAACACATACATTCTGTAAAAGAAAAGAAAGACAAACGGGAGGGCAAAAGCGTCCAGGGAGGGGGGCTACGTCCAAAAGAGGAATATAACCGAAGATTGTCTCAAAGTAAGAGATCTGGTTGTTGTAGGGTCCCCAGCATCCTGCGAGCTTCAGCACCAGATCCCCGCGTCTGTCAGGGAACAACTTGCCATCTCCTGGAGAAAAAAAATAATCCAAATGCAGAAAAAAAAAAGGAGACGAAGATTCAAAAAAGGGAAAAATCCGTTCGCCAAAAGTGGCAGCTGTGCGCCCTTCGACTCTTTGTCAAACCTCTCACTTCTCACACCAAACAGGAGCGATGGACGTACTTCCAAGCGGAGAATTAAAGAGAGAAATCAGTAGTTAAACGAGATTCAGAGAAAAACCAACCGCCGGGAACATCGGCGCTCTCCAGATCTGTACTCCTTCTTTCAGTTCGGCTCTCTCTCCGCCTCTCTCTGATCGCAGCGACTGACTGCTGACCGCCACAGCAAGAAATGTCAGAAAATACGAGGCGAGCCGTGAAAGTAACAGCGGAATTTCCACTCCCCAAATTCCTGCTGCCAGACGCCACTGCGCGCAACCAGCAGCGACCGACCGCTACAAGGGGCTGGAGCAAACTGACACCGGTGCGCCCTCTGTGCGCTCCCGACGCATGCGAGCGAGAGATCTGCGCACGCAAACTCCCGCTGCCATGTGAGTCTGGTACAAGGTGTGGGCAGCGTCCACCAAACAGGCGCGATTCCACATCTGATCTCTGTTAAACCGAGGAGCAAAAGGATTCAGGAGACACAGATGTGCTCGTTCCTTTCTTCGTTGACCTACATCTGATAGTTTGTCCCACTGACCGGATGGGCTCATCAGTCTGATGATACGCTGGTTGTTTTTTTGGTGATGTAAATGATAAGAATTAGCCGATATGTTTAGGTTTGGAGGGACATGACGCATTATTTGGGTGATTTTTTTAAATGTTTAAACGTGTAATTGCATTTTCTTTGTTTCATTTGAGCAAATAATCACTAAATTCATTTGTTTACTGGCCCCTGCGTGATGTTCTGTCTTTTATTTCATTTAATATGAAGTTAAATAAAGAGCATTGGGTCATCTTTATATTCACATTATTTCGACAAAGGCTGAACACGGACGGAGAGGTGGAGGAAGAAAGATGACACAAAGAACTATTTGTTTTCTTTCTCAGTTATCAAGAACTCATAAGCAGTCCATGTACTTAGCCTGATACATAAAATGCACTCTGTCAGCCACAGTTATCAGACTGTACTGTTGAGTGCATTGCAGAAGTTCCTGCCTGCCTCATCTAGAGGTATTAGCCTATCATCGATTTCCTACATTTCCCATAATGCCTTTCAGAAACCCCCCAGAGAACATGCCTGAACTTGTTGCATACTGGTGTGTTGTTTTAATATGAGAAGAAAGCAATATTAGTAGTGATGAAAGAGCAAAAGTGTCACAATACACAATGTGTCTGTTCACTGTGTTCTGGTCAGTAGGGGGACAGTGTAGCTGGAGGAAGACAGACTTATAGGATCCTCTGTGATGGATGTACGATTGTTGGCTTTGGTGCAAAATTACTGCTCTGACAACAGAATGTCAGTTTTACAGTTTGTGTTTTAGGTCGATATCAAAACCTCGGAGGAGCCGAGACAACCTGGTCGAGGACAGTAAACAACTAGGTGTCCTGGAGAGGAGAATATCGAACCCAGATTACACATTAAAGTTTTGAAGGTTGATTTTGATGATCTATCTTTTTAAATTTTCACAGTTTTTAGGTAAAAAAATGAAAAGAATTATAAAGGAATGTAGTAATTCTCCACCAGAATTGTGTCCTGATAGTGTGGAGAAGACCTTGAAGCATCTAGATAATCATGTTGAAAAATGTACAATAAATTAATTTTAAAGATTAAATTAATTAATTAATTAATAGATATGAACTTAAATAATCAGGAAATTTCACAGGCTTGTAGCTTGTCAAAAATCCCTCGGCAAGTGGAGGTTGAATTTGGACCTCAGTATTTTTTAAAACCTTTTCTAGAATGTCTCTGTGGTAAACAGCAGAGGACTCTCTCCGAGGTGTAGACTATAACTGTATGTAATTAATTAGAGCTTGCTTGTTCAGCACACCTTTCCCAGCTAAATAAAGATAAAAATGTGATTATCAGACACTTATATGAGCTGCTAATGCCTCACCATACTGTACTAATGCAGTGTAATTCATTATAGCTGCATGCTTTAAGAAAACTGTCCTTGTGTTCTAGCTGTTTAGTTTCCCTGAATGTCAGCGTTTGCATTCTCACTGAGGGTCCGCCGCCTGCAGTAATCAGTGGTTCAGATTAAGGCTGCCATTCTCAGGAGAAGATTTAAACAAGAAAAATAATAATAGTGGTAAATTGTTTTTCAAATTAGGCCAAATATAGTATACTGAATATCTTGCTGTCCAGGGAAAATCTGCAAATTTAGTGATTCTGACATTTTTTAGATTAACTGAAGTGTGCCTTAATGGTCTGAGAAAATTCTCTTACTTCTTAAAACAAAGCATAAAAAAACCCCTTTGGATTATCTGAAAACGCATTGTCCCAAAGCAGAAAATGAGTCTTGTAAACCCATGTAAAGCTGATGTTTGGGGGATATATAGTTTTCATAGTACAAGGACAATAGAGGGAGCAGAGTGGGCAGACTTGTGACACGCAGCAACAAAAAGCACACACTACTCACTCACCCGGTGCACGAAGCATAAATTAACTAAAAAGGCTAGTTTCTGTGACATTTATACCCACAAAACTAATTGCAAATTTGCAATTGCAAAAACAAGCCTAAGCAGCCTAATTATAATGATCAGAGTAAAATCATTTGGGCGTTGTGGGGACGTGAGAGTGTGCTGTGTGTGTGTGTGTGTGTGTGTGTCTGTGTGTGTGTTTAAGTTAAATGTGAGCAGAGACACTGCTGTTCTTCAGAAAGTACGAGAAAGAAGCAAACATCAAAGTGCCCGTGCACAAGATACTGTACCCTTCTTAATGCTCATTCCTTTGAATACAGATGAGAAATGTTTAGAAAGTTACAAACATTGTAAACAAACTCCTCCATATTCTGCCTCTTCATAATATTCTTTTTCGAGGACCCTGTCAGATTAGGCCATCCCAGATGTATCAACATGTGTTCGAACTTCTGCCATGTCACCCATCTTAGCTATGGTATAACTATTTAGTAAGGGTTTTTTAAATGGTGATTTCTGTGTTTATTGCTTGTTTCTGTTTGAGAACATAATCTAAAGTAAGTATTGCCTCTTTTTTATTGTGAATTATGATGCACAGTGACCTAAAAAATATGGAAATCTTGGGGCACCCTTGGCCCATCTTTAAGGGACCCAGGATGCCATGGCACCCACGTTGGAAGCCAAAGGAGCTTTTTGGTCCTTTTAGAATATCTGAACAGAACTTCTGTTTGAGTATTAACCAGCTTCCCGTCTGTCTATTTGAAAGAGAAGTCCAGTAAACAATCTGTAAAATCTAAATTCTGCAAGGTCATGACTTTAAAGAATGCTTTGACACCGGAAAACACAGTTCAGCTAGCTATCAAAATGTTTGCTAAAGCAGTGAGTTATGAAGAAATGCAAACCCAAAGAAGAACCTATGAAAACAGCAGCAACAGGAGCTTGCTAACTGACAGGCCAGCAGCTGGTCTATAAAAGTTAATGCCACTGGAATTTCAGACCGACATCAACAATAACCTACTGAAACGCCTACATGGAGTTATTATTTGACTCCTTTGTAATAATATTTTGCATCTACTATAAGTTTCCCTCTTCTAAATCAAACACTGAGAACTGGCTGTAAACTGTAAGACTTTGTAACATATTGGATTTGGAACCGCTCCTAATGGTTCCTGCAGTTACTCCATTTGACCTATGTTCATCTGCTTCAACATAATCACATGAAGGAAAGAATCTCATAAAAAAAAAAAGTCTGTCATGCTTGAATGAAAGACAAATACGACATATGCAAGATTATGAACGTAAACAGAGAGGATGATGGAGTGAGCGGGTGAAAGCGAGCGTGAGCAGAGAGAGGGTGATTGAGTGACATAAAAACAGAGTAAGAGATCAGCAAATGAGCAACTGAGTGTTTCTGGCAGCGGGCGAGCAGACACACACACACACACACACACACACGACTCACTTCTCAGAAACAGTTTGTATTTGAGTCCAAAGATCACAACAGACTTTAATGTTTCCAGTCAAATATGATTCTCATTGAGATTCTAGATTTGGTCTTCAGCAATGTTTACTGCACTCGTATGTGTCAGAGCGGAGACAATAAAAAAAAAACTCCCTGGCAGCATTACACACTCATAACACTGCCAAGCATGACTGAAATAGCATCAGTGGCAAAGTACATGTTAGTGACGCAAATTCTAAAGCGAGAACAGAACTCGGTGTGTTTGTGTTACGATAATAGATCTGAGCCTTTGAAGTCTTTTGACAACAGTTTTCTTTTGTATTAATGCTGCTGATAGCTGATATTTTGTGCAAATGTTCAACTTCTTGATATTTTTCCATTTTTATGCAAAGTGCTTCCAAGTATTCAGAGCCATTAATCAGGATAATAAAAGGCCAATAACAGCACGATAAATCACTTTAATGCTAGTTTGTGTTCATTAATTATAGGGAGTGTGTTTGCGTTGAGGCGAACTTTAGCGTGTGAGTGAGTGTGAGAGGACGGGGAGTGAGATATGGAGAGTGTGGTATGTGTTGAGTGGTGTTTCAAAACTGCAGCCATATGGGAACGAATGTTAATCAAAAGGATATTTTTGTATATTCTCAATATTGAAAGATTTCCAGACAAGAATTGCTTTCTCTGTAACTTAATCTTCTATATCAAACATGTCAACGGTTTTCCTGAAACAGCAGCAACAGCAACTGCATCTGTTTCCCTTTATTTTGGTCTTTGTCATAAGTTACAACATAATATTAAAAGAGTTGCAAAGTGGAAAGGAGTTATTTTGCATGTCAGGGGTTCCAGATATAAAAGTCCTGTTCGGTTTCTCACAGACAATATTAGGTGACTGTCAGTTGGAGTGCATCCAAAGCTTGGATGGATATCAAACTCTCCTGACTGAATCATCAGCACAAAAGGTGAGAAACCTGTGTTAGAAAATATCTCGTTCTTTGAAAAACACTCAGAGCTAAAAAGCCTGTGTGCAAGGAGAGATGTCAACAGTGATGACAAATGAGCATTTCACTGAGTAATATCAAATCAATTAGCTTAAAATCCCAAAATCCAATTAGTGTGCGCCGCTTACGTTGAGTAGAAGTTAAAGATTACAATTTCTAAAAAAAGGTCTAATAAATCATTCATCATTAAATCTGTTCCCTTTGCAATTCTGGGTCAACTCTGGATGTATTTGACAACTATGGTGTGAGGATTGATTCTCCATTGTAGCAACAAGGAGATCTGAATTAGCTTCAGCTCTGATCTGTGACGAAGTTCTTCTCCTCACTGAGGGTCATCTTTGTCATAGTATTTATATCTGCCATTCCAACATGATAGAAATAAATAAATAAATAATTAAAATAGTGGCTGTAAAATAAACCTAGACTACTTAAGTTATTCAGGGGTATTCCTTTATTCTATATAGAGCAACATTTGGGATATAATTAAAAAAGGAGAATTTACAATGGGGAAAAATACTTAAAGAACCAGAAGCTGCAGATTTTTTTATCCTTTAGTTTTTCTAATAAACTCAAGGTTTCTACATTTTTCTTTGCATTCACTGACAACTATCACGGCGTTGGCACACTGTCAAAGGCTCATGGGAGCTGTGATAATGGAACGCTAAAAAAATAAATATATAGATATTGAAAGATATATAGAGGTGTTCAAGTTGTGCAATAGTGTAGTGACAGTAGTTTACAGTAACCATGTAGCTTTCAGGGAGCATAGTTATTAAAAAAATAACAATTTACCATTTTCAGTAGCTCGCTAAATGTTTCCACCAAGATGCAGTCTCTGTGCTGGTCAGCGGGGTGGGAACTGGTTTTGGGCGACTTGTACTGTAACTTGCTATCAGCTTAACTACTTCCAGTAAACAGTAGCTCGTAGCTTTACTAGTTTCAAAGTAGCTACACTTCCAGTACAATGGTAGAGTTCATAACATGGACAAAAAACTCCACAAATGCTTCAACTTTGCAGAAGTACGGCAAAAACAAATCTCCTGAGAAAACCTGTTGGATAGAACAATGAGGAAGAGCCAGGTCACAGATGGGTCTTCAGCTCTCTCCACCATATACTTACTTTCACTTACTTTCACAGCCTAGTGTGCACCTCCAAAAAGGTTCAATGTATTAATGATAACTGCCTTTACATTGTCCTGCCTGGCACAAACATACAGATACACATAAACACTTACAGTTTAATGTGCTTGATCACACACACACACACACACACACACACACACACACACACACACACACACACACACACACACACGCATATAATAGCTATGGAATGATGGAGGAGGGGCGGTATTTCTATAATGACACAGTCATACCTCAGTAATTACAGGAGACACTGACAGTGATCCATTAGCCTGCTGTGGTGGGCCAGAGACCGGCAGTACCTACATGCTGGCTAACGCTGGGCTGCTGGAAGCTGCTGCAAGCTGCAGAGTACTGTGTCTATATGTATCCTTATTATGTATTCCACATGCACATGTACTGAAACATACATTCTTTTAAGGGTACACATAGGTCAACATAAAGCAGTGATAGTGGCCATTAGTCTGTGTTACTCCTCTCCATAGAAATACTTCATTGATCCCTGAGGGGAAATTTGTTCAAGGTGCTCACACAATGTTAAAGAATAGAAATAATAATTATATTACAATATCTAACACATAAGAGTAAGCCTAAGTATGACCCTTATAATATTAAAATATATGACAATATGTAGACACAAGTAAATGTATGGCACAGTATGTGACCGACCAGAATGAAATGAGTAATAATAGTGATTTTTTTTTAAGATTGCAGTATTACAGAAGTTACAACATATGACAGAATACGCCAGAGTATTCCACATTTACCAGAGTAAATGAATGCAGTGACATGTATAGGTGTATCTATGTATATAAATATGCACAGAAGATCACATAAAAGATGGCACCATCACAAAAACATGTTTTAATGTGCACAAATGCATATCACATTTGCACACACCAGCCCTCCTCCACTCAGCTTTTCCATAAAATAATCTACCAAAACGGAAACACTCTAAAGCAAGCAAAGACATTTGTCAAACTCCCCTTATTCCACACACGCACACACACATACATAGACGCATGCACGGATACACGCAGACAAAATACACACACTCTGAAAAGATATTTCAACACAACACGAGGTCATGGCACCACCGATAAGATCTCACCGCCTGGCACTGTTCCAGACTGCCTTCTCTGGTTCACGCTCTGGGACCCAGACCAAGCTTTTGTGCTCTCACACACACACTTAAACACACACTCATAGAGCCGGGCTCTGCAGTGGCCTTGCCAGTTACACCTCCCAGAGGACCTAATGATGAGGCTCTGGATTGAGGAGGGAAATGGACAATGCTGGCCAAAAACGCCTTGTTTGAGGACTCGGATTGTGATAATTACTGTCATTACCAAGGAGGCGATTCGAAAAAGGGGCGATGCAACCATCGTCCAGCTGTTTTAGTAAATAAAAGAGTGCTAGCTCATCTCAACTACTGCACCATGAGTTTGGCCAGTGGCTTTTTTTTTTTTTATTGCTGGAAATAACAATAAGCTAGATCATGAGTATTCCTGCGAAAGTGCCAAGTTGCCAAATACCCAGGGGAGCTGATCTCTGTTATACATTTACCAGTTGATTCCTCCAAAAATAAAAGATTAAGTGGACGGAAAGCTCATTCACATAGTTCACTCATCCATAGGTGCGTGTATATTTAAAACGAGCACCTGGTTTTGGAGGTTTAAACTGTAGGGCAACGATAGAAATAGAGATGTTATTGCTTGGGATCTAGTCACCATAACTGTGAATATATAAATGTGAATTTCATAGAAAAATAACAATAAATAAAAGTAATCATTTTAGAAAAGAAATCTTGATCGAGAAAATACTACTTGCTAAACAGTATGAAATGTGAGGATACATCATGGTACTAAAAAAAGCATTGCATGGAAAGAAATTCATAATTCTTGGTAAGAAGTCATGTATAGATTATTTACTTTAAAATAACAAAAGTAGGGCCACCCTGGTAGCTCACAGGGAAAAGCTGACGCACCATATACCAGGGCCGAGTCCTTATTGCAGTGGCCATGGGTTTGACTCTGACCTGTGGCCCTTTGCTGCGTGTCAACCCCTCTCCCTCTTCCTTTCTACCCCCTTTCCTGTCACTCTTCAGCTGTCACAATCAATTAAAGGCAATAAAAGCCCCCAAAAATAAAATAATTAAAAAGTAGGGGACCTAGAATTAAACCCTGTGGAATTCCACAATATAAACATTTTACTGGCTGAGGAAACTTTTCTTTTTCACACCACGGACTGTTGGCATTGGAAATGTTATAAATTCTCCAACCTTGCACTTCAGACTGTTCTTCTTTATCAGTGATGTTAGTTATATTATAAAGACGTTGTCCCGGGGTGCCCACAAACTACAACAAGCAATATCATAATGAAGTTACAGCAAAGAAGGACTTATTTAATTAAATATTCATCCCTGGCAAGAGGATATAAAGAACACTGTTAGCTAGTTTATTAGATAGCACACCAGATTACATCACAAATAGAGCACAGATACCAGCGGTAATTATTATCATGATTTGTACATGTATTTGACCTATTGGCTTGGCTGAAAATAATCTGAAATCTGTTCAGTCAGGGAGTGAACACAGCACAAACACTTCTCAGTGTTGCAAAACTCAAACAAGTTCAGAACGAGTTCAGGGCTTATCGTCAATGTTTCTCATCGCAGAACAAATCAGAAATTTTCAAGGCTGTTGCAAAAATCTAATTTCCATCAACTTGTTCCTTATCTAAAGAGCTGTGACATTAGATGCTGAGTCATATCTGAGTCCCAGACAGCTGAAAGTCATACCTTTCTCTGCCTGTCAGTAGGATTTGAGCTCCATTACTCAGTAGGACACAGTGCCACACGTACAAGGTTTCCTTCCAACAACAGCAATATTACAGTGAGTCAGTGTTTATCAGATCAAGTCAAGCCAAATAAATGAAGCAACAGTTATAACAAACCAGGTTCACTGCAAAGTTCCTTACCACACAACTGAAGGCAAATATAAATGTTTATTAAAAGGAGGTAAAATGTTCATTTTGACCTGATGTTTATGTGCCTACAGCTCGAGAACTGATAAGCCTTTCTACCCACTCTATTTATAGTGTGTTTGTTAAAATGATATTTATAAGGTAACTGCTTTTCTTACACATTAATAATAGCCTGCAGATTTCATTTCACAGTAATCCTGAAATTAATTTAGATTTTTTTAGGATCGTCTGAGATTTGTTTATCATGTGGACGAAAGCTGTGAAAATGTACTTTTTCTAATGAGATTAATGGTTAAGTAATGGATGAAAATGTGTGAAAAAAATCCTGTTATTGGTGAGAGTCACAAAATACACATGAAATTCCAGCAAGGCAGAGAAACAAATGATAACTCTAAGTTTTGTACTTCTTACATTTTTTAACATTGAGTGTTTTTTATATTTTATTACACTAAGATATGCATTCAAGGAGTTAAACAGTACCTCCTTCTAAACAACTGTATTAAACCTGAACTTCTTTGGATGATATATTTGCTCATATTTTTGAAAAAGGTGCTAATGAATTTAACCTTTTCTTTATATTATATATATATTGTTTTGGAACCAAACTTTTATCACAATTTGGATGTACAGTTGTCCCTTGAGTAGTGCTTCGCTGAGATTTTGATCCTCTTACAGTATCCAGATCAGGTTTTTCGAGGGAAAATAACACCACTTGTGTTCCCCTCACACATTTCTACACAAAATGATGTTTGCCTCCCTTATTTTTAGGGACAGCTGTATGAAATTTCCCCCTTTATTCTCTCTCTTGGCACAGTCATCATCGATTTAGCCTAAGCCCTTGCTTGGCACTGAGCGCTACGAAGGAAGGCTTAAGTGTAAGTGCCAAAATCTGACACTTCTAGAAACCCTGATACTTTGTCAAGTGATACAAAGAGCTGCTTGTCAAGAAAGAAACACTGTCCCACGTCTCTATCAGTGTGTGTGCGAGAGGCAGGATGGCACGGTTCTCTGATACATTTTTAACAGGACACTGAAAACGTTTAATAAAGTGATGAACATGAGATAACTTCCAAAATAATCAACAGAAAAGCTACATACAAACTGTGAAAATAAAAACAGATTTACTTCAATTCATTTAAAGACCCTCTCATCATGAGTGGTGACATTTTAGTTAGTTACTAGAGTTTTGTGTATTTTGGTTCTCTCACATGTTTGAAGCGTTCGGAGGTCAGCAGGAATAAAAGTGATATCATGTACTACTGAGTTTAGCAATGTTTGATTCAAAATGTGACGACAAGTGTGGGGTCAAATCACACCCACACAGTCCCAATGAAGCAGAGTTTTTGACTGTTAACCTCTAATAAATAATATGACTTAGATTGTAAGATTGTTGCTTATCACAGAGAAGTAGTTTACAGAGAAGTCAGTGGCTTTAAGTTTAGATAATAGTATAATGAACCCTTTTTCTGGTGATTCTCAGCCTCAAATTCTTTCATCTGAGCTGCTTTGAGATGTGCCATTGTTTACGTTCCCACCTTAGAATAAAGGAAATTCTTATTATACTAGGTATATTTCTAACTGAAGTTGCTTTTGAAACAGTTTAAAGGGATTTCAGGAACATATTTAGGTCCTAACTTCACATAAATAGCTGTGGATGACAACGTACTGTAACTCTGAGCACTGTATATACCTGGTTTCTTATATCCAGTGGCAGGAACTTCAAATAATCGACCAGGGTTGAAGACACAGGAAAGGGAATTAAATCTAATGGATCCAAATGGATCCGCGGTAGCAAATGAAAGCAAAGGGAGAGAGAAAGTATCATGGCCTAAAGGTCACAGAGAGTGTGATCAGTGACCCAGAGCTGCAGTCAGGGGTGTGTGTGTGTGTGTGTGTGTGTGTGTGTGTGTGTGTGTGTGTCTGTGTCATTACATTGGAGAGACACTAAGATAAGAGAGGTGCTGTTTCAGCCTGTGTATTATGTTTGGAGAGAAAGTGTGAGAAAGGTTTGTTTGTGTGTGTTAGACAGATAAGACATCCTCACAGTCCTCTTCAAGCATGCTCCAACCAGCCTGAGACGGCGACACAACAATTACAGTATAGCAGCTATCAGGGGTCAAAGGTTGGCGTAGAGCAGCGAGGTCGACTTGGTTGACTTCTGCCGACCTTAGCGGTTAATAAGTGAGTAGGAGCGAGTCACGACCACCGGCTGTTGTTTTACTACACATTCCAGCAGAACGTTTGCTCCTGCTATGCAAAAGTTATTTTACTTTTCTTTAATGTTTGACATTCATATGCGAGAAAACTACTGCAACACACACACACACACACACACACACACACACACACACACACACACACACACACACACACACACACACAGTACGAGGTGCTTGCTCTTTTCTGTTTAAGTAACAATTTTCTATGCTATCCTGCTATCAGAGTTCAAATAGTAAAGTATAGTTTTCTGTAGTAAAGGCATTTCAGGTCCCCACTGACTGCAAAAGATTACACCCACGGCAAGTATACTTCACTACGTGAAACTGCTCACATCGAAAATGAAGCTAAGTCTAAAGCAGGAGACTTTAAGGATTTCTTCTGTATGCCCGAGAGGGTTACATGAGGAACTGGACTTAAAACTATTAAAAAAGGATTTTTGAAGAACAATATTGTATATATTGAAATAAATTTAGGTTATCCACGGGTAACAGATGGTAGAGATTTGAATGTATTATTTTAGTTTGAAAAATGAGGTCAACAGAATATGGAATTTGCTATTTTGTATTAAAAAATCCAAGATACAAACTTTTTACCCACTGACTGAAAAGTTGGCTGTAATGTATGTTTTGTATTATCTTTCACATTTTATATTTACATTTCTTGTTTTTTTTATCGATTAAGGGTAAATATTAGATTTCTTATCCTCAAAAGATTATGGTAATTCTGCCGTGTATACCTTGAATTTATGGTGATTCAGAAGTCACATGAATAAAAGATGCACTGTATATGAAGAAACCAAAACAACCTCAGACATGACCCTGATGAAGGAAAGATTACTGAAAACACTGGATGAATAAAGCCGAAGATTTAAAATTCTAATCGATTTTCAAGTGGGGTTGCATCATGCACATAAGGAGAAACTTCACAGATTTTCTCTCTCTTTAATCTCAAAGACGCTCCCACTACTAAGATTTGAAAATAATGGTGCATCATCACACTACAGGATATTATTAAGATTACTGTGCCAGAGGGAGCCATGCATCACCTCACATGTAGCGAATCAGTAGCGAAACAACAAGCTGCGGTAACATTAATGCTTTTCAGTGAGAAAAGCATAAGCCTAAACGAGTGGATGAGAAAATGTTGGGCAGACCTGGTTAATATGGGTTGTCTGTTCTTAGAGCTGAGATTTTAACTCTCTGTTTTAATATTTGCCAACAATAGAATGCTAGTTAACATTAGCATTGAGGGATAAAAAGTTTACCTCTGCTGGGCAACACCTCTCATTCACATCCTTACCGACATAATCATCCAGATTTGAACTATTGGAGCGGCCCTGATGACTTTCCGAGGATGTGAGGAGGTTTAAGACTGGATCTGTAAACCCCTCACATTACCTTATAAAATGGGCTGCACTAACCAAAATCCTGGACCGGATTTCTTTGCCAATCTTCCTACAATTTGAGGTATGTCAGCCAGAAACTCCTGTACTCAGAACCTGGCTTAAGGCATGCTGTGCTGCAGGAGATTTTTGTGATATGTTTTAATTTTGACGGACTTTGACTGAACCTCACACTGGTCTCTCAAAGTTAGATTTAACAGTCTTGAAACATCTGGATGATAAAATCTCTTTGCAAGCGTGTCATTTCAGGCCGTATACTCCTATCTATCATCATACAAGGATGGAAACTAAATAATATCATGGTTTTCATGTGGTAAGAATCCAATTTTGAAGCATTAGAGAGATTTGGCAGTGTTTCATAAAAAAAAAAAGAAGCAACTATTCCACATCTGTAAAGAACACACAGGCTGTATGTGAGCATGCAGCCTTCTGTGTGTGACTTCTTGTACCTTGGGAACAGGCTTTTGAAAGCTCATTTGTTTTCTCCTGTTAAACCAAGGCAATGACACGAAACCGAGATAAAAGATTGCGTGTAAGCCGCTCGCATTCCAGCCATCGTATTAAGATAATCTGCTGATATTTGTTTTCATTTGTGGCAAGGCATGAGTGAAAAAAGGAACACTACAGATGATAAGGATGAGTGAGCAGAAATCAAGATTAATATGCCTTGATTAAGGGAAAAACTTTTACATTGCACTGCGTATCTGCCTTATGCTGCTTCTAAAACAGCTCAGAGGGAATACTTGAGTGGAAGGAAAATGAAGAAAGATATAATTGCTTGTGTAATTTACTTTATGGGTTACGTGAGTAAGGCAACGCTGCTAGGTTTACAGGTTTATTTCCCACTGAAATCATCTATGATGGAAATGTGCACTTCAGGGACTATAGCACAACTTGGCTGGAATCATAAAACAAACGTGGCAAACTTGAACTGCATTTTCTACTTGTATATTTGGTCATATTTCAAAATCCTACACTGCAATAATCCTTCCAATCTATATACGGAAAAACCATTGGCCACCATTTTAAAAAAGTACCACAGTAACACTCCCATTACCAATAACCTCAGCAAACATTCCCCTTTCTCACATGACCAACCCCACTATCACTGTATTTACATTACCCAAAATGAATGACCCTAATCGAGTGCGGCCTACGGTTCCTAAATCACTGAAAACAGCCATTGCGGCCTGACAACATGTTCAATTTTCCAGCCGCCTCACCTCATTTTTATTCTACGTGTGATGCCCAGTGTCATGGAGCAGTAGTTTCAAGCCCGAGCACGAGGAATGGAAAGGAAGGAGGAGGCGAGGGGGGAGCAGAGGCCTGCAATGGTTTAAAGCACCATGCATCTTTTCTATCTGAAGGACTCTGCTGGTTACCGAGTCGATGGTTCACTGGGCCATGAAGGAGCCGATTTGTTCTCCTCCCCGAGACAGGCTCAGCTAGCCACCACACTGCAGAAAAATAAAAAAAAATCCATCCCAACAAGTCGTTTAATCTGGTATCGTTTATATTTGTCTTAAAAAAAATCCCCACAATGTTAGGAAATGCAGAATTCTGCAGTAGATTTACCTTAAATACAACATATCACTCCACAAGGCCATTACACTTGATTAAAGTATGTTCTAGAAACAGGGTGAGTTGAATTAGAAACAAATAAACAGTGAAACAATATGGATCACTCCCCCACACGGCTTGAGTCAAGATTTGTTGTTTCAATATACATCATTGTCCTGAGGAATTGTGCAATTTCCCCATTTGTAAATGTTTTAATTAAAACAGGATTCGAGGACTCAGCAGTAAATGACCTGTTGACATGTTTTGCAGTGTAGAGTGCAGCATGTGGATATATGGCGAAGGTGGACAGAGAGCGCTATCAATCATTGGACACCTTGGTCTGGAAAGAATCTGAGTGCAGCAGGGGGATTTCTTAGAAAGCGCAAATACGTCGACGAAACGCTCAGACATAAAACCCCAGACATCCTTGGAAAAGACTTCAATTAAACAGAAAATTAAAAAAAAGAGTAATGAGTTTTATATCTCAGTTTCTCAAAAGATGTGCAATGATAGAGTCTTATTCTGAAAGGACTGCTCTATTATTGTATCTGTACTGAGCAAAAACTGAGGTGATGAGCTCCTAATGCAAGTTTCATAATTATTTCTTCGAATTAGTGTTTACATCAATAGAAATAAAAAATCTGCTACATGTCAATTACCAATCCACTTCCACTTCTTCTGAGAACTGACAAATTAAAGGACAAAATACGTTGTTTGTAACAAAAATAAAACCATGTTCTGATAATGCACTGCCATTGTTAAGGTTCGGTTCGGTTTTTGCACGGACTCGGTTATGTGTAGGGAAACATCGTGGTACCGTATGTAGGGCTTTACCCAACTCTTTGTTAGTTTTTATTTCAGTTGAGCGCCACACTAAACTCCTATACCAGCCTACATGTTTTATCTGTAAGACTCCTGTAAGACACCCATTTGAATGCCTTTCTTTGTCATCTGTGATGTAAAAGTCTTCCGCACAGTAAAAGTGTGCCTGCTGCTTATAGTTCAGTAATAAAATCTGAGCGGAGCATCGTCTCTGCCAGGCTGCTGACCGAGGAGTCAATCACAGTGGACGGCAGTAGAGGAGGTTGTTCCACAGAGTCAGCACACTAGATAACGCTCCCGTGAACATTTATTGATATACAGACATGATGCGAGAAATTACTACTTTGTTAAAATTAGGGAACCTTCCTCATCAGGTGGCAGTAACAATGTGGTTAAGGTAAGGAAACAGTCGTGGTTACAATCAAATTAAACCAACACTGACTGTCAGTAGTGAAGTCGTGTTTTAGTTGTGTTCGTGTTTTAGTCCAACATGTTGTTAACCTAATCATCCACAACAACCCCTTTTTTCTGTGGATTTTATGGCTATATGATAGTGTCATCCGACTTCATTCTCTGCAGCCAATCGGATAAAAGTCTTAATTCTTAAGGCACAACAATCTAGTCCACTGGTACACGGAGGCAGATCAAGCCTCTTGAATCACAATAGCATCTAATGTGGGCAGTTTTTCAAAGTGTAGTTTTAGGATCTAACCTCTTCCACAGCCAAAACTGACCTCAACTCCATCCACACAGGCAAACAAGACAAATGATGTGTTATCTTTGGGTTTTGAGGTCTAAACATGCAGAAAATGATTCATTGAGAAAGTAGCTTGTCTGTCACCAGAGACACTGTCACTCCATCACATTGATTATTTGGTCAGACCAGACGATTGTCTACGGGCCAATCAATAGTAAGCTGTGATTACAATTTGCTCTAACACACACACACACACACACACACACACACACACACACACACACACACACACACACACACACACACACACACAGATGAATTAAAGCATCCACTCATTCAGTTCAGTCGGGGAATTTAGGAAGTGTGACTGCATGCAAACACGTATAAATCTATACATCAAAGCGTCATACATCCTAAACAGGTCAGCTTGTGTGTGGGTGTACACATAAATAAAAACACATGCACAACACTCTACCGCTGCTAAAAATGTGCAAATACAGTCTGAGCATGTGTTACTACGGTTTGTAAGATCTGCAGCATGGCCTCCCTTATATCAAATGAATCTACAGTTCCACGATTTACGCTCAGCCAATTTGTCGATGCCAGTGCTGGGAATAATGAGGCCTTTATGAAGCAAAAAGCGAGAGTGGAGGCCAGTGTTAGTCTAAAATATGACTGTTGCATCTGTATACAAGCTAAACTATGTTGCAAAGTTATGTACTCCTTACAAGAGGGGATAATGACATGTAAATGTAATTTTATTTTTCTAGTGCCAAAGTTTACAAACTACCTTACATCTCTCTTATTTAGCTATACAATCCAATAATTACTGAATGGATAGTTCTTATTTATCTACTTATCTTGGCAGGACTGGATTCATGCATCTTTTAAACGGAATGAACTGTAAACAGCTCTCAAGCTACATTCTTCTATTCCCGTTGGAGATATTAAAGCTTTATTACCAGATGTCTTTTATGACTCTTGCACTCCTTGTTATTAATTCTTGTTGCTTCTGCTGTTGGTTGTCCGACTTTATATTTGTTCAACTGTCCTTTTTCATTGTACGCCCGTTGCCTGGCACTACTGATTAATAAAGAATCTATTCTGGAGTGTGGACTGGTAGCTGGAGAGGTGCCAGCTCCACCTCCCGTGCACATAACACCTAAGAGTGGCAGCCCATCACTCCACCATCTCCCCACATTTGCATAAGCCCTGCATGTGTACATGATTGTATTTCGGGGCCAGTGTGTGCAAAACATAGAGTGAAAGAAGAATTTCTCCATTGGGGATTAATAATAAAGTGAAATAATAAAGTATATTAAAAAGAAAAACAATTGTATAAAGTAGTTTAATACAGTATCTTCAGGTGCACGTGTGAGCTTAAAACACTCACAAGAACAGAATGTTGAGTCTGCTGAGAGTCTGCAAGATCCTGATAACCTTTACACATTACATTTATGGATATTTACTGCCAACATTTTCTAACCAACACGGCTTCTTTCAAGACAATCAGAGAATCAATAAGTCACGTTCACAATAACTGTCGAAGTCTCCCCAAAGTACTTGCTCAAAATATTGAACCATGTTTTAAACCATGGCTCTTCGATTTCACGCCGGTAAACAAAAGCAGGCTTTTCATTTCTAGCCGGCTGTCGCGAGCATATTTTAAACAGCTGTAGTGAGCTAGTGTAAGTTAATGCACATGAAGAACGCGATCAAACTGTTTGTGTAGCACCTCGTAAGGTGCTGTTCTAATCGCATTCCTTAACATTGCACCTTGACACATGCCGTTACTATGGTAAGACACATTATAGACAGTCAATGAATATTGTTATGAGTCAGTGTTTAATTCGGCATAAATTTATTCCACCAACCAGCTCTCTTCTCTTATTTTAGTGAAGAATTATGTATGAAACGTTCTTCTCCCACTTACATCAGAGGCTGGTGAGCTGACCAAATCGTCAGAAAGATGACCTTTATGGATTAAATTGATGCCGAATTGACAAGAAGACTGTCAATATATGATGCACTTTATCTTGTGTTGTTATGGATACCTTAAGAATTGTTACTTTGTCATATTTCTTAAAGTTTAGACAGTAGAGTTTGGCTTAATATTTTAAGTACAGAACACAATGGAAAACTCATATTTTTCTATATAATAGTGCAATAAACTGAGTCTGGTGAAAGAGCAGCTTTATTGGTCTGAAATAAAAAAAAGTATGACATCCATACATTCTTGTCACATTATGCCACATTGAGTTGAATTAACAGTAAATATATGGCCTAATTGTTGTTATGAACACTGTTATGCTCATCTATAGATCATTATAGATAATGAATGAAAGCGGTAATCTATAAGAAAACAATGGACAGACAACGCAGCTGTGCTGTTGTTGACTCTGAAGCAAGGACGTCTCATTTTGTCAAATGCCTGTTCGACTCCTCTCTCCTCTCTGTCTCTCCTCTCTGTCTCTCCTTGCCTCCTCCGCTCAAACCTCTGGTGGGAGGGACTAAGAGAGAGGAGAGGAGGCGAGGAGAGGAACTGAGGATGAACAACAACATAAAGGTTGTGATTCTGGATTCAAAATATAATCTATTGAAAGAACCTGTTTCTCTCTCTCTCTCTCTCACACACACACACACACACACACACACACACACACACACATACATTTACTGTAAAGCAACACATTTCTTCTTGCTGCAGACCGTCACTGGCGGCCACTGTCTCTCTTTGAAGAACATTTGCAAGTGAATTTCATAAGTGTGGCTGAATTGGAAACAGAAGCCTACAGATCAATATTTGAATACAAGTACTTTGGTTTACTCCCATGTGAGTGTGTTCTCATGCATATTGTGTGTGTGTGTGTGTGTGTGTGTGTGTGTGTGTGTGTGTGTGTGTCAGGCAACCTAGGGCGGTGCTAGTGGGACCGATGCCAGACAGTTTACTGTCTGGAATTTGATGGGGTCTGGTAATGTTTTATATGCACTCGCCTCCATGATACATTATGAATGAAGCACACCTTCCATCAAAGAGACAAAATAACAAGAGACTGAGACATCAGATGGACGGACACAAAGTCATGTGTGCATGCATGCTTGTATGAAAGCATGATTCTTTCATTTAATCATCATATTTTATCTTTTTCTCTCTCCCAAACACAAACAGACAGACAGACAGACAGACAGACAGACACACACACACACACACACCAAGGCACACAGACAGAGTGCAGTAAAAATTTTAACTCATCTCTCAGTTTGACAGTTTTGGCTCACATTGTAACACATAGAGTCTCACGCACACACACACACACAAACACACACACACACACACACACACACACACACACACACACACACACACACACACACACACACACACACACACACAGCAGTAAAATTTTTATCTCATCTCTTATTGAGGCAGTTTATAGTTCACTATGACACACACACACACACACACACACACACACACACACACACACACACACACACACACACACACACAGTAACCTAGTGGGAGAAAGAGAGGGACAGACTTCATTTGATGATCCAACAGACCAGCCTCTCTCCTCTCTTGACACTGAGGTCTCCTATTTCCTCACTTTCCCACAGATGTCTCCTTCAATGATACACTATTGATTTATTGTCCACCACATGACAGAGAGAGGACGAGAGAAAGATGCTCAGACAGGGACAGAAAGATATTGAGCCGGCAAGAACGAGGGGACGACAAAAAGAAAGTGAAAGATGTTATTAATGTTACCGAGCTGTTTGTTTGCTGCTGTTGTTGTCAGACTGTCATCAGCAGAACTTGACTATTTGTTGAATGACTTTTCTTCTGAGCTGAAAGTAAACCAGTTTTGGAAAGTCAAACGATGAGCCGGGACACGGAGTCACTTCCACCACTCGGAGTTTCCAAGGTCGTCCGTTAATGAGTATAAAGCAAATGAATTATTGAGTGTGTGAGATGAGACTTTGGGCAGTATATTACTGTCTCCTAGGCAACATATTGACTCTTCTGAAAATTGAATTAGGCTGGCATCTTCTAGTTTGTCTTTTTTACTTCTTTGGACAAAAATGTGATGAAGGTTATTCTGTTATTTTGGAAGAGGAAGAGACAATACCTAATTGACAGGAAAATGGAGAAACCTTGACGGGAATTCTAATATTGTTCAAGTATTTGATTGTCAGCTCCACATTCTGCACATATATTTTATAAACTACAGTAGTAGATTAGATTAGTACAAAATCTCTATATAATGTGATTTTGTTCGTCTGCTTGACATCTATTGCATGTCTTCCCGTCCTGTGACCTTTCCCAGGATCCCTCCTCTGTCTTCCTGAGGTTTCTCCCATTTTTTCCCAGTTAAAAGGATTTTTTGGGAGGTATAGTACGAAAGCTATATAAATCAAATTTGACTTGTCTTACATCAGTAATGAAAGACAAGAGAGCTGAGATTTATCAATGCAAAGACCCATGTGGATGCAGCTTTGCTGGTGCTGGGCAAATTTGATCAGGAACAGTTTTGGGGTTCAGTATCCAAGTATACTTAGACTAGACAGGGGCAACCGGGAATCGAACCAGCGACCCTTTAATTATTAGACAACATGCTCTACCACCTGAGCAACAGCAGCCCTGTTTACCTGCCAGAGTATCAGGTTTTTATGCTAGCATATTCTGTTTTCTCAGGATAAGGGCCTATCCAAGTTTTGGTGCAAACACAACCACCCACATACAGAAAAACCTTCTAATTTCTCATTGGTTCCTTTCTAATCCCTGTATATCTCATTACAGTCAGTTACATTACACTATCATGATGTTAACTGTTCTTTGAAGAGCAAAACAATTGTGGTGTATGACGTGTGTCAAAACAGCCATGCCTAATGTAAAAACACACATTGACGGCATCTTGACACACAACATCGTGGGTTGACGAGTGCACTCCAGCTGCCAGCTACCTCGCTCAAGAAGGCTTTAATAGGACATCAGACTCCAGAATACATTAATTGAGAAGACATGTTTTTGACTGTCCACTCATTTCACATTTGCATCTACATTGAGGCCAATTTACAGTTTCGGTTTTATGAATTGGAGGATTTGGGTTAATTCATTTCTAATTCATTCACATGGAAACAGGATTTTGCATTTGGTATCAAAGCCACAAATTAATTCAACTGAGAATGAAGCGTCAGTCAATAAAAAGGCAGAAGCAGCAGACTGCAGGGAATTGAGCATCAGTGCACTTGGCAAACTTCCATCCTGCTGAAGCCAGCACACTGACCTCTGACCTCCTTGTGGAAGATTAAAGACACACATAGAGATATAATAGAGATATAATATCATCCATATTTCATATATGTTTATACATTTAGCAGCAGAATGAGGTATAACCACCACAGACTGACAAGTACCTCTCACTATATATTTCCTTCCCTAACACAAACATACACGAACAGCCCTCCTCAACACGCTGAACAGCTCATCTGTCTCAGGGAGTCCAACACAAAATTAGGGCCACTCTCTGCTCCTAGTTGCCTAGGCAACCACTCAGAAATATAGAGGCTTTTCTGCACAGAGGCTAGCAGCTTGGCCGTATTATTTACCACTGGCTGAGGCTGTAATCCCTGTCACCTACCCGTTGTGTCGCCTGCTATACCTCTGGAAAAGAACATCCAACCCCCACAAGCAACAGCAGTCCCCCCACCTCACACACACACACACACACACGCACACACACACACACACACGCACACACTCTCTCTCAGCATTGTGGGTTGCCGGGAACAGCAGGGCGACAGTTACCATGGCAATATCGATAGTTATCTTTTTTGCCCCCCGCACGTCAACAGGTGAGCTCTGTAATGTAAATTTGTCACGCTGTCACACCCAGATGAGGAAGTCCGCAGGGGAGCGCACACGTGCAGACAGTCACACACACATGCAAAAACACACACAGTCCTCTGCAATGAAGTGAGTGTGGGTATACACGTACTACATATGCCACATATATGTGCATTGGAATAAACACACACATGCATGAAGGAAGGTAATATGAATACACACAAATTAAGGCTTCTCAACCCATGAAAACACAAAATTAAAAAAAATGTATTGCATAGTGTGTTGTTTTTACGAACACACAAATGCACCAAACCCCCCTCTGCTCGCCCCATCAGTCAAATCTATAATTGGCCGTCCATTATGCCAGAGTTCATTTGCATGGTTCCAGCTGAAGTGTTTACCAGATGTCTGTGGGTATCGCTAACATGATTAGGCTGCCGTTCCGCTAATTTATTGGCTTGATCCTCGGGGTACTCGTCCATCATCGGTTGGATTCAGGAAATACTGTGAAACTGATGGTTTTCACTGAAAATACCTGATGTTTGTGATATGATCTGTTTAAAGTCAACAATGTGTGTCAAGTGTGTTAGTGACACGCTGTTGTCCTTGCAGAATGTGAAACTCTTACCACGTTTCTGTAAAAACATGACAAATTTGTGTATATTTGTCATAGTTAGAGATCGAAGCGAGACTGGTTTACTTTAGACACTTTAGAAGAAAGCACACACATGTAAAGGTTGAGAGGAGAGAAGGTGACTTGTTCACGGTCTTCAGTGTTCATCAGTGGTGTCAATACTGAGTGTTACCACTTCTAAGAGCACTTTTGAGATCACTTTGATACAAAACCAGCTGTGGCTATGAAGGTGTAGCAGCTGCTTCACCATGTTCAAAGATCTAAGGCCACTTAAATATTCAATTAGATCAATATCAGAACAGGTGCATCACCAAAGATACATCTCAGATCAGTCTATATCAACTGGATGTTGTATTCTAAAATACATAGTCAAAGTTGTGTTTCTTCCGCCACCATATTTTACATGAAACTAATGTATTCAGACATACTGTATTTGACTTGTTGAAAACTGTTGAAAGGTTTAAATATGTTGCAGTAGCAGCACTGTGGCTCAGTGGTTGGCACCGTCCCCTCACAGCAAGAGAATCCTGGGTTTGGATCAGAGCCTTTTTCTGGGAAGAAACCCACAAAAACACATGTACATCAAAACATGTAGAATATACATCAAACATGTATATTAGGCTAATGTCGCCAGTCAGTGCCCTCGACCAAGGCACTGGCTTCAACCTAGAGATGGACCCAGGCGCTGCGTGGTGGCTGCCCATTGCTCCCAGAAGTTAAGATGGGTCAAATGCAGAGAAGGAATTTCCCTGTGAGGTTAACGTAGTAGTGACTTGAAAGGTTTCTCTGGATGCTTCAATAACTTTTAACTGGCATACAAACAGAAAAAAAGACGTTATCCCATTATTATAATTAGTAAAGCTAACTCTATTCCAATCCTGTCTCCAAGAATTTCCATTTAAATGATACTAATTTGCAAACACAAATACTTGTTGTAAGCAATGTAATGAGGAATGCATCTGCGTGTGGCAAAATGTTGATACTGAACATATCAGTAAAATGTTCACTGATGTCATATGTTTTCCCCTTTTCTTTTTTTAACATTTAACCAAAACCATGAGCTTTTTCTAACCTTAATCAAAGGGATTTTTTGTTACCTAAACCTATTCTCAGACAGGATTCAGGATGCTTTGTCTGTCCACCATCCACCCTTGGCATTTCCTCTCAAAATGTAATTGGCAAAAAACAAAGATAAAACAATATGTGAATGTAATATTTAGGACTGGCTATTCCAGTAATAAAAGACTGACTGCATAAGATTATTATTTAGTAAACAAGAGAGGCGGTTTGCTGGCTGTCATTCAGAGAGGAGACGCTTCCATTTGTGAGACAGTGATGGACGTGTGAACACAGAATAAGCTCAAACATGTTTCCAATGATTTGTTGTGACACACACACATATATATAAACACAGATAAAGACATGTAAGAACACACAGACATCTGCAAAAACATGGAAACAACTTTACACACACACACACACACACTGACTCTAATCTAATCTAAACCACACAAAAGTGCACACAAACATGATCGACTCTCTCACACGCTGACTCTCATTTGCAACCGACTCCCCACTGTCACAACATTACATGTAATGGACGTGTCAGCCTGCCAGGCAGTTTCACTGTGGCTCGCCTTTTCTCAACTCCATCTAGAAAAGGCGAGGGGAAATATCCACAGTAATCTTTGTGGAAGTTGAATCGCAATCTGCTATCCAAATGACATCTAAATAACATGCTAGGTGTCGTGCCTATCTGAAAGAGCAATCATCAGACGTAAATGTCAATGGGAATTCAACTCAAGGGTGTTTTTAAGAGGGAAATTCTGATCCTGAGATTTAAATTCAATATAAATGTCTAATCTGATTCCTGTACGCCCTGCAAGACAACGATGTGGAGGTGGATTCAAATGCCAGGCAAATGTCACAGTTATTACAAAAATACACACATTTCTTATGAGATATTACTGTTAAGTTTAATATTTCTGCTCCAAACTGTGGATGGCTCGGGATAATACAAGTACATACAGTACACATATGTGGCTTTTGTATTGCGAGCATCCAGCATATCTGGGCACTGTAAACACTGATAGATTGGTTTATAGCATGTATGTATGTATGTATGTATGTATGTATGTATGTATGTATGTATGTGTGTAGTATGTAGAAAATATCTTTTGTCTAGGTATTGGTATTTTACATGGGCGAAGGTATTTGCTTCATGCTTTTTTTTGTGTGCAAACATGCTTCATGAATGCATGCATTGTATCCTGGAAACTCTTCCCTGCATGCTGTTTCACACCAGTGGGGTGTTGAAATGTGGTGTGAAAAATATGCATTCAAAATGTCTGCTTGCAAACTTTTTTCACACGTGGCAAAACAGTTTCCTCATTTCTGTGTTTCCCCCCTTTACAACGTTTGGTATGATTTTAACATTTCATCTTTTAACTATGGGCAGACTGTGAGACAGTTTAATTGAAATAAATGCTGTAGACCTATTTCTGTCTGCCACACTGTTGGCTTGTAGATCATTTTAACGTGTCTTACAAAGCACTCAGCAATAAAAACAATGCTGTCTGACAGCAGAGTGACAGCTGAGCCATGATGTGCTAAGAGATAAGAGAGATGGAGCTGAATCTGGACCTGACAGTCTCTCTCAGCTGTCATATTTTTTGCATGTTAGGCTAGATGGTCAAGTTTATTTATTTATTTATTTATTTATATGACCTAAAATCCAGTGGAATGTAACACATTATATTTGTACTTTGTGAGGAACAGTATTTTAATTGTCTACTCAACTACATTTCAGAGGGGGAAAATGGGGCATTTTTACTCCTCTGCATTTATCTGAAAGCTAACACTTATTTTGCAGATTAAGATAAATGTAGACACATTGCTATAGGGTATACTGCCCTGCAGGGCATAACACAGTTACAATGGTTTCTCCATAACCAGCTAGAAAAAGTAAATGTTGCTTACACAGTAATAATAATTGATAAGAATATAAATTTTGTGGAATGGACTATCTTTTCCACTGTGGTATTGCTTCGTTTACTCAAGTCAGGGACCAGTTTAAAGCTGTAGATGTATGAAGGTGTCCGTATGCTCAAAACAAACCAGTTTGTACAAGGTCTTGTCAGTTCTGTACATGTTTATACCTGTGCCAAACAGCAAGAAAAGCCTGTGTTTCTGCAGATAATGGCACACTCTTTCCACAAAGGCATTCATAGTTTTTGTCCTTGGTTGATAGAAATTGTGTAAAAAAGAGAGCTTGAGAGACACACCTGGCCAGGTGTTCACTGGATGCACTTGTAGGATTGTTACTTTCAGTCGTTACAGAACTTCCCAAATTGTTCGTTTTTAGATGCTGGTTATCCAATAAGCATACAACTTAAACAATTTGTACTCGACTCCAGTTCCTGTAGCTGCTGCGTTTCTGAAGAACCTCATTCTTTTGCATATGGATATCTGGGGGGGGTTAAGATGCTGATCATGTAATTGGTGGTTTGAGTTCAGTCAGGGATATTTGTTGTGTTTCTTCCCCTTTATCTCTCTCCCCTCAATTCCTGTCAGCTCTCTATTGTATCCAGTCCAGTACGGGCGACAACGTCCTCCAAAATCCTATGTGTGAATAATAATCAGCACGGATATTACTGATTGAAAAGGCACCTGAAATATCATTTGCTTGTCTAACTTCAATTAAACGGTGTACTTGAGTGGCTTTTGGGTGGATGAGACCAATTATGTTTAAATAAGTAATGGTAGTAACTGCAGCATTAAAAGTAGGAGAACTACCAGTGAGACCTACACACATCGGCCAATTATCATTACTATTCTCAGCAAGTAGACACTGAGACTTTGCAACCTCAAGGTCAGAACCTCTGAGTCTGGTTTGAGACTTTGGCCTTGATCCCGGTCTTTATTCATTGCTCTTGGTAGCAGGTAGGGATATACGCGGTCCCCATCCTGCACTCTGAGTAGTTTATTAGTAAGCTGGGCAGCACTGTGGTCGGATTAGAATTCACTTCCACCTGCAACGAGCGAGGGGAGTCCATTCAACATTTCATTCAACCTGCCCCAGTCATTGGCCATGCCCTGCATCAAGTCTCAGAATTAATATAGCGTGACTTGGCTACGCTGACCCATAAATTACACTTGTTGTTGAAGATCATCAGCTGCTTTGAAATACACTCCTTTGAAGGATGTGGTTAGAGGGCCAACCTGTGACCCTGAAAGTTCAACCACAAATGTGTCCGTCAACAGCCCTCCTCACATATTCATAGCAGGTTTTTTCCTGTGTACGGGCTTGAACTAAAGGCCTGAAATGTAAATGGTGGTGCAAACAGTGGATAGTGACATTTGATAAGGGATCCGTGATGTATAAACACAGAGACACGTGCTCCAAATTAAGCTGGTTAATGTATTAAAATGCCTTGCATCAGTGCTATTGATATGCTGATCTATGACTGAAATCTGAATGGAAGTTTTCATTAGTTTTCATTAGCCAGTGGAATTAAAATCCCATCTCATAAATTAAACAAAAAGCCTTTGAGATTTAATTGATTTCCCTGGTGGGGTGAAGATCCATTCAACATATAATTATAGGTTTCATGAGGATTATCAACATAATAATAAAAAAGCGTGAATGTCAAAACCAGGAACAGAAAAGCTTCTGCACAAGAGATAACAATGACATAACATTTAGTTTCTACATCTTCGCTATTATCTAGAGAGTTTTGTTCCAGAGTGTAATGATAGATAAGGCAGGAAACTTAGAAACTGTGCGCCATATAAATGCTCTGTAAGCATAATGTGAACAAATGTGACCATTCATATCTCACAGTAATTTTTAGAATAAACCATTTGTGCAGCGAATACTCCAGCTGTCACATTAGCTGCTTGTTTTTAATATTTCACAGGAATGGTACATCGTGCATTTCCCCAAGAAACAGCAAATATATACAGAAAATAACTCAAATGATCTTGTTGTTATTTTGTCTCACGCAGATATTTGTATCATCTTCACTTCCCCCTCCCCAGTGAAAACAACAGCTTCCTTTACTAAGTGACATACTTTCTCATCTTATATCTTTAGAGATAATGTGTGATAATTTGTGTTGCTAATAATCCATTGTGAGATTAAATGTTTGTCGGGGGAGATCTAAAATGACATCCAAATAAATCAAGATGTAATTTCACAATTTAAAAAGGATCAAAATCAGATGGACACATGACATTTTCTCTTTTGTTTGTATTAAAACTACTGTAGTACCACTTCATTTTGGAGAGATGGTGCTGAAATAATGGAGAGGGAGGAAAAATACTTAGTTAATATGCATCACTCTTCCCCTTATCTTAAGTGATCAAAGTAAATACCAACGTCATGATTAAAATGCACAGTTTCAGCAGGGACTGCGCTTGTTTTTTTGGTTTGGCATCTAGTTTGGTATAACAGTACATCTGCTCAGGATGTACGGCAGTCTATACACATCTACTGACTGCAAATAGCTTTTTCTCCAAATTTCCATTCATATAACTGACTTCAATTGTGATCTTAGGTATGATTTACGCAGAAAACTACATAAGTAGTTATTATAAAACCTTACTTTGATGTGGAAATAAACTTGACATTAGTGATTTTCCTGCTGGTTATGTACGGGTATTGCACCTTGGCACGCAAATCAGCTTTATGAACAATAAATACAGCCCATATTAATTAAAGGTGTGAAGAATTAATTGCCGGATTGTTTTGAATTGAAAAGAGGATGTGATGTTCTATAAAAAGTGTGTCAAACGAGGAGGAAGAAGAAGAAGAAGAAGAAGAAGAAGAAGAAGAAGAAGGCTATTCCTGACTAAACCCTCAGAATAAAGGAAATGGCTGATTGTAAAACAGGTGCTGTTACTTTTGAGTTAATTTGAGATTTATAGATCACAGATGCATAAATTATAAAGGGGCTCCTCTGAACCTGCGTAGCCAAGGATTTTTATACTCAATATCCTTTAGGAATCGAACATGAGCACACTGTCGGAAACCATCATGTTCAAGTCATAAAGTACAGTTTTATAAATGACTCCCAAGTTATTTTCTAGTTCCAGCAAAACTAGCTTGCAATTTTCCATGTTTTCCAGATATTCCAAGATGAAAAGCCAGACCTGCTTTGGGATCATTGTGATGCCGATTGATTTTTACTTTACACTTAACTAGCATGCAAACATTTTTTCACCTCATAAGTCACTGAGAAAAATGTCTCCCCTCCAGTTAGTTCATATTTTCAGGCAGGGACATTTTATGAATATTCATGCTTCCTCTGATGTCTGGGAAGGAAACAACTTTCCTCAGGACTGCTGACTACTGCTGATCCTGAATCAAGAATTTCCACATTCCTGGAAAATCTAGATAGCAAGGAAGAGGTTTTCCCCTGCTGGATATAAATCCAGGAGAATTAGTGAAAAAGTAAGTTCACAGACATCGTGTTGAAGTAGAAACAGACGTCCTCAAAGGTCGTCAGGGTAGGTTTTACAAAAAATCAGTGACGTTCTCTAAACATCAGTGGCAATCCGAGTAGGCTACTGTGTGTTTTTTTTTTATCCCAGCAGGAGCACACAACAGCTACCATTTCACTTGTAATCCTGTTACACGCCGCATAATCCCACCCACCCTCACCGTGATGGCATGTCACTCACCGACTCCGACTTGGACATCTGTTAGCTATCTGCAAAGACAGACAGAGAGCGATAGTGACAGACACTTGATAGAGGAGTCCTTGAGTTGACAGGAGGGGAGTTTGAGACAGACAGCCCAGTGTACAGGGTGAAGAGCGGAGGGCCTGCCAGAAAAACCCGCCCTCCCACCCACAACCCTCCACCCCCCGGAGGGCACGAGCTGGTGTGTGCTCATGCCAGCAGATGATAGCAGCCGGTGAGCAGACGGTGTGTGTGTGTGTGTGTGTGTGTGTGTGTGTGTGGGAGTGTGTGGTTAAGATGAGGCCAGCAGACTACAAACAGGCCGGAGCTACATGAAGCCAAGCAGGGAGATGATCAGACACGATGCGAAACAAGCACGACTGGTTTATTACACTTATGAGCACCTTCATTGACTGTATTCATTTTCTCATAAAGGTATTATTATATTATAGGTATATTTAATGGGAAGACAGAGAGACGTGTCACCTCCAGTAATTTCATAAACATGATTTATCTTCTCTTAATGATCTCATCTATCAAGTGCCTGGAAAAATCTCATCCCTCTTTGTCTCAGGAGTGGACATAAAAACTTCCAAACTTGCCATTCAGACCAGAAAGTTACTAATTAAGTTATCAGTGATAAGAATTCACTTGTCATCGAACTTGAAACTTGTGACAGTTATCAGCTAAGTGCCAGCAGCGAGCCAACATACAGCTTTTTCAACTGAAGTTAGCAGATAGGTTTCCTGTCTCATAACTCACAACCTTTGAAAGGTGGCTCTGAAAACTTTGTGGTTTGTTCCTTCCAAATATTGCCAAATATAGCCTGACAAAACATTTGGCTAAACTTATGTGATTAGCCAACAGCTCACCGTGGTATAAAAAAGGAGCTATGAACCATATTTTGGTGATAATTTGGTATTTCCGTCTTTTTTGCCAGAAAACTACAACACCCCTGCAATCGATTGTAAATCTGTTATATCTTTACTTAACCATAATCTTTTCATTTTATCTGTGGTGTGTGTGTGTGTGTGTCCACCATTGTATAAATCTTGTGTACCAAATAACACTTTGTTATTTTATTTTTTTGGTCTTTTTATTGCCTTTATTTGATAGAGACAGCTGAAGATAGACAGGAAAGTGGGGTATAGAGAGAGTGAGGATGACACGCAGGAAAGGGCCGCAGGTCGGATTCGAACCCTGGGCCGCTGCGGCAAGGACTCAACCTCAGTACATGGGTTGCCAGCTCTACCCACTGAGCTAACCAGGCGCCCCAAATAACACTTTTTGACTGTAGTTCGAGCAGTTCTCCAGAGTAAATTGAATTTTGCCCCTGTCCTGTGTACAATACACGTCTCCCCTTATCTCTCCCCAAAACCTCAACATAAATTTAATATTAATTTCCACCTCAACCCAAGTCCTAATCCTCACCCATTACTCACTCACACACTTACTAAATCATGTTGACAACAAGGGTAAACACGTTCTCAACAGCACATATGCACACACCCTCAGGTGTGTTGATAGCGTGTAAGGATGCACACACCCACACATAAATCACACACTCGATGAAAAATCCAAGATTGACAGGCACTAGACTGGAAGAGAAAACAAGATGAAGGAAATATCAAGTATCATAATTGCATGTGGGTGAAGCATTTGATATCATCACGAACCGCTGATTACAGCTGACAACTGGAAATGTTTCCTCTTTTGTGTTTTTGATTGAGTGATATGTGACGCATTTGTAAAACTAATAATCCATTTTTAATCGTTATGAAGTACCTTAAAATTTAAAACGTGTGTGTGTTGTGTGTGTGTGTGTGTGTGTGTGTGAAATGTGCTACATGGATTGAATATGATGTATCATTTAAAGGATTATTAAATTAAAATCATTAATAAATAATCAACAGTAATTAGGTTTGGTTAGGTTATTATGGTCAAAATTTAAATATTTCACCCATTTGATATTAATTCAGTTGATTAAAATGAGTTTATGGGTCAAAGTCTTACTGCGTATTTTAAATGGATATCCAAACCAAATCAATAAAATATTTATAAAACAAAAATACACTGAATTGCTGTGCTGAAATCTCTTAAATATTCAACATACATAATGATATGCTGTTTGGTGAATGTTTGATCCAAAGCACACTGAGAGGATATTTCTCAAAAGTGTGAACAAGTCCCCAAACAAACATGTTATTTTACCCACAGAACTACAAGAAACTATGAATAGATGCCTGTAGGGGCATGTACTTGTGAGATCTCCGGTACTGTGTAATTATCACAATTTTAATGGAATACTATATTAGGATCATTGTATATTCTGTTGATTATCTTATTTCACAGTCATGTTCTGTCACTTCAAAGTAGAGTTAGTGTTAATCCTCAGAAAACATTCGAAATAGCAATAATGTGATAAATAAGAGATCCCTTCTGGGAAATTTGCTCTTCTCTTGCTGCTGACCTCCACAGGGAGACAGGTCCATTATCTTAATCCACTATGCAGATCCACTTTGTACCAACGACTCATAAAGGGCAATAAACTCTTGAAAATCATACGGATGTGGAGCAAATTAAAATGTTATATCACCTAAGGCGCTCGAATAGTAAAGCTCAAAATTACTAGAAACTTCTTTCTTTTCCTCCATCCTGTGAATGTATGTTCATCGTCTGGCCACTTGATATCAAAACAGAGCAACATCTATTTTAAATCTTTATATTTTCATGCATTTATTGCCTACAATGAGGAGTTTAGTGTATGAACATTTAAGTAAAAACTAGGGCTGCACGATGAAGATGATTTGTAGGCCGGGGCATCTCTGCAGCACTACAGTACTTCATTATAACGCAGAGAAACGACTTTTTTAATTTCTAAAAACGAACAATAAAGAATCAAATATATAGAATCAAAGGCTACACAGCCTTAAATGCCCATTCAGTCCATGTTTAGTGGACAGATATTGTATTAAATTGATATTACAAACGGTGCAGTACTGCACATTCTTCGTGGTGCAGCCTGTGTATACTGTCATTTACATTCCTACAAAATACAGGTTAGCTAAATTCTCTTTTCCCCACCATGACCTTTGGTTTTTTTTTAAGATACAAACACGCACCTGCTTTTGGCAGACAATTTTTTCACAGAATTGACGACCACAGCGTTAGCAAACCCCATTTTTCACATCTCCTCCCATCATTTGCTCAATCTTGCCCTAAATGAATATGCATGAAGGAGAGAGGAGCACTTCACTGATTACAGGGTAGGTGTGCTTCAGATGACAGGCAAACTGTGCTTCCAATCTGGTCTACCTGTTTGATGAATAGCATATATGCTTCTAGTAGCAGACTGCATCTGAAACAAGGTACAAACAGCTTGGGGGTGGATACTTGCCAACATCGGGATGTACACCCCGGTCCTCTGGGTGAAGGACGTTGCCTCAAATCACTCGATCACCTAAATCTGGCAATTCCAAAAATGTGCAATTCACATCTATTTATAATTGTTTTTATTAATGTTAAATTACTTGTCAGTTGAACGTTAAAAATAAGCCTCAATATCCTGAAATGAGTGACCCGAACACCAAACAGAGAAAGTATTTCAATAAACTGTGTCACCTTCTGTATCTATTTAATTTATTTTGCACTAAATATGAATATGTGAAAGGCAAACATGCAAATTCTGCAGGTGTGATAAAAATCCTCTACAGGAAACGGGGTTAAATCCTAACCTGAGTAGGCTAGAATCAAATAAAGCAGTGGAAGACACATTTTTCAAGGCAGAAAAGCAACTGACCGAGAACATCACAGCGTGCAGGCCTTCGTCCTCACATTTCTCCAGGCTATATATAGCTGGACTGAAGGTTTCCCTATATCTCTGGTTGATGCCAAATGTCCCCGCTCTGCAGGTGTCCTTATCTGTGGCTAATATTAGCCCGGAACAGTGCTGGATCCACCAATAGCCTCTTTGGGTAGAGGATGGAGGCTGATGGCGAGGCTTCGCAGGTCCCCCAGGACCATCTGTCTTAGCTAGGCACACAGTATGGGATAAAGGCATCATACGTACTGCTGTTGCTCGCATCAGGGGGATCCTTAGATGCAACTGCAGATTTCATTTATCAGCTCTCGTGACCTGGCCAAGGAAATTTCTTGGTATTTAATAGCTGCTTTTGTGTAGCTTGCATACAGATGAGGAAACCGTTGACCCTCATTTGAATGAGGAGGTTATTAGTGCGAACAGGATGTCAGTAATTAGTGTCTTTTCTTCTCCTGGCTGGCACTTGTTGAGTGGAGGGTGAAACCGGTCAGCTACAGCCACCCCACTGTCAAGAGGAACAAAACAGTGACCTTTACAAAACCCAAAGGACCTTTCACTGAATCTTATTCAGAGATCAGACTCACAGTCATCATAGAAACCTTGTAGCCAATGAGAGCCAGCAAACTAAACAAACTATCCATCCCCCCTTTGTCGTCATTCTCAGCCATGCTAATCCAGAGAGCAAATCTCCATATGCCTGGACAAACCTAATTAACACCCATCACATATTAACACACCCAGCACTGAGCTTTTCTTCTCTAATTAGATGGCTTTTATACGAGCGATGGCTCGACAATGTTCCGTGGCCTCGAACACGTCACAGAACATTGCGGGGTCTTTGTTTTCAACCCACTCCCCTTTCTCATCTTTGGATCAGCCACATTTATGCGAGTCGAGTGCCAAGCTATTAATCACCAAGTCATTAGCTATGCATCAATTACTCAAGATGCCCACCACGCTTTTTGATTAGAGGCTGGGCAAACTCTGGAAGACTGATTTGGTGAATATTTAACAATTATCTGTTAAATGCTTGCCAGTCCTGCTCCTCTGACACACCCGTCACCACATCAAAAACGTTGAACGCATCTGGTCTTATCAGAAGCTCCAAGGGGAAAATGCCTATTAAATGCCTATTCAAATGATTCACTCTCAGGATCAGACGTCTGAGCTGCGCCACAAATTCAAAATCAGATTTTTTAAATATTTAGCATCTATTTATCTATATGTTTTAACCAAAGTAGTACACAATTTGTCTCAATTCACCCATTTACAAACACAAACACACACACACACACACACACACACACGCTACCTTGCAGGGTGCTGGCCTGACCACCAGGAGCAATTTGGGTTTCGGTGTCTTGCCAAAGGATATGTGGACAGAAGGAGCTGGAGATCAAACCATAAATCCTGTCATTAGTGGACGACCTGCTCTACCTGCTGAGCCCCATCCAATTCATACATTTTATAGGCCTGTACCCGTTGTCCACAATCTGCTGTACAGTATCATATCATTGCCATATGTACATTTTGCTAAACAGTGTATTTTCCCTTATACTCACACCCGTAAATAAGATTTCTAAAAACTGAAAGGTGACACCTTTTTTGATTAGTATTAAAACATAATTCACCTGATTCACCTGATTTGACATTGAGAGGCATCACTTTCAGGGCAGCTTATCGGTTGACACCAAACAAAAGAAAAATATGGAAGCGAATGTTTTGTTTCATATGGATTACAAACTTCCAAACCAGATCACATAGTGACAGATATTATGGAGGACACCAACTTTCACACACAAATACACCAAGTGTCTTGGAGTATTTTGTATCCACAGCTTATGAACCCTGTGGCTACATGGAGTTTGTATTAGCTTTGAGGTAACAAAAAAGGATTTGCAACCACAGGGCTGCAGGTACCTGGCAACAGAAATCTGGGCTGGAAAAGGTGAAGCAGCAACATCCCTCCTTAATTGACAGGTGCCTTGGAGCAGCTTCTGAGCAAGACCTTAATTAACACTTTCACCCCTAATTGCTTCGCACTGCGTGGTGACCAACTGTATGGTTATCCTGGGTAATGTCCCAGAAGTGAGTGGATGTAACTGTATTGACCTGAGACAAACCAAATTGATTCCAATAAAAGGTCCAAATCAAGCCCGTATAATATAAAGGCACGAAAGAAGAGTGCTTTAATTCAAGAAAAGACCAGATATGGCACGCAATTGACAGTGTAAGCCTTTCATAATAACACAAGGGGTCTTTAAACAGAGAATTCATTTCCAAAAAAAACATATTCCTGCCCAGATCAACAACCACCAACCTGTCATTTAGCACAATCTGTTTCCATGCTGTGTTTTCAGCACCTTGCTTCCCTCTGGAGACACTGAATTAGAGTGCTCTGTGCTGCAGTGCTCATGGGGGGAGGACTGCTCCCCCGGGTATTGTGGGAATAATTCAGCCAGATGCTGTAATGTCAGTGCTTATCACCGGAGCCATAAATAAAAACAGACAATAAACAGACAGCACTATAGGCTATACAACAGCTGACTATCATTAATGATGGAACCTGTTGTAGGACAACCTTATGCTATGTCTTTCTTCTCTATACCCTCAATCCCGACCCACCCATTTCTGATAATGAGTCCACTTCACATGAAACAGTGTCCCAGTACAACACTCTCCAGAAAAACATAGGCTGTCTCATCAAACAGCTTACAATGCCAGTTGTTTGTGTGCAGTACCAGAGCAGGAAGTCATGGGACATTCTTGTGGCCCAGGAAACAGTTACAGAGTGGTACAAAGTGATTCAACTTCTCTTTTCCTACTAACAGAAAGCATACGCCCAAAATAAGTAACTACACTACACTGAAAGATATGGAAAATGTAGTCCAGTTTATCTTTGTTCATGGCAGGAATATCAGGAGTGGTCTAATTTAATAGAAGTGTACTACTTGTTTTCATCTACTAAATCCTTGCCTGAAGCAGTGAAGTCAAAGCAGAAGGGGAGTTGGGTCTAAAGGCACAGTGATGGAGGTCTAGCACCCTCAAGCTAATCACAACAGGACGCGGGTTATTGTAATGCCTTGGAAGGCTGTTCATTTCAAAAGCACAGGCTTGGGATAAGTGCTTTTTAATAAAACCTGGCCTAGTGGACATGAAAAGAAAGCGCAATGAAAAGCTTCTCTACATTAATTGACACTCGTGGGTCCATTAAATACTCGCAATAGCCTGGTGTAATTTCTCTCGATCAGAGCACTCAATGCAGCGAGGTTCAAAAGCGATCATGGGAGTTAATTACGTTCAAAAGAGTGCAGCAGTTTCATCACACGAGACTGTGGTGAGGATTAATGGCAGGCGTCACAGAAAAATCCAATAGAAGAGTGATTAGCATTCCTTGGAGATAGTCGAAGATTCGGTGCATTGCTTGATAATCAGAGCATATTACTCTGCCTCAGCTTGACACACAACATGTAATTTCATCCCAAAGGGAGAGTAGATTCATCATAGTACAAGGGGTTGAATAATTTTTAGGAACATTATTATGAAAAGGTCCTGTTGTCCTTGAACCACGTGGCAGTACTGTGAAACAAGTGGCTACTGATATATCTCTGTACCAAATGTCAGTCAGACTACTGTTGTGAATTTATTGTGCTTGTTTAATGTGACCTTAAACATAGCGAGCTGACAATCATGGCCAAATAATGATGTTAATATCTTGACCCCAGATATGGTCGCCTTGTTAAAATGATTGATAGTATGCAGCAGCCTCAGGTCAGTGACACTCAAGGCAACTTTGGAGTCATCCTGATGTGTTAATGCCCAAGGAATTCCCTTGCTGCTTTAATCACATAGATGTTGCTTAGAAATGATGGCATATCATTTGTGACCACAGGTCTCCAGACACATTTATAGTAAAAGATATTTGGAGTTACAGTCTTTAAAATCTGTCAGTAGAGAGATATGACATTCAAAGTTATGGGTATCAACTAAGTGTATTAATGGGAAAGGAGATTATACCAAGATTTAAAGCAGCATTTATTGATTTTCTGCCCATTTAGTGCAGTGGAAATTATTTATTTAGACACCCAACAGATACGGAGCGACATTAGCATTCATTTGGAGTCTTGTTTTTGGCCACCTGATGTATTATTCACTTTTAGTTCCGTTTTGGTCCACCAACCACTGTGGGAAACATCTGGCTGCAGGTCCAGTGTGTAACATTTAGGACAATCTATTGGCAGCAATTAAATATAAAATATGCATGGTATGTTTTTAGTATTATCATCTGAATATAGGAATCGTTATGTTTTCATTACTTTAGAATGAGCCACCATGTTTTGTGGCCACTATCGTTTTTCCTACACCCTTCACAGCCCGTTCTTATTCCCAAGTTGTCAAATCCCGACGCGAGCGGTGTTCCGTTAGTTGCAATCTGCAGCTTTACCACTAGATGCCACTAAATCCTACACACTTTTTATGCTTTTTATGTAAATGCTCCACTATGTTCACCATCTGTTTGCTGGAAACACCTGGCTGCTGAGCAGAGGTCTTCACAGGTTCCCCCCTGAACTTTAGGACTGGAGACCTTAGCCAGCACCTGAATGAGGTTGGATCCATGTTTTATACTGTTCTATTTCCACTGTGATTTTGCTGATCACGATGGTAGTGCTGTGTGTGTACTGAACAAGCAATCATTATTATTATTAAACAGATGAAGTTCTTTATTGTGTCTGCTGCAACAAAACTGTAAAACTGATTCTTCTGTCACTGTGCCAGAAAGAGGACTGAAATAACGAGTGGAGGAATTGAATAATAGAAAACCTGGATGTATTTCACCTGTGCTGAAGGCTACGAATGTTACATTAGGTAAGACACAAAGTTTTAATCTGACAATTTATAATATAATGTTTATTTATGTTTGGCTGGTTTCGGGTCCAACATTTCTTGATTCTGCATGGGTCCAGGTCCCGGATTTCAAACAACAGACTAGTCGGTTCTGTTCTGGGTAGTACATTTCTGGGTCTTTTTGGGTTTGGGCACACATTTTTAGACCTGTGAAGACCTCTACTGCTGGTGAGTGCTGTAAAAAGTATAAAACCAAAACAATGAACTTAAAAACCCTAAAATCGTCATAGAGCTGGGGGAAGGCTGCAGAGATATAATGTGAGACCTTTCACAGTATTAATTTGACCCATTTTTTATTAAATATAACATTGATTTTTCCAGCTTTACATACAAAGAACAACTGCAAAACATACATATTTAAAGATACTGGGGGGCAGACATTGATTTCCGTTAGCCAGATCCTCATGCTTGGAAGGCCTGTAGGGTATGTGTTATTACCTGGTATGAATACCAGATAAGGTAAGAGTCATGCCGTTTAGGTAAAAGTTACACACAGTAGAGGTTTTGAGTCCCACTTCAGTGCTAAATCCGCAGGATGATCATTTACCAAAAATCTGTCTACTCTTTACCACTTTAGCCTGTGACACTTTAACTGTAGTACTTGGGCTGTGCTCAGCAAACACACTGAAAAACTAAAAATGTAATACCAAGTAAAGTCTACCAAAATAGTTTGGACCAAAGGAAACTAGTAGTAGGTGTACTCAGGCTGTACATTGTTTCCTGTTGGCCATTTATATTGTTGCAAAAATAGCCTGGTGGTTCTCAGCCCAGTGTCGCTACAGTGCTGTTATCACGGAGGAGTTTGGGTTGTTTTTGTAACTTCTTACATCATAAGCCAGCCGCCATCAGAATTGATTTGCCTTGAGTGCACTTCTTGACTTAGAAATTGCTTGCATTAGTGCATCTGCATACAAAGTAGAAATGTATCATCTGCTTTGCAAAGCAACAACAACACTCGAGGAAGATGGTGCACGTCTGTTTCAGCAGACCTCTGGCTCAGAGCAAAGTCATGACACCTCACTTGTCTCGTCATCTCCTCCAAGCGTTCTCTTGCACGCATATGCAAACACTCACACACACACACACACGCATTGGCTTACACATACTAATTGTATGCAGCAGATTGAACAAGCAGGAAGATACTGATGCTATACATCCAATCCTCCAAGTGTATTTCAAGATAATATCAGTTAAATTATCTCACTGCACTGGTGGACAATTGTTCCCAAGATGAAACTGAGGGGAGGGATTATGGATCAGCCTCCTGTTTCATCAGTCTGTCTGTTTATCAGCCGAATGCTGCTGATTGGATTTTAATGAAAATTTGTGGAATGATGCATAAATGCTCAGCTCTGGTAGCTTCTAAATGCTGATGATTGGTCCAAGGGGGCAAGAACAGTTTGTTTAGCTCTCTATATGTCATACACAATATCTCAGATACCACAACTTAGTGTAATAATGAATATCTTTAACGTGATTAGTCATAATCACAGGAGATAGAACAAATTATGTTTCTAAAGAAAAGGCACTGTAATTTGACTGATACACTAATTAAGGTTGAACACTTATGTTCTCAAAACTATAGGTGGGTCTGTTTGGATACAAATCACCCATTGTCACTCCCACCATATAAGACATCCCCAGAGCCCAAACAAACACATAACAAGTACAGACAGCGACACACACACACACACACACACACACACACACACATACACTTACTCTCAGGTACACTGATATATTGAGCTGATAGCAGCCTTTTAATAAAAATCTGATGTGGACTGGTGATTTGGCACACTGTTGTTATGATGGAGGTGTCTCTGTATCCACAGAAAAAACAAACATGTCCTGTAAACCACATTTTATATTTATTGTATTTAATGTTAAAATTGAATTTAGAGAATCTGAAATGTGTTGAATCTTCTGAGAATTTCACATGAACTCAATTCTGCAGGTCTAAGCAGCTTTTAGCCTGTTTTAGCTTATTGTAATCTTTCTTTAGCAGCGCCAACATACACTGTAAGGTTTAGTTTCATGGCTTTCATCAACTGCTCCAACTAAAACTGAGCACAATTTTGAGCAACAAATTATTCCTATTTTTAAAAAACAATAATTAGCTAATGTTAGCTTAAAGTTAACCAAACAAAGTATTACAACACAAAGAGTCAACACACAGCAGTAGTTTTTAAGTTATCTTACAGGTGTATGAGGTCATAAACGTTGGCTTATAATGTTTCCAATCATTTTATTTACTTTAAGTATGTTAGAAACTGTTGTGCAAGTATGATTCAGCAAACAAATAAATATATGATTAATAATAATAAATAAACTCTCCACCTCAAACAAAAATGAGGCCATTTAAATTCAACGTTGGAACAATAAGACTTGGATAAAATAGCCATCGAAACACCAAAACATAGCCATTTAGGTGTAATGTAAACTACCAAAAGAGAACGAACCATTAATCTGAGGCCCACATTTTCTATGAGACGACAGAGCCATAGGTGGGCTCATCATGTGTCCTACAGCATTCTGTAATCTGGACATAACTCACCCTGACACCACCTGGTTGCATACTATATCTGGTTCATATGAACGTTGCTGTAACTGAGCTGTGACTCAATAAGTAGCCCAGATCTGGCCCACATGTGTATCATATCTGGGACATAATAGAGCACACACTCGCACAGACAAACATCTTCCAACACTGAAACATTTCCTACACATTTCAGCCACTAGCTAGTTCAGGTCTCCAGAGTGATGGTGTTTTCGGATGCACCGGGCGCCCCTGACAGCACCCGAGCATCCGCACCTGCCCCTCCCATTGGGTGCTGAAGCATTCCAGTGCTCCGCCCCATCTTAAGCTCCAGGCTCATTTTATTTCAATTAATTAGCATAAATGTACGCGTGTGAGTCCTCGGCAACCCTCCTACCCTCCTCTCAGGCACCCCTCGACGATCTAGTATGCAAATGTTAATTAGAAATTGATGTATTGCAGGAGGGTTTAAAGTAATGACATCCCAGGGGGAAACTTTCACCATAAAATACGGTAATCCTCATTGACAGTGTAGCTTCTGTAGCACAATGTGCCTGGAAATGCACCTCCAAGCCAAAACTGTCTGCCACACAACACACATCAACTGTTGAGATAAACAGAGGAGGATGTTAACAATTCATCTTAGTAAATTTGGAGAGGAACACATTCTGAATTACTGCATTATTTCTCTGATGTTAAGAGGGCTGAAAACACACTTGTTTGAAGGAGCCACAGAGGCAAGTGAATTAGTGTTTTCTGTATAGACTATTTTGAGGATGTGTGAACGTAAATATTGTTTTGCAGCCTGCGACTAACTTGATTACACTTTTATGGGAAGAGGAGCATCACAAGAGTGGTGAACATGATTCAATTTGGCAGCTTTACACTGCACTTATCATCATGTTGGATTACTTTTTGCATCATTTTATGCACATATGTATGATTGAGTTATCAGATGGAATAAGTAAAGAAAGCTGAAAGTAATTTCCAGAATTGTTTATCCTTTTAAAGCCAAAATTAAAAGCTTTGACTGAAAAAGCTGCATCCTCTCCATGAGGTGTGTGTGGAGAGCAACAGGTTTATGGGAGAAGATGTAGAACCTGCACACACTGTGATAACTGGGGATAATGTAACAATATATTACATTTATTTATTTGTAATGATTATTACATTATGATAGAGGCAATTTCCAGATGAAAAATCTAATAATCTAATATATATTGTCATAATAAGTTGACACCAATTGGTAAATGGAATTTACTACTCCAAATAGTTGGGGAAGGTGACTTAGTTTGAACTTCGGTGTGGTTTGGTTCACAGAGGAGCCAACATGGATGTCCAAAAATCTGCAGTCCTCTTTATTGGACTAAATACTGACAGGATAAGCAGGAAAGTATTTAAATATATATATCATATATATATATCATCTGCAGTCACATTAGCTTCTACAGTTTAGTTTTGGGAAACACTTCCAAGAAGTGCAGTAACAGGTTAAAGGCTACTGTTAGTTATCAATGCACAGGAAGAAGTCTTTTGTGCTATTTTAATAACTGATAATAACATATGTATAATTAAACATTGTATAATAACCTTTAAAGAAACTGGGTCATATTTTCTGACATAACGACAGATGTAAAGCAAGGAGCCAAACACAGGATATTAATCATATGATAGTGAGTGTAGAAGAGGCTGGAAGGACAGAAATATATTACTGTATGATTAATAATGTATGAAAAGGGCTCATATGTGGGACAGTGTAACTTAAGGGACTCGGCTGCTCATGTGGCACGGGGAAATAAAAATATAAAATGGTTAAAAGGGAGAAACATATGATCACAATAATGCATGGATGGTTAGTTATTTTCACTCTTGATGTAAGGAAGCCTCTGGCTCTGGAAAGACCCACGTCTAATTGGAAACAATATGATAAAGAACTGGGTCGAAGGAATTACAGAAGAAACAAATTGCCATGAAATATGAACCTTTAACTTGTCAGGGGAAAACCCATGAAGGCAACACACAAAGCCTCTGTCTGAAGACACGCTGATGAACACTAAACCGAAGTGAAGGACAGTGTAAACAAACTCTGCTCTTCATTCCTCATCTACGGAGTGATTATGTTCTCGCTGCCTTCCTCAGACTGAGTCACATTGCTTTAATATGGAGCACCAAATGTCTCGCGCTGCATTTTGTGCACATTATTCCCTAACACAAAATGTATATTTCATGGCACAGAATGCATTATGCGCACAAAATGCACCTTGGGGCGCCAAGTATCACTTCCCGTGCCATGTGATGAATTTCTTGCAACAAAATGAAGAAAATTAACGGGTGATGATCATAATATAATTACCATATGATTATCATATTAATTTGCCACACTTGGGACACAATGCACTTTAATGACACATTTTGGTAGCACAAAATACAACATGTGACACCTCATAACCTGGTCCTCTATACAGCAGAGATGACTGTCCATTTTGAATAGAGGCCATAGTGATATTCCCAACTTGGAATGTGGTGTTATACAATCTGGTGCAAACTGCTAAACGTTACATCAGCACAAAATAGAAAGTCCTACATGAGAGCAGCATGACCATCAGATCACTTCATTCACACTGTATTCAATGTCCAGTGCATGGCAATTTTAAGGAGGTTTTTATTTCTGTTAAATCAACGCACAACAACTTATACAGCTGCATCAATTTCATCCACACTTTTGGGCACTATGTTTAATGAATCGAGCTACATGGCCAGCTATGTAGAAAGATGAACTCAACAGCAACACGTCTTTCCAGAAACAACCTCATTTTAACTAAGCTCAACCTCAGCTCACTAAACAGTTTTCACTATTTCACATTTTTACTATTTCTTTGGCTTGCTAGAAAGTATTTCTGGTTAAAACTGTCCAGAATCACAGTAAGTCTGTGGTTTACCCAAATGTATTTTTAATTATCTGTGCTCATTTACTTCTGGTGTACTGGAGCAATGACAAAATGTTCAGAGGTCAATATTTCAAAACCACATTAAACCAAAAACAAATATGCATGACTCAATACCACAAGTAGTAAGTGACAATATATTTGTAATGACCCTGACCCTGGATCTTTTTCCTCTTTATTGGTATGGAAATAACACATTTTGTCCTGCTAAAGCAATCGAGCAGGTTAGCTGCACGCATACATTTTGACAGAAGATGAGTCTGTGTGAGTGGGCATGTCCACAGTTATACAGATGTATGTCAACAGCATGAACGCCCATATGCAAGTCCACTTATCAGACCGAGTGTGTGTGTATGCATGTGCACATAAGTGTGTGTTGTCTACTGTATATGGCTTTGTCTTTTTGTCGACAGAACACAAGATCCACTCCTACCTCTGTGAATCTGACATGACGGCTTCTGGTGTTTTAAGACCAAAGGACCTTGAAATGGTTTTACTGTTAACAGAGAGCGATAGAAAGACAGCCGGTGAGAAAGCAGCTGAAAGGCAGCTGAAAGAAATGGTGACACAGCGAAGGAGTCAGTATGAGGCCGAGACAAAGGGTGTGGGAGGGTGAGCAAAAAGAGAGAAGGAAGACATGGTTTCCCTGTGTCAAATAATATGACAAAGAAATAAAGAGAGGGATGGAGGGAAGGAGAAGGAAACCATGTGTGTGTTAGTGTTGGCATGATACTGGAATTTCTAAATGCCGATACAATACTTTGTGATCGATAGACGATACTATTGTTAGTGCCACAAGGAAAACCAACAAGGCCATGAAATTTTAGATTTCTATTAAATGGTGGAACGAATTACAACTACTCACGTTACTGTAATGAAGTCTTAAGATTATTTTTTAGCTTTTATTGCCTTTATTTGTTGTAAGTTGTAGAAAGACAGGAAAGTGTGGCACATGGTAGCTGTTCAGCCCAATGGCTGGCTCGCAATCAGCAGCGTCTGGCGTCTGTTCTATTTTTTCCACGTGCCGTACACAAGAAAAAAAAACACTGCAGGCCAATGAAAACCATAAAACACAAAAAACAAAAACCACATTTTACACAGGTTCAGAAAATATTTTGAGTATTAGTTTAACAGACAAAATTCATTCTTTATCTCTATATTGGTTTAGAAGGCAAATTTCCTTACTTGTATCCATACTCTAGCCATACATACCTTTTATCATTTATCAGAGGAAGTGCTTTGTTGAAAGTAGATGTTTTCTGCATCAATCTCAATTTTCCATTAAATGGCTGCTATTGATAATGCATTCAATGGTTAAAAAGTAACTAATGTGTCTGACTCTCAAATGAGAAAACTCAGTCATTTGTTCTGCAGCAGGTGAGTGGTTCTGGCATCTTTTCATATATTGTGAACTCACTTTTGAGTTCTGCATCTGCATCCCTCTTCTCTGGATGATTCATCCTCTCCATGTTCACTGTTGTTCCCCCTGTATGCTTGTTAACAGTTCCTTCAGAAATGTTTTAGTTTTCTTTACTGGCTGCTTGGAGAGGTGTGTTTGCCTATTTTGGCCTGCTATTTCCGGTAAATGGACATTGTCCATAAGACTTTGTTTATCCTCCTCTCTTAACAAAACTGTTGTTAAATCTTGGGTCAAGAAACGTGGCTGTGTTCAGTATCAGCTGCGGATATCTGTCCTCACATCTTTGTCTGAGATCTTCTCCAATACTTTCTCTAAGTTGACTTTTTAGGTTGCTATCACTTTCCTCAACTCTCAAAGTAGAATTTATCTTCCAACTTAGGGGCCGGACAGAAGAGAGAGTGGTATGTGTGTCACTACTAAGGTGAAGCATCCATTAAAGAGCAAACAGGGCTCAATACCTCTATTACAACCTCACAAACTGAATCCTTATGATCTGAATCTTATGAAACAAGGTGCCGTTTCTTCCGATCATCAGCTGGAACTGAACACACCAATGCTGCGGTTCTAGAATCTCTCCACAGTTTCATACGCTGAGTCCCAGTGTGTGGGCTCATCATGTGTTGTTTTCGGGCAGTTGAAGTTTTTTTTTTTTCTCCTTCAGCTGTCTGATCATCTTTGGTGACCTGCTGAAGGCAGAGACAGTCCTTCTCAACCTCCACAGTGCTTCAGACACATGGTCTATATCCAGGCCCTTGTTAGGTGCAGGTTGTGCCCAAAGCCGGAGACCCATGTAAAGTCCTGCTGAAAAGTCTTGTTTGCTGTGGTGATAATAGCCATATTTGACATGTCCAGCTTTCATATTTCATGTATTATCTCGTCCAATGCCCCCCTCAAGCTGTCTCCTGTGTGCTCCGACTCCAACACCAGCTCTGCATATCCTCGGATTCTGATAGAAATTGCAGAGTTGCTGCCATGAATGTGGATGTGGCCCTGCTGGTGCATAGATAAGTGGGGCATGAAAAGAATGGTTTCACTCCATCGTTATTATATCTTTCATTTCATTAGAGCAGGGAATTCAGTGTTCGTTAAATAATTCCGTGTAGGAAGGGAATGCCTGTTCTTTAACAATTCAGCCCCGTTTCTTAGTTTCCTTTGAGTTTGCATCATACTTTCTTTGTTGTTCAAATACAGCTGGTAGGGTAGGTGTGAGTGGGTCATTTTCATTACAGGTTAGACATTATTTTTTTTCTCTTTAGATTAGACCTTTAAAAAAAACCCAACTACAACAAGTAAAGAAATGAAGTAGGGTAAATAGTACTGTATTTCAAAACTCCTGTCATTTTCTTTGTCTACCTAAAATCCTGTTTCAGAGGCTCTGCACTTGCCATCTTTAATGGACACTGTTACTAAATATGCAATATACCACTACTCGACCGGAACAAATGAGACGAGTGATGAGAAGAAGACAGCACCGTGAGTGAGTGAGTGAGAGCAGGCGGGGCTATTTGGGCTCTGCAGCAGTGTGTGTGAGTCAACTCTGTTTCGTTTAGAAGAGAGAGCGAGAAAGCGAAGCTGCTACTGGTGTATCAATAGTGTGGAATTTAACGGCTTTAAATATTCAGAATCAATATGTTGAAAATGTGACAATATTGACAACACTAGTGTGCATGTATGTGCCCATGAAAGCAGCAGGAATGTGTCGGAGTGCATTCATGTCAATTTGCATGAGTATGTGTCAGAGTGACAGGAACAATCGAGCCATGGAGGAAAGAGAGCAAAACCAAGGATTGACAGGGCTTTCCTCATTTCTCATCCCAGGGTGCAACAGCGTCGGAGCATTTCCCATCAAAGTCAGTCTTTATCTAGATAGAATAAAATATAACTGTTTATTAATAGAGTTAAAAGCTAGCACAAACACACCAGAGTTCACAGAGACATCAGAGCAATGGCGTTCTTCAAAAGCTTGATGACTTATGAGACAAGAAGATGCAGAGACGCTACGGCTGCAGAGCTGGAGACGGCAGCATCCATTAAAATAGCCCATAGAGAGACATAAACCATTAAGTGTCATTGTTCAAAGTAAATGTCATGTTGTCAGTTTCTGGAGATGCAATAACATGAGCCTGTTGTCAAATTATTGAGGGGAAGACACGTGACAATACATTGACTGTAGACGAAAAGACTTGAGACGGCTGAACCATTGACTGTATAGAAGGGAGTGCTTTTAAATGTTTGTAAAAGGGTCTTTGATTTTTGTAGGCTCAAGGAGAAGCCTCAGCTGCACTGATGGGCAGAACAAACAATTATACACACTACACAAACTGTGATATCTTTAATTAACTGTGGAATATTTTATGTTGAAACCAACTGTTTTCTCAGACTGAATAACAAAGAGGAGCTGCAACAGAGAAAAGCATTCTTTTACCTCTAATTGAGACCCTGTAGATTCACCTTGTTGAAAGTTTGGGCACGCACACACATATACACACACACACCCACACACACACACACACACACACACACACACACACACACCGTAATAAAAACTGTCTCCTAAACATCAGCTTGCAAACACTTTGTCTAATGCTAAGCTGGACATTGACATTAGTTTGTCTCTACTGTCCTAGTCCTAACAGGAAATGTGAACATGCTCTACGATATTCATACACATTGAGACCTTATGCGTTATGGGCGGCTCATATATCTATCTGATAATCAAATCAAAAAGGTTGAAATACAACAAAGAAGCAGTAGAGGTGCATTCAGGAAATACAGCCAGATGTTGAAAGGTGTTAATGCATCAATCTCTTCAAAATGCATATATAATCTTTACCTCTCAGAATCACAATCAGAATCAGAAATACTTTAATAATCTCAGGGGGAAATTACTTTTGCATACTCTCCAAAAAATAGAATAGGACATACAATATATTAAGAATATTAAGAATATTAATTAAGAATATATTAAGAATTAAGAATATATTAAGAATTAAGAATATAAAAGGTTTAAAATGTACGTTTTAAAGTCACACTTTCAAATGTGCAAAAGTGCAAGTGTAAAGTGACTATGTGTACAGTAACTGTGTAAGACTATGTAATACAGAGAATATTATGTATCACTCTCATGTGTGACACTGAAATTACACAGAAATTAGCTGTATTTCTCTCTGTCAGATTAAAATGCAGAAAGTAGCTCCAGGGATTGGAACACATGCGGTCATATAAAAAGGCAAAACCTGCTGCTCCCAGATTGTACAACCATTGAGTGATCTGTGTGGGTGAGAGAGCTCATGAAGACGATGAGTAAAACCTCTTGCTTGTGTAAATACATAAGTTTGTGTCTTTGTGCTTATGGATAGTTGTTGGAACTTAATGACTAAACTATGAATTATTATTCTTCTGGGTTATTTATTTTTTTTGGCAGTTACCAGATAGTTTCAGATGCATTACCACCACCCTCCCTAGCTCAGGAACTCCAAGGAGGGCACAATATGATTCATGATCTTTCTATCAGAGATACCTAGTGTAAACAAAAGTGTATTGTGTTTGTTAATATACAGTATTTGCTAGCAATTCTAACTTCTCATATGAAGACATTTGAAGACAACAACTGACCTCCACTCATGAGCTATAGTTGTTAACAAATATATGAATACACTTACAACTACACTACAGTTTATATAAACCATCTATTAAATGCTTACATAGCCTGCTGCTTATATACTGCACTGCTTATAAATGCTAAACTTAAAGTGTTACAGAGACATTTACATTACAATTGCCATGAATTTCAGGAATGTGCATCACCATTTAAAATTCAGTTCGTCTGCTCAAGATAAAGCGTTTACGACCCTCCGCCCTATAAGAAATTCTACTCCACTTTTTACCACCAAATCTCTATGTTCTTGCACCTCCAATAATCCAACTTAAGCAAATAAAGGATTAAGAAAACATCTGTCACATAGCCCACTGTCAGGCCAGTGTTATTACATGCGTATTAGTTCATTTATCACCAAAGAAAATACACAGCTAGTCTACTGGCAGAAACATCAAAGGTTCAAATCCCGCTATCTTCCATTCTCTAGAGATGGATCTGAGTCCCGAAAAGCTGTCCTGATTAAGTCCCCCATGTGGCATGGAACTGTTCCCCTCCTTGATCTGCGTCTCTCAAATGACCCGATTCCCTCCCGGTGGACATGTCCTCTGTGAGAAAATGAATCGAGCTCCTCGGCAAAGATTTCATGCAATTAAGTCACATTTGATGATGCATTTGAGCAAAATGTTCTGCCATACTGGAGTCTGTTGGACTTCTAATGCCTCTGTTTCACAGAGTTTTTACAGTATGTGGTGCGCTTGGCGTGACCTTATAAGTTTGTTATGACTTTAAAAAGTTAGATCACTGCAAATATATTCAGTTTTGATGTAGAAGAAATGTCAAACTTCTGACAGGAAACGTGCTGGATAAAGGTTTTCAGAGTAAAGGACGCACACAAGGGAGACAATAAAAGTGTATGACCTTTATATGTGAAAGGTGTGCTTGTATGTGTGTTTCAATACCTTTCACTTATAAGGTCATAGTTTCAGTCTTTATTGAAAAAGAGTACGATTCCATGGTAGCCTCTTCATGTCTACACATATTGTTAGTACAAAATGTGAATATTTGCTGTATCAGAATGAGCGATAATAAGAATCCCCGCAGATGAGATGGGCTTTGTGCTTGATAATACCATTAATGAGGACACATCATATTCATTTTTCTTAGCTGTTTTTAACTTCTCTTCAGCAAAGACTGGAGTGCTGCTGTCCAAACATGATGTATTATTCTCTCAATGAATCATTAGTTCATTTCCATTCTCTACACAATGCAAGTGAACATCTGGAGCCTTTATCTGTTCTCTATCTCTTAAACCAAAAGCCTATAGGTTCTTGAAATTTGCATACACCCAATGTACACCAAAATGTATATACACCCCTCACTCTTTTTTATTCTTTATTTGTGGTATAATGTATTCATGTAAAAGTTGGTGGCAGCATGACATGAATGTTTTGTCTACAGTTGAAGAAGCAGAAGCAGTTCCACAATGGTAATTTGTTTTCGGATTTTTCCTCTTTCTATTTCACTCAAGCATCCAAAGTTTTGGAAATATTCTATATTGCGGCTTTTGTTTTCAAATGTCTGCCTTATCCGCTCAGGATTAGGGTGGATGGCAACGTACCTTTTGATGATTCAAGAAAGCCCGTAAATGGAGCATAGCATTAACTTTGGCTTACATCAGCTGTTTCATTCATGCTCCGCAATCACTGGCTTATTCAGCTGTTGGCTACCAGCTGACTGGCAGCATCACATTATGTTCATGTAGGTATACAATGCGGCAGTATAAACTGTTACTACTCGTGTCCCTTTAGGAGATTGCAATGTCATGGTCACAACAGTTCATGCAAATTCAACCAATCCCTGGGAATTCTGAACAACCTCGCAATTCTGTCCTATTTCAGACCATGCAGACACGTACGACACAAACATCTTATATTTACCAAACAGTGCCATTTCATTCTCACTGGAACAAGTTGCCTCTAAGTTTGAATTATACAAAAAATAATAATATTTGCAACTATTTTTACTTTCTCTCGCAATTTCAATCAGTTTCAATGAAATCTGGCATTTTAAGCCGCAACAATCCCCCCAAAAAGCCCACAAAATCCTAGAGAGAATGTATAATGATCAGTGCTTGGCAGGAGTGAAGGGGTATGAAATTGTCAATCACATGTCCAGAGGATAACTGCTGTCATGGTACACAAGTTTGCTGGTTTTCATGACCTTACCTGAAACAGATGCTTTTAAGAGGATTTGCTGTCATGCACTGGGTGAGCACCATAACCCTTCAGAGCTTGAAATCTGTTAAAAAACAAAACAAAATAAAAGTCAAAATTACCTTTGAAATGTATCTTTTATACCTATAAAACTAGATTCAACAGAGAAAAAGACAGTTGTAGCCCCACCTGGATTCACTTGGTCAGTTAGATCTTATGCTCTGGCAGCCATTACAGAAATCCATCTCCTCTGCATACCTGTAGACAAAGTGACAGCTGACTAAATGGTGGCTTTAAAATTCGATGAAACATTGGATATTTCTCAATCCTCAACTGAACATAAACTCTTTTCATGAAATAATAACTAGAAATGATGTACTCACTTGTGACTTTTAGATAATGTGCAATGAATGTCAGTTCTTTATCAAACTGAATGTATGACATTTTGAAAACAATCTTTCACATTCACAACATGCGCCATGAAATCCAACCTCCATCTGTGCAACACTATGCAGCCAAATGATACTACCTGGAGACAAAATGGATAGCTACGCCAGCGAGCCTGAGTCATGTTGAAATCAGCTTCACATTCCACGTTATCCTGTGCTGCTCTCATATAATATACAGAGGCCCCTTCTAAAAGACTGTCTTTGGGGCTTCTTCTCTGTAAATGTCATCCTACTTCAGACGTCACTCTGAAAATGTCACCCCGCTACCCTTTTCATTAGCTCACCAGCGCTCTTCTCGATTATACACCATTTTCCATTAGAGGGATCACACACCCAGGGCGAGGCTCTTTTCGAGCTGCACGTACTGAAGTGTGATGGTACGACTGAAAAGACGGCTGTTCTGGATGTTCTGGCACTCCGGTGTTATGGTTTGATGTTTGCTCAGCCGTGATCACCTGTTATTGAAGATTCTCCGCCGCTTCCCACGCTGCATTGCTGCAGAGGAGTGGAGGGCCGTCAATCATGTCTGGTAGAATAAGAAGATTTTAGTGTTTTTCCTTCCTTTAAGTCTGAGTTTTGAAGGTTACAGTTGGTTGTCGTCAGTGGCTCCTGGACATTTAAACTGAAAAATACCAGTTTTCTTATCTTCCTTCCTAGAAAATGTGTTTTAGTCACAAACAGTGAAAGGCTGTTGTCAATCTCCACAACACACAAAATACAAAAGTACAATACAGATTACACTGAATAATACATAGTATGTAAGAAGGAAGATATTGAGTAGTTTCTTACCAACAACAAACCCTGACAACGCCTGAGCTTATTCCTCTGTTCTATGGAGCTCCATTCAGTTCACCATCAGTTAGCCACTTTAAGCTTCTTGCCATTTAACATTGTTACAGATGCCTCATCTTATGAGTTTTGGACGTGCAGGAAAGGATGAAGTCAGGTGACCAAGATAGTTGATAGCTGAAGAAATCAAACACAGACATGAACACTTACAGTGAATAAGAATTTTGAGACAATTTTCTAAATGAAAATCTGGATATCTACTGTAGTATATTCTCAAATGAGTCTTGTAGCACAAGAGACCCTAACAAATGTCAAGTAGATGGATCTCAAACATCCTCGAAAATGAATTCAGGCCATATGCATATATCCAATACCATCTCCTCATTCCTGTAGTTTTTCATACATTGGTGCCCCCACTCTCTGTCAATAGAAAACCTATTATTTGATGTCTGCTGTCCGTCAAAGTCAGCGCCATGCTCTGTCTCTATGGGCAAACGGTAATATTTGCTAATGAGTTGCTTCGCTGCTGCCATGGCAACAGGCCCATCGCCACAGAGTGTGAAGCAGGAGTGGCACCCCTGACACCAACCCATAAAACAAGCCACCCGGGCTGATGATCCGCGATGCATAATGCAGTGCCATAACCCTCATCCGCCCCCCTCATCCAGCCGTCTTTCTCTCTCTCCGTCTATCCCTTCTTCCGTCTCTCATTCTCTTCAACCCCCATTTTCCCCAGTCATCCATTCCATCTGGTTTAATCACATCTACTGTGGGGCCCTCTCTGCCCTCCTTCACCTTCAGACAAAAGAAAGGCAGGGGAGATTTTTTTAAAAGCTTGTGTAAAAGCGAAAGTTCATGTTTGGTCACAGCGCAGTTGAAGATGAAAAATGTAGGTTGTCAAGTCTGAAATTAATACGGATGAAATCCAAGGTCTAAAATTAAAACCAGCCAAGCAACAACTACCGACGATTTGTCTCTGGTGGAGAGAGAGGTATGTAAATCTTTAAATTAATAGCATCACAAAACATTGGTTATTCACTATTTAACAATTCATAACTTAACGAACCTAATTAGAAATCTGTCTTTGTAATAAATATAACCTAAAATATCTGATTCTGCTGAAGAAACACAATCAAAAAGAGGTAGCATGATATATTCCCCAAAAACATGTCCAGAGTCTAGCTCCACTTACAAAGCAAACAGCACAAGAAGACTTAAACTGTTCTGTGTCTTAACAACGCTCAGTAGCAGGTGCAGTCAATTAAAGCCATTGATGCAATCAGAACTACATCCACCTGCACCTCAAAAGCAATTGCAGCAAAGGCAGGCCTCCGATCAGTTAAAGCTGACTGCACATTAACAAATTACATCCCCCTCCAACACAAAAGTAACATCAGCACAAGTAACATACCATATACCAGCAAAAAAACATGTACAGCAAGGTGCAGCCAATTATATTAACAAAAATTTAGTCATCTTCATCCCTCAGAGTTTTTTAAACACTACCTTGTAAAGCTATTGTGATGGCAAACTTCTTATGACATTTTCAAAATTGGAATGTTTTGTAATCTTTCAGTTTTTCAGGACATTTTGGGGCCCTATTATTGACTTAAAAAAAAGAGGAAGAGAGTTAAAGTTCATTTTTGGCTGTGTACAAGTAAATGTGAAACAAGCCAAGCAACAACTGCTGGTAAAAAATGATCTTTGGTGGGTAATAAAGTTGCCCAGAATAAAAAAACATTACAAAACTGTGGTTTTATTACCGCTACAACAAATGTTAACAGTTTGTAATTTGACTCCTTAATTGACTGGTTCTTTCATATTATAAATGGATGCCTGATGACACAACAGACACTCTTGGTCGTATTCTGCATATTATTAGTTAATAATAATTAATAAACATTATTCAGATGAGCCAAAAGGTTTGAAGTGCTTTGCATTAAAACTGGCATACAAATGTATCTATTCTAGAAATTCTGCGTGTACGTGTGCATATTTATTTGCGTTCTGGTACTTTAATGCACAGCTTAGTGTCATTGGCCCACAGCTACAGGTTTCAGTGTCAGCTGACCAGCTTACCCACAGAGACCATCTATCTAATTACACAAAGGTTGCCCTGACGCCCTTCTTGCCACGGCGTGACCAGATGACACCGCTCTCTCTCCCATCTGCCCAAGCCTACCGACGCCTTGCGAAGCAGAAGCGGCACAGATTGTGACTCTTATGTGACTTCGCAGGCACAGCGGGCCGTGATGCTCTCTCAAGCCTCAGCGGTCCTACGTCCCATATGACCCTTTCTGGATGTGAGAATGCAGTGATTGTGCGAATGCTCAGTTGGGTGTCTCACAATCTGTGAGAAATGTGTCACCATTTTAACCACTTTGCAGTCGAGAATTGACTTCACACTTCGACATACAGTCGTGACATGGCATGCGCAAAGTGTGATCAGTCGGCCATTTTCTTGACAAGTTTTCAAACCTATATCTCATGTTTATGTAGCCAATATGAACCTGAGAGAACCAAGACCGCTGAAGATATGGACTGGTTATTTGACCCCCACTTTGTTTTTTGTGACATCTTTGGTGCCAAGGACTCACTTAAGTTGGTGTCCCGACATTTTCCCGACAATATTTAATTATGAAATAGTGTGTTAACAAGAAAAGGAAATCTATTTCCTGAAGCTGGAATAATTAATTTTGGGCCAGGTCTGTCCCTAGGGCAGATAAAAACCACCAAAACTAAATAAACAGAAAACACATTCCATGTCACCTTCTAAAATTGTTTTTGGCTAACATGTGAAACAATTGTCTGCTTACCTACCCAGCAGACATGGATTAGCATAGATTCAGAGTCATATTTAAGTCCAGCAGTTCCTTTTAGCTCTGGTTCAATCCCCACCAACTTCTCTGTAGCTGCTAAATAATCCATTTTAGCTGTAACTTGGTCCATCTGTCAATTGTTGCTGTGCAGTATAACTTACAGTGAATTTATCAGACCTCTTTGCTAAAGATGCCTGTTGCTGCTGAAACAGAGCAGAGAGCGGTGAGACCGGTACATTTGGTGGAAAAACCCCAAAACAATGAGCTTAAAGAGGCTAAAATGCTTCGTACAGTTGCAGAGTTGAGTGATAATTCTCCTGATTTTGGCACTATGAATGACCCCTTTCACATTACACACATTCATTTGATTCAAAGTTTATATAAATATATTTATATTTTCAATTCAGCTATCATTTGGTGTGGAACAACAAATGTGAAAGCCTTTATTTCAGGGTACACTGTAGGTCTAATCGCTGTGGTGTTAGTGATCAGCAATGGAATAACAACAGAGGCATATACTTGTGAAAAGATCCTGATTATTATTTTAAAAGAAATGGGCGAATAACTTCATTGATTTGAAATTATGTTGTGCTTTGTGTGGCAAAAATGTGACCCAGTTTGCCATTTTGTTTTCATGAGCATCATTTTTCATCATAGGACATAGTAATTACACTTCATGTTGTGCTCTGTGGACCCCTTTACATTAAATTCTGTTCATTAAGAGCCTTTGGTAACATTATAATGTGCAGTCATTACTGCAGGCATCATAAAACACAAGCGGGTAATGAATTAGTGAGTACTTTTCCATTAGCATGGCATATTGTTTTAGTAATTGAGTTTAAAGATGTGGAAGACCTCTCATATTTATAAAGAAAGAGATGAAGTCAATCTATTCATAAACATAAGATGGCAAAAAAAAATTTTTTTAAATGCTATACTTGTTGATTGATGCCATTAAATTAAAGCAAATTGCAAGACTTTGTAAAGATTTGAAGTGAGCAACCCAAGAGTTTAGTTCATTATGAATGGTATTGGACTATTTCACTTTCATCAACATGTAGTGATGTAGTTCAGGTACATTATCTTGCAAATCAAAAATGGGTGATTGTTTTCCATCCCATCTACAGCTTATATTTTATTCCTCTTCTGTGAATGCATACAGGAAGCCATGCCGATGTAGAGCATGGCAGAGGTGAAGAGACCGAAGAGGACATTGACGGAGGAAACTCAGAAGAGAAAAATAGAGAGTGACCAAGTAAAAACTCAGACTGGCTTTTAATCGTTAGCTTGCAGACAGACGGTGAGCTGGCCTTCTTGCTGTTGGAATAGTAAGTAATTAGTAATGTCTTGTGTTGTTGCATTTGCTTGATGTTTGGCTGTGTTAACAATAACTTAGTTAAAAGGTTAAATCATTGTTATTGTGGGGTCCCATTTCCTTAATAATGGCAAATTTTGACTTATACAAGATTTGCAGTGCGATACTTTATTTCAGTGCATCAAATACATTTACATAGCAACATGACCTGCACGTTCACAACAGATTACCGCTATCAATCACAATTCTGCAGCTCTTGACTACAAGACGTCAGTTCATTCTGTTTACTTTGCATTAGTCTGCTATCTCTTAACTTACATAACCTCTCTGGTCCTTAGGAGGCTGCTGTGGCTGGCTCAGATTGTATCAACGCACAGGTCAAAAGAAGGTGATGACTAATTCATGAGGCAGTTTGCAAGAAACCCTCGTTGAGAGTCATTAGTTGCCTGTCAGCCTCCACTCACGCAGCCATGGGAGTTGGGCAGCGTTGTGTGTGTCACGACGCGGGCTTTCACAAACAAGACCTCTCTTTTCTCTGTAAGTCACAAGGAAGGCAGAAGAGTTGCTGACGGGTGGTTGGTAATCGTGCAAGTTTTATTGAATGCAGCCCAGTGTCTTAAAAAGCTTTGATCATAACCTCAGATTTAAGATTGTTCAAGTCCTCACATTCTCTCTCTGCCTAGTTACTTCAATGCAAAGTCATGTCCTGCATAAGTCAAATCATATGTGACTCTGTCAATGTAAGACCTTTATTTCTGATACAGCATAGAATGTTTTAAGATAAGAAAGACTAAAACTAAATCTTTACACTCCCTGTGAACTGTATAGTGAATGCAATCTATATATTCACCAGGGAGTCAGTCGCTTGACCCATGTACAACCCCGAGATCAAGGGCATTCTTTCATGCACAACCTGCCCTCACAATGCTGTTTTCATAATATGTGGACACTGAACAGCCTGGAAAAAATAAAAGGTTATGTTGACAGTGGAGGTCATCGCTTTGGTCTCATGTATGCAGCCTGACATCCGCACTGGCAGGGTTTAGGGTCTGACTGCCTCTTGGGTCACAGTACAGAAAACATATATATAAGAATAAATGTCCCTGAATATGACACAATAATACGATTAACATATTTATAAGTTCTTTACATTTTTATTTGTCCTTACCCACAAATCAATATACAAGTACCTAAAATGGGCTGGCACACACACACACACACACACACACACACACACACACACACACACACACACACACACACACACACACACACACACACACACACACACACACACACACTATACCCAGCTAAAATCAACCTCACAATGCCAATAAGACCAATTCTCTTAGCAAATAGCAAATGCCTATAGAAAAAATTCAAATAAAATTGATGTTCAGTGATCAATTTTCATAACCTCTGATAATTGATCCGGTTATAATATGCTTGGTTCAGTGTAAAACTGGATTAACACATTGCACATTATATATACATTTATATTTTCAAAATTGTCCCTTGGGTGCTATCACTATCACAAAAAACATTTAAAAAATTAGGTATTTCTTGTACCAGTGTTTAAAAGGAAAAACATGGAATCTAAACTAATAAAAAAAGCAAAGATGTTTAAAATAATCAGAGATCCATGTTCAGTACTCTAGCTCTACTCTAGTCAGCATGAATTCAAAACCACCGTCAGAAGAAGGAAACAGATGTTAAATCAATATACTGTACACATTACATACAGCAGGTGTGCTCCCAGATTTCACAGGGACATCAGTCGAGCTGTTAATGAGTGGGCATGGCGCGACAGCTGCTTTATTGAACAGGGATTGAAAAATTCTTAAGTGTTCAGTGCTTATTGATTCCATCATACACTGTAATAGTAACCATTAAAAATCATCGTCACCTTCTGCAGAGCAAGACGTCGATAACAAAAGATGGTGAAGTTTGGGGGAAGCGTGCCAAAACAGATGTTTTGCGTAAACTGCTAGCAAAGTAAATGAAATAGGTTTGTTTTAGTTCTCTGGCTCAGTGTCAGATGGACTTTATTTGGGACTGTCCACCAATAAAGGTGTGATCCAAGTAGCCATGATAAGCCAATCAATATATATTAGCATCAGTGTTATTGTTAATTTTATATTGTTTTTACAAAGTCACAAACTAGCTTTAATGTCTTTCAGACCACTGTTCCATTAGAGTTTATACCTGCAGATCACAGGAGATTTCTTGAGTACTAAAATGTTTAATATTAATCTAATATTTTGGTATTTTTGCAAAAACAAATCATAGTTATTATGTTGCTTGTATTTCAGTGACTATATTCACATGCACTTCATTGTTTCCTTTTAGCAGATATGGAAGTTTCCCATGGGCCTTTTAGGAGCTGCTGTCACTAAGCACTGATTTACTCTGCCATTATTGTTAGCACAGTGTAAAAGCCCCAAATCCAACACTTCCTGTGTTTGCCTTCTTGGGACAGGAAACAGTCTGGACTTGAGATCAAAGACCTGCAGTCATCCCTTATCAAGGTCTGGGGAGAGGCAGGGCTGTGGGACAAAGCTACTTAGCTCTTGATGGTGAAAGAAAATGTTTATGTCAACATGCAGCAAGAAAGGAAGGCAGAGAATTTATGTGTTGCTACTACATCAGACTGACAGTTTTGGCCCCAGTGAGTTGAGACAGGTGGAACTGTAGTATCTTGGGATATCAGAGAGGGAAGTGTTTCCTGAATGAACATTAGAACAAGCTCTGCAGAAGCTTTTCAGTTACGGAGGTGTACCTGTTGACAGGAGGAATAACTACTTCCAACAAACCAGACAGGGTTGTTTAAATTGACCCGCAGTTCTTGTTTGTTTGACAGTTTCCCAAAATTAATCGGAGTATAATGTCATAATTTCTGTTGAAGTGGCACTAAGTGTGATTTCTTGGGTAAAAGTCCACCTGTCAGCCTATCAGCCTAAGTGGGGTTGCAACGAAGAACAGCAACCCATTCTCCTTAATTGAAGTACAGCACATGTGGCTCTATTCTCCCGGTCAAACCTCAGACTGTACAATCCTTTGTTCTGTATTTATAACTTAACAATGAAATAAAGGCATACATCCTCTATACATCAATTCAAGAGCAATACTTTAGTTTGTTCTTCATTTAATTCCTGTGCCAAAGAGCACCTGTTTGCTTGCCATAGACTGGAATTACCAAGAAGGTCTACATTAGGGCTGCAACTATCAATTGCCTATTATCTAAAATGAACTAATTAATCAACAAAATCATTCAATTGATCTTTAAGTCTATAAAATGCCATAAAATATGAAAAATGCTCATCACAAATTCCAAGTCCAACCAACGTCCTCATTCAATTCATTATTTTTGCTTGATAACTGACTTGCACAATGAATTCATTTAAAAAAATTCTGGCTAATTAATTTTCTGTCAAACAACAGTGTGAATATTCAGGGTTAGAGGCAGAGCGAGGTTATGGTTCATTTCAGCTTTGGGTACTGTTGCTAAGAATAGTTGATGTGAAATATTAACAGGAGCCAAGTGTATTAAAAAGTATGTGTTACTCTTGACTTGAACTCAATGAAAATATTCCAAACTCCACAATAAAATGTGCTTTTGTTGACCTTGGCCTTGGTATGGAAGAAACCTCTTTTTTTTTGGAGTCTTGAGGTAGTAATTAAAGTTGTCAGTAGGTGGTTCAGCACAAGAGAGGGATTAGGATTCCTGGTGCTGGATCTCAAACTGAGCTGACAATATGGTCCAACCACAAAGCCAGGGGCTTCTGGGACCTCAGCCAGTGGCTGATAGATCCATCAATATGACGGGTTTAGTCAGCACTGATTGCTCTCCAGAGCAGTTCCTGTTGGTTTGATGGGGCAACGATGCGAGGAGTTTTCCCACATTCTTAAACACGGTTCTGCTTTATTTACATGCAGCCCCATGGCAAGTCAATGAGGACTTCATGCAGGCTAAGGAGGTCCTCATTGACTCTGCTGAAAGCCGATAAATTAAGTTCAATAAACACAGGCTGTATTGTGCTGAAGTTGTGATCTAAATCTTACTACAAGGCCTGTGGCTGCTCAACTAAGATTAAGTAGATATAAGTAAAAATATAAGTAAAACGACTAAATTTGGGCATTCGTGTAACGGTAAGACTAACATTGTAAATTATTTAATATATCTTTTTCTTTTGAAATAGTCTGTTGGGCTGATTCGATTCTTTCACACTATGAGTTGTTTTAGCCTGATAAAATACCAAGTTGGAAGATTTTTTATGTTACACTGCAGTGAGCATCAGATTACAGCTGTATTTCTGTGCTGTAAAACAAAACAAATTGAATAGTTTAAAGAATAAAGTCTTGATGATCATCATTTGAGGAGAATAAAGTTGCAATATTTCTAAAGATGCTAAAATATGGACATGATACAATCTATCAAATCTAATAATTAAATAAAACATTTTGTTCTTAAAATATAATAATTTTCTATTAATGCTATTATTAATTCTCAAAACATAACTTTATTCTCTAAATCTCTTTTCTTGTTAAAAAAAAAAACTCTGATGATCTGAAAAGCTGTAACAAACCACGCCCATTTCACACCCTTCGCTGATTAAAGGATACCCTTTATCTGCAACAATACGACCAAAGTCTGGTGTAGACACGGTGGTATGGGAACAAAAAGATAGCACAGTCGCAGAACTGTTTACTGCCCAAACTGGAGGGTCCCACTTCCTGGATTGCCATGAGATAACATTGTCACCAAGCAGCATGACCACTTCCTCCTCAAAAGACTGCCTTGAAACTCTGGCGTAATTTTAGTAAAGTAAACACAAAGAGTGTGTTGGACAAATAGCTTTTCAAGGCTGCGTGTCAACTACGTCAGACACAATAGCCTATATAAAAATGAAGGTAAAAGCCCAGAAAACAACCACATAGTCTCATTGGGCCAATGAATACTACATTTCCTTCCTTGAAGAGCTTTCAAAGAGGCACGTGAGTTACTGAAATCACACAGACAGGAAGAAGAGGGAGACACAACTGGCATGCACACTGGACAGCAAGTGATAACACATTTTTTACTGTTGACTCAGTCAAGACTAATTCCTACAGCGGTGGAAGGAGCCCTTAATTCCTCTACTTAAGTAAAAGTAGCAATATCGTAACAGAAAAACAGGTAAAACACCTTAATTCAGAATAAATGTAAATGAATGTAAGTGAAATTTTAAATCTGTATCAGTATAAAGGACCTAAAGGAAAAGGTTTTTCACCAGTTTTGTGAATTTTCCAATTAATATGTCAGAAATTCATTTTCATCTAGTAAAAACAATGGGGAATTTTAATAGGCTCCGAAAAGTTGACATTTTAGTTTAACCCAACAACAGTCATACTTAAAGATAAGTCTGTAAAGTAACTAGTAGCTACAGTGGAGTGAAAAAGAAACATATAAGCAAGTTAATTAGTACAAACTGGATTCACAAAACTATAGACTGTCAAATGAGTCTACATTGTCCCTCATGCTGGAAAGCAACAAGTTGTAACATTTAGGACAAAATCCCCATTGGAAGTATAATACAGTAATTAGACAGGTACATAGAGTAAAAGTGAAAAGAGTCAAATATTTAACAATTACTGAACTAAAAGTTACTTATTGTTATATTAGCAATGTACCATCAAGCTGTGTTCATCCAGAATGCAAGTCAAACTATTTTTTGCTGTTAAAATAGCTCATGTTTACCTAATGGCTGCTGCTGTAAGCGAGAGTGTGCCTCCAGTCTCTGTTTATGTTTATGAAGCAGATTCATTAAGACCCGGGATAAACTCAATTTTGACGCTCGGATAAATATTTCTAATTCACGCAAATCCACCTTCGCCTCAGTTTGGGCCCATTTGGTCCCGTCGCCGCAACCGAGATTTGCCTCATGTTCTTTCATCCGTTAGTCAAATGGACAGCGTGGTTAGCAGTGAATTGATCACAAAAAACAGCCTAATCTGACAATCACTGCTGTGATATAAAGATTATAATTCTCAAACAAGGACATGCGGGTGGAAGATAAAAGATGCCTGTCAATATTTGCTTGGTCACAAATCTGACAGTTGGATCTGACAGTTAAACTACAACTGCTATACAAGAGTGCCAGCAGCGGTTGCTACTAGCAACATGTTCGACTGAAACCAACTGATGGTGGCAGAATATCAAAATCTTACTTCAGTTCTGGAGTAACTTATTCAAAACTTCCTACTTCTGCAATCAATAGAACAGGTTCTAATATCCAGAAACTAATTACAATTACAATTATTACAATACAATTATTACTTTAATTAAACTCCAGTTTCTAACATTAACACACAGACCAAGTGGCTGGTCTTGCTCTGTCCTTTTTATTCCATCTTTTCCTCCCTGTCCCTCAGTATCTGTCTCTCACCACAAGAAAACCCCAGCGAATACATTTTCACCAGTGAGGCGCCGCTCCATCTGCAGAGCCACAGCAGCCTCATTTTCCCGGGTACATCACACAGCCGGCTGATTGTGAAAGATGATGCACTCGCACCCCGCTAACAGGTTCACACAAGCCCACATGCTTAAGCCACCCTGGGCTAATTCAATTCCACTGCCATTCCAGAGGTAATAGTGTGTGCCTGCACTTCCTTTCAGTTAGTGCATGGAAAAAAGGGGGTTGACGGGGTGGGGCGGCTGGTTGTGGTCGGTCCATCACCCCAGTGCTTCAAAGGCCAAACTGGGACATTTTGTTACTTCTTATTTTCAATTATTGTGGGCAATCGTGTATCTCCTGCTGTATGCAGAATAAATAAATGAATGAATGAGAAAATGTCTGCTATGCAATTGAAGTCACATAACATCTCACTTGTCTGGATTTTATGCCTTAAATTTTCATTGGGTCAGTCTCTCTATACTATGTCTCCTGACTTTGACAGCACATCAAAGCGTAGTTTGAAGCGTGGTGCCCCTGACAAAGCTGCCATGTTTGATCCGTTGAGAGTGAGAGCGGGCTAAACATTTACAAAGTCTGTCTTTTAATAAAGTCCCTGAGCAGATCTTCTCACTCACTGTAAGTCACTCATGATGAGAGGGTGAACACTCGTACCTAAATGTTATGTCGCTCCTGCAGCCCTTTTACACACATGCATTATGTAAGAGCCCAGATTAAAGCATTTTGTGTGCAGTCTTGTCTTAAGATAAGCAGGTGGATTAGCATCTCATCCCAAAATTTTGTTTTCATATTCAAAAACTTCCCTTTAAAAAAAGCTTATTTTGTATGAAATCCTGCTATTTTTCTCCAAAAAGATGAACAGTTTGTTGTTGCATGCCACTTCAGTGGAGAGGAACAAGCTGGAATTGCAGAAATGCAATCTACTGAGAAGGACTGAAATGGGCCATGAGTGGACGTCAAGCCTCTACAGCACTAATCGTCTCTGTTCCTCTCATATACTCAGGACGAGCGGCTGTGCATTTCTACAGAGAGCATCTGCCTACTCGCCAAAGCCACGTACAAACACAACATTCATCTTCAGACACAATGGAGCCTTACCAACCCGCCATGAAATTGCTTTTCAGTATAAAACCAGCAGTGATATAAAAGAAAGTACACAATCGGACGCAATATGAATGTGATCTAAAATAGACCTGAAGTATACTTTGATGGTATGAGATCCATACAGAACACAGTAGTATTACAATATGACGTAGCACCTTTCCCTTTCAGCTTTATCTTTTTTACGCACGGATAAAAAGTTTAGTGACCTTTTAATGAACTCAATTTTTCAATTTCTGAAATGAACAGGACTTAAAAAATAAATATTTCTGTCTTCAACACTCCAAAACCCCACATTTTCATAGTGTCTGATGAGCAGTTTTCTACATATTTGTGTGAAATTTAAGCTTGACTGAGGAGTTGCTAACTGGTTGTGAAAGCCTCCATAATGAGACCAGACCAAGCTTGTGGCATTTAGCGCGTCACATAAACCTTCATTAACTTGGAGTTTCCGGGGTTTTGAGCCAGCAGTGAGCCAGGGAGGGGGGCCTAGAGTTATTAAATTCATTACTCTAGCCTATTGAATCGGTCGGGGAACAAACATCTGTCATAAAAGCTTAAAAAACGCCCTAGAGGCTGTTATCTAGTTTTAGTGGGAGAGGAGAACGCTTTAGTGAGCTCAATAATCTTCGGCTATAGATTAGTATTATGCAGAGGAGTATTATTTATCATATATACTACAACTCTCCTGAATGTTATGTTTATATTGACTCATTTTCAATAGCAATAGCTGGTTGCTTGGCAACATCACACTGATAAGAAGGCTCCAGGAAGGAACTGGTCCCACTGCCCAGCCAAGAAATAGTCCTGCACATACAGAACCCCTCTTAGTAATGCAAGATTTTCACACTTTGGTTTTAAAACAAGGTATAAGGTGGTAATTGGCGAGGTGCTGGTTTTGTCAGCTTTGGACAGTCTGTATCCAGTCTTTATGCTAAGCTAAGCTAACTGACAGACAGACGTGACGGTGGTATTCATTTCCTCTTAACTCGCAAGACAGCAAATAATAATTTCTCCTAAAATGTTCATAGCAGCACATATTAACATGTGGGATGCAGGATGTGAGAACCTGGTGTCTCTGATGTCAAAGTCCTGTGCTTCCACTCATCTATTCCACCCTCTTCCATGTCGCATCTGTGTGGTGTCAAGATGTAACACTTCCTGGACTGAAAAACTTTGCCTTTGAAAGCAATCCAAGCAGCCTGTGGTTGCACCAGAATGTAAAAGGACTGTAGCAGTAAATTAAACTCAATAAAACTTCAACATGAACATAGACAGAAGGGTTTAAAAGTGAAGGGCAAAATGTAAGATGAAGAATGAAATTGCACTTAGAGTACCAGAGTGTAGACACGGATCAAAATCTCCATTAGTGATATTGCATGTCATATTATTTTTATAACCACTTAGCTTAGCAAGGTTGCATATACTTAGGAATTTGTACAGCACCAGCTATAGCAATGAATGTACATTTGTGAAGGAATTGGCTTTGGTATACATACAGCAGGATAAATGACGTCTGTAGCAATACATTCTTCTTAATACAACTTGTTTCTATTCCAAACAGTTAAAAAATAAACTCTGATATCTCTTACAAGCAGCCGTGTGAATGTTACTGTACAGAAATAGGCCGTGTGAGACACATTGTAAAGAAAAGAGTGACGGGTCTATCGTTTACAACCGGATTAGTCATTAGGATTAGTCACGATGAGGAAGAGGCTTCACGCAGCCTGAAGCCATCCATTAACTCCATGTCACCCAGTTTGCTTCATTTCATTGGCGGTTTGAAGGAAAAAAAAGATTTATGTCAAATAGTTACAGAGAGCCGCGCTTTGTTTTTAGGACTATTTCGAATAAAAACCAAATATTTCCAGCCACAGACTACATCTAAAGCGTGTGTTTAGCTGTCAGAAGATGCCTGTTCCTTTCTTTCAGACAATGAAATTCACATTATAACAAATCATTATATCATGCAAGCAGAGGCAGGCGTACTCCTGCCGCAGACTGCGCTTGTTTAAAAAAAAAGGGATTTTCTATTGCTGTGTAAATTAAGCCTCAGTGCTCTCTGACCTTGAAACAACAGCTGCTCATTTTACTCACTGCTTTTAAGTTACAACACATTTGCATAAACTGCCGTGCCGCGCAGAGCTGCTGGATGGCAAACGTCTACTCCAAATATGAAGCAACCCATTTAAAAGAATAATGGAACAGCGCTGATCTAGATTGAAGTGGCACACACACACACACACACACACACACACACACACACACTGTAAAAACATCAAATGCCATGTGTCTGCGGTCCTATTGATCGCACAGCAGGGCATCATGGGAAAGAACTCTGGAACAACTCACAGAGGTTAATGTACACGCATTGCAACCTGCTGGATATGAGTCAATAAATCACAATATATTGACTGCGTGCAGAAAGATGTGTCAAGTGCAAACCTAGGTATGAAAAAAACTTACACTGCATGTGAATAAAAACAGAGATCTGTGGATGCTTTTATGAAGCGTTACGAGCAGCTATAATCACTGTTCTTATAATTGTTGGTTAAATTTGGTCGGACACAGCTGATCCTCCGCTATGTCTCTTCAGCATCACGCCATATCATGCTGCTGATGATGTTCTCTTAAAGACAGTTCTGCAAAGTTTACGTAATATTTGAAAAAAACAAAACAACAACACATTTTGTCGGTCGCTTTCTTAATGTTATAATGTTATACACTGTGCAGGCTGTCTAGTCCTGTGGCCTACTTTAAATGACTGCAGTCTCAAGTTATGCAACGCCTGTGTGACAAGGGCAAATAAAACATGGGACATGCTGCCAGCAATATTGTTATGCTGTGTTTGTTTGTGTCTTGTGAGTAATGCAATGTCTTGGTCCTCACCTCTGACCCCAATCTTATCAGTCCGCTGTCTTGCTGCCTCTCTCGCCTCCATTGTCTGTTTTTAACGAATGGTGTGCGCACACATACACATACATATGCATGTGTGGAGTATTTTCTCTGTTTCGTGTGTGGTATGTCACTATGCTTAGCACAATGAATGTCGCTTCCATATGCTTCCATAATGAGTAATTAAATGCAGAAAAGAGCTTGAACACGTATCTATGGATTTTTTTTTTTTTTGGGGGGGGGTTCCCTCTTTACATACACACTGGGTGGGACGTGTCCCTCATGGCAATTACGCACCTGCTGTGTGAACACATTGCTTTGGAGCCATTCTCCTTGACCAAATGCCCAGTTGGCCCAGCTGAAAAGTACCACCACGGACGACTGACCACAGCCACCAAGCGCCACTTGTTAACTGTCTGTTCCCCTCCCCAGGTGTCCTTTTATTGGTCAAAATCAGCTCACACAGCTCCACACAGCCACCCTTCATCGAGGAAGTTCAGGAGGGAATTGTATTTGTCACTTGGCTAATGTTTTGGCTCGCCATCCTGCCATAAGGAATCTAGTGAGAGAAGCCATTGGTTCTGTGTGGGGAGTTAAAAAAAAATTAAAGCAAACAGCTTGTCTCTCTGAGTCAGCGTTGCTCTGTGACTTTCGATGGCAACACCTTTCCCGCTAAACAATAGCAAAGCTCGTTTACAGAAGCAGAGGAGGCCTCGCTCCCATACCATGTGTCCTGTCAGATGCAGCCATTCTGCAGAGAAGCAAGATCTTGAGCATCTTCAAATGTTTCTGATCAAAAAAGCAGGATCAGAAATCACACAGCAGACATAGACCGACTAAGATCCCCTGTTGTGCGGCACGGTAAACATCTTCCACTCCTGCACAAACACACTTGTTGCTTAAAATGCACACACATGCTTTGATTTGGCAGCGCTGTTTCCCTTGCTGAACCATCAGATACCTCATTTCAACACCAGAAAGAGTGTGTATCTGCCTTCTGTCTGCTTCATCCCTGGTGATGCTTCCGTCTTTTATGCTAATGCGTGAACACACATTGCTTTAGTCGCAAATTTACCTCCGCTCTCTTTGGGAACAAATACCAGGCAGAACAAAGCACAGCACACTTGTCCTAGATGAGATAGCTTGATGATATCTGGCTTATGTGAGAGTGTTATTGTGTATAAGTTGTGCGCAACATGTATGTATATGTGTGCAGGAACAAAGGAGGATCTAACAAGTGTGCATGCGTGCACATGCTTGTTTCTTGTGTTCTATTTAAGAGGAAGTCTCCTGATCTGTCTCTGGAGATTTTCCTCTGTAATCTATCATTGGATATGTTCATTAGGCTGTGTGTGTCTCTGCGTATGTGTCGTATGTGATTCACCAGGCATCTCTCGCCTGGGAATCAACATTAAGCAGTGCGTAAGCCCGCCATATGCTGAGATCAGGAAGAAGAGCGTCAATTAACAGACTTTTGATCCTGAGCTCTCATCTCATCTCATAAAGCAGAAACACACACACAGGCAGCACAAGCAGATAGTACCGGTGCCCAAACTGGGCTCCATTGATCCCAGGAGTCTTTACTGCGGGGATCAGACTAAACAAATACCAGCTTGAAAATGGCCTGATCTGACAGAAATGATTCTCAGGCATGAAAATTAGCGTGCAATTGTGGAAGACAAAAGATTCCAGTGTCCAGGACCCAACCCAGAAACTAGCATGTCAAATCTTTTGGGAATTTTCTTTTTAGTCTGATGAGTCTCCAAATCAAATCAAGCAGAGTCACAATCATCTAATCTAGTGGCTCCTAAACGATTTCTGTTAGGTTCCCCCCCGTTTGTGTGGATCTAATCTGACAGAGTGGCCTGGCTGCCCTGAAGGTCTGATCTTGGCATAACAGAGGTTGCCTGTAGTCCAAAGCTAAATCATAACAACTTCAGTGATATAGGCAAAACAGGAGACTAAAATAAAGACGCTGTACTAAAAAAATTTGAGAGAGAGAAAAATAAAGAACTGATTTGATAAAAGAAAGGTGCAATGTGTAATATATACACATCTCAACACGGGATAAATAACACTTCAGGCAGGTAAGGGAGAATAATCAGTGTTTACTTTCTATCGTGCTTTCTTTTTGACTCCAATACCAAAATATTAGAAATCAAATAGAATCCAGTGTGCCGAGTACATGATTGCTCTGAGCCATCTTGCAAATCCAGAATCCAATCAAAGCCAAAAAAACATGAGGAAAACCAGAGCATTCAAAGTGGATCTTCTGCTTTTCACTGTTCGACAAGGACTTGGATCTAATAAAAATCCCCCAATTTTAGTGATGTGTAGATTATTATCTATTTGACAGCCATATTCTCATTCAAGGCTTCACTTTCCTCCTAGATACCTCATCTTCGCTGGAGATACTTTTCCAAAATGAGAATGTCATTACCTATCCTTTGTACGTATGACAAAAGCCACATTGAGTATGAAGCCAGGACTGTAGGGAAATGATAATTAAACATATGCTCTGCGTACAAAAACAAACAACAGCCATACTGTTAACCCAACAAAAGTCTTTGCATTCTTTTGTCTGGAATAAACAAAAATCTCAATGATATTGTAAACATTCTCTCAGGAACCCAGAATATTGCAGGTAATATGCCTTTAACACACGCCAGCCTTTCTATGTGAATAATAAGGGGTTGAAGTGTGATCAACAGTTGCCAAGGTAACACACGTTTGCTCGCATATGTGATCGGCAAGTAAATTTAATCAAGGTGAATGAAATCACCAGGCTTTTATATTATGAAGCACAGTCTGCTACACTGGAGATGCCGCTACTTCAGAGTGTTTTAACATTTTATTATTTTATTACCTTTTGTTTTACTGAGCATGTAAAAACACACACACACACACACACACACACACACACGCACACACACACACACACACACACACACAGACATGTTTGCATGCTTGTGTAAATATACACATAAACAGCCACTCTTAAAATACCCTTAACTAATCAATTTATCCCTGAAAAAATAATAAAATAAAGGTGATTTTATATATATATATATATATACATATATGTGTCGTCAGCGTCTTATCAAATAGTCAGAGTCTGAATCCAAGATGGCTTTTTGTAAAAAGTTATTTTCAATGGTCCACATGTTCTGCGCTGCAGGTGGAGAGAACATTCATCCAGCTCTTTCAGCCGTTTCTCTGCTCTCATTTCGTTTAATATGGATGAAAAAGAATAAGGGAAGAGTCGCCCGCTGGTTCTCGCTTTACTCAGCATCACTCTGCACTTTGCTTGTCCACAGCCAAAATGTCTTCTTTGTAATTCAATGGACAAGTAAGGGAGATGACAGGTTTAAAGTCCCTCAATATCTCTCACTCTATTCCATGTGGAGGTGAAAAGATGATGATTTTCTCCAAAGGAGACCACCTGGACTGAGTTTCACAGAGGTATCTTGGCTCAGCTATCAACAGAAGAGAAAGTCAGCGGCACGACTTCTGAAATCCTTACGGTTATTGCCAAATGGATTTTTTTGCACTTCCAGCAAAGGAGTCTGCCAGATTACCATCACATTAATCTTAGTACTGACTGACTGTAACGCTTGCATTATACACTGCATGTAAGGAAGAGATAAAGAACAAATCAGAGGAAATAATGGAACAAAAACAAAGACAGAAAAGGACACTGAACAACTTATAATAAGCCATAAAAAATAAAATAAAGCAGACGAAAAAGACTTGAATGGAAGCTAAACTTTAAAAGCAACTGAAGCTGTACAACAAATACAGTATGTGCCTGTATTTCAAGTCAGTTACGTCAACATAAATAGATTTTTAGTGCTGACTGTTAAAGGAATATTTCGGGAAATACACTTATTAGCTTTTTTGCCGAGAGTTACCACTCTCAGCTCTGTATGATAAATAGGAAGTTACAGCTAGCATCAATGTAACAACCAGCAACCAGCACCACCTTACACTGTGAAGACAAGACTCTGGGAAGTCACTGCACCACGACCCCCTGTAAAACCACAAATTCACAATTTTACAATCTTGTTGAACAATTCCTTTGACTATAATATAACCCAGGAATTAAAATGATATGATAAATGATAGTGAGTTGCTATGGAAAGTCAGGGGAGGATCTTTAGATTAGTGAAACCAACATTTCCTCCATGGGTGCAGTGCTCACTTGTTGCTTTTCCCCCCCAACTGTGGGATTTGGCCTGATAAGAGGGGTGTGTTTTTACATAAAAATCACAGTTCCATGATTAAATGGCTTCTGTTAGATTTGAATGAATCCCGTAGAAGCTCATGTAGCTTTCTGTAAAATGAATTTGATTGAAGCCTTGGAACAAAACAAACCTATGCCAAGCAAATTAAAAGTTGATGGAGGAATGGAATAAAAATGAGTTTACTGGATGCCAGTGGAGGGGAAAAAAAGAATTTTTTGGCACTTCAGAGTTTCAAATTCATGAGTTCCCTTTCAGCTCACAACCAATGACTTCGGGGTGTTACATGAATACCTCTTTGTCCCTCATCCCTGCCATGAGGAATATAATGATATGGGGATATTTTTCTCTCCCTCCAATCCCTTCCAACCAGTTTTTTACTTTAAAAGAAAGTCTGGTACATTTGCTTGGTTAGTGTAGTTCAGGCTGGTGCGAAAGCTGTCATTGGAACTCTGGTTAGGGCTAAACAACCACGCTGACATTTCTGGAAAAGAGGGTTTATCTCTGTCTCTCTCTCCATCTCCATATAGATGGAAATCATTTGGTAACCATGGTAACACATATGCACGTTAGCACGTGTCTGCAGGGATTTGATCCTACTCCGTCTACTTTGGCAGTTCATTAAGTCCATTAAAAAGTGCGTGACATAGTGATCCCACGGTAATCCCCCCCGGAATATTGCTAAACAAGACGGCTGTTTCCCCCCCCTCGTCTCCGCCTGTTTGTCATTACTCAAAACATGCGATCGATTGGCTCCTTGTGACACCAGAGAACATAAATACACACATATGAAGCAGTAAAGTGCAGCATGACTCGGTTAGCGGAATTTGATTACCCCGCTTAGGCTCATGTAGCACTGATGATGCAAGATGACATCACCAAAATTGTCCAATCAGTAAGTTGCCGGTCAGTCTGTTTACTCCTCTTGGTTTTTAAAAAATAAAAAGTCAGTGTAAAATGCAACAGTTTAAACCGAAGTACAGGTTTAAAAAAACACCCTGTAGAGTTGTTGCAGTTCTTGAGCTCTCGCAGTGCAGTCCACAGCATTTAGAGCCCTCGTCTTTGCTACTGTGGTTATTTGCTCCATGGAGTGCCTCACAAAGTAGTGCCATTAATCATAAAAGTGCAGCTCAGCCTGATGCCCGAAGTCGTCCAATTTACTGCTCAGAGAAAAAGTTTGTAGAAATGTATTCATCTAGTGCAATCATCCCTCTCCTCAGCTTGATGCTCAGAAAAGGGTGAAAATGTCTCGAGTGTGAGCTTGGTATACACAGTGGATATGTGCTGTATATGGATAGATAGACTGGCAGAGGCAGCGGTAGAAGAAAGTGTGTAAGGGACGGAAACTGCAAGTAGCATGACGGTGACAATTTGTTGTTGCAGTGCAAACTTTCAGCTGTTAAAATGGATCATACTGTAACTGAGTGTTTGCAAACTATGTGGTGCTCCCATTTCTGATGGCTGTTTGAAGACGTGCTGTAATGTCATTCTCAAGCTGAAAATTAAGAGAGAAATATGTTGTCATGTTTGAATTAGTATCATTTAATCATATGATCAGGAACATAAAGACAACAACATAAAAAAAAACACTAATTTGAGGTGTTAACATCCACATCAGATGAATACAAGATGTGGTCCTTTGAATACATACTCCCAACATAGGAAATAATAATCTTAAAGAAAAGTTTCCACGTTTACTATTCAGTGTCAAATCCGTTGCAGTCGGTGACAGTCACAAGTCTTGCGCTCACAGAGATCAGCAGATGCTCAGCCAGGCCTGTACTGCAGCAATCTGCACTTCTTCCTAGTTTCAGGATCATTTGCCTTTAGTCTGGTCTTGAGTAAGTGAACCATACGTTCAGTTGAATTTTGGCCAGGTGACTAACTTGGCCAAACAGGATCATTCCACTGTTTGGTCATAAAAAAATCGAACTCTTTGGTTGCCTTGTCTCTATAAAACTGAGGGACTGTGTATAAAAGAGTCCTGCACTGCTCTACGGAGTGAGAGAGAAATACCGGATATTTATATGTGAATTTAGAAATCAGAGCTTGCTTAACTCCTCTTATAAACACTCAAAGTTCATGTCACTGGATGAACTTTGGCATGCTATGACTCAAATGCAGGCAGGATGATAGTCCCTCTGCGGCCTTGTGTTCTGGAGTGCAGTTGACGGAGCTCGCCAGGAATGACACAGAATCCCAGAGCTATGAAATCACAAAGGAACCGACGGCCAAAAACTGTCCCAGCACTGAGTCAGTCAAGTGAGTCAAAAAAAAAAATTGTGAGCAGAGGGCATTTGATCTCTTCCCCGAGTTGCTCATTTTCTGTTTGGAAGAGTGGTATGTGTTACATCCACTGGGGAATTTTGTATAAATAAAGATGGTTTTATCGAGGCAGTCTGCCCTAAAGCAAAAGACAAGGAGCAAGTTTAACATTTATAATGAGTCATGATTAAACATCACCATCTCTGGCTGCCATCTTGATGTGCTTGTTCTGAAAGTTTTATAAACTTTTGTCTCACCCAGACTCTTCTTACCTCTGTCTGTAATAATAAAGTGATAGAATGTCAGGCATGCACAAAGTGGTCCATTATATATGATAAAGTGATTCCTTATCACTTTATTATTATAATATTGCTGTGGTAAAAACAAACCTCTAACAAACCAAGTTCCTCATGGACTGACAGTAAATGAGCTCAACCACTGCTTCTGAAATGGTGATATCCATTCTTCCATTCTTGCTAAAGCGCTCATTTTTCTTAAACCTCTTTACTTCAAGCTAAAGAATGGCTGCCAATGATGAAGGCAATTAATGGTGTCTAAAAGGAGCCGTAAGCAATGATGCAGTGACTTAATCTGCTTTCTATTGCAGGGGCTATATTGAATCTGTCAGTCTGCCTGTGCACCACAATAGGCTATTGTTTAGGAGGGGGACATGAGAGATGACTTCTGCCAGGGCAACTGTCTCTCATGCTCACATACACCTGAATACATACGCGTATACAGCTTGAATGGGTACACTCGCACACACTGACTCGGTTACGTGCACGTTTCCACACAAGCAACATGATGCCATATTTCCATAATGACATACACAAGCAGTGATGTGCACACAATCAAACTGTGACGTAAAGCAGCAGAAATTCAAACAGAGAGATCGTTTTATGGATTATATATGGTGAAAGTTGTCTGTTTGGCCACACATTTACAATTACCTTTTTTTAAGATGTGAATGTTTAATGTGAACAGGCCCTTTTAGATGCAACAAAACAACACAAGGGAGATAAAGACATATTCACATTCACAGACTTACTGCATATAATAACATAAAATATACCTCAGGAACCCCAGATAAGCAGATAGAGACAGCCACTATACATGCACACTCACACACAGCATGAATTCAGGCATGGACTCACAAATACTCTAAAATAAGCTACTGAAAGATTAGATAAGCACACAGAGACAGCCGGTGCAAAAGCATACACGCATATAACACAGACACACCTGCACACAGGAGGAATGCAAAATGCTATGTGCTTAAAAGATCCCAAGCTGGCCTTGTAAAAATTGCATTGATTCAAACTAATTTGTAATAGCAGATGTGTTTTTTAGGAAACACGCTGAGCTGAATTACATTGCTGTTACAAACACTGTTGAATACATCCGAGTTTTTGACCCCTAGGAGCCCTACTGAGCACTACTGGTGGACACCCATGCACACACTTGCATGCGGGTGACACAACACACTTTCCCACTATTCCACTGATCAATGGCTGGCGGTAAAACGCCAAGATTTGCTATGATTAGCCAGCAAAGGCAGGAAAAGAGAAGCTGCTAGCAAGTAAACATGGATGTCAACAATGCTGGAGTACAATAGTTAGAAAATCGGCTTTGGAAATATTTGAGGAAATGCATTCAACACATTTGTTTGTCCTCAAAAATACACACAGTGGGTTTTGGTGAGTAACACTGAATGCAAACAATGCGTTTCCAAGAAAACTCCACAGGGCACCTTTAAACCTATCAAAAAAGATGTAAACATCGGTCTTTGTTATCAGCTTGAATATAATCCACTTTGCATTTATATTTCTTCCAAAATGTATTTGGCAAAGAAAATTCACAGTATAACAACATATTTGCAAGGGGATAAGGTTACACAGACTGTCCTTTCAAAGCAGACAAAGCGTACAAATAATCTCTCTCTCTCTCTCTCTCTCTGGTCAGTGGTGTTCAGGAACCCAGAGGGCCTGCAGGTTAATGACTTTCCTGGCTGCTGCTGGACAGATAGATAGATGCGTGGAATGAACGGTGGTGTTGCTGATAAAGTCGAGGGGGAGTTGCCATGTGTCCTGGTCGCTGTAGAGCCCTCTGCTCTCCATTCATCAGCCACTCTATAAAGAAAACTGGACCAGACCAGATGGATCGCACACACATGGAGCCGAGAGCAGTGTGCGTTTCCTGAGTGTGTGCATGAATGTAATACACTGTACACACAGGCAGATGCAAGACACATGGAGGATGGAGAACACTTGAACTTTGTCTCTGCAAAGAATATGAAGAATGTGTGACAGAGGTTTGTATACACAATGTGCATGTGCAGGGATTTCATACACGCATATGGACACAAATATGTGTGTAGAGGTAAATATACTATACGTACACACGCACACACACGCACACACACACACACACACACACACACAGACCCTTTCTGCCTCTCAAACTAGCATTTATTTAAATCAGCCACATTTCACAACAGTTTACAGAGTGCAGGACAATAAACTCAATAGGATCATCCATAACTCTGTGTCTAATATAAACACGTCATGTCGTATACAGGAAGTGCAGGACAGTTTGTACACTGAGTGTCAGTGTTGTAGCTGTTAGAAGATAGCCATACTGTCCTTCAGTAAACAAAGGCTGGTAAACAAATAGGCGAGAATGGGTTATTATTACCCAACAGCACACAGTCATGCTTCGCACGCGCACACACACACACACACACACACACACACACACACACACACACACACACACAGATATAAAGGCAGGAGCAGTATTCATTACTGTGCCACATTAAAAGACAGCACAATAGAACATAAATGACTCTGCGCTCCAATAGCTTAATTGCTAATCTCTTCTTTTAGGACAGTGTTTATTTCATTATCCTCGTTTGTGTCGATGCTATCTCCCCACTAATTAACTTGTTTGGATTAAATGTCTACCCCTTCATGCCAGGCAAGAAACAAACAAATGCATGGACCACCGTGAACAGTGCTGCACAAAAGACTAAGTAAAGTATGAAATTATTGGTTTGCATGGATGTTATTTTAACAGAAGTAATCAAAATTAAAAAAAACAGGAAGTTAAAGGATATTTTAGAAATGTTTTAAACAAATAGTGGACATTGTAGTACATATTAGTAATGTGGTTAATATACTGTGTCTTCAGGATGGTAACTATAAACCCTCTGTTTGTCAAAACATACACCAAATGGGTAGCCTATACGTAGAAATGCGGAAATAAAACTTAAAAAGGTTTTCTATATACGAAATTCACTCAGCACGGGATGTTGCACTGGAAGGAGATAAAACTCAGCAAAACCATATATGCTAGTCTTTGCACTGTTTCAACAATCACCAAGTCCTGTTTGGTCAAAAAAACCCTCATTCACAAGTTAGATGTGAAAATAGTCCAGCTGTGTTCATTGGGATTCTGCTGATCCAGGTTCCATTGCCTGCTTGCTTCTGTCGCCCATTCCCGACCCAGTCAGCTAATAGGAACGCTGAGTTAGCTGCATGGTTAACTGAGCTACCCCATGTTGTTTTGAAAGATGAATTTGAAGTGGAAAGTAGTTTCAGTTGTTAAATATTGCACATTCAAATCGCTAAAATTAAAATTTTCTCATAAACTTTAGATTTCCAACCAATTTAGTCCAGTTTTAACAGAGACGTTTAGATGTTTTTTGATTTGCAAATCACCAAATCAATGCTTTATGGAATTTACTGTCTTTACCTCTTTAGAAAGGAGCATCTGCTAAATGTCTTACATTGATTGTTAATGTAATAAAGATTTTCTGTAGCAGTAAAGACAGCGTGCACACACTTGATCCAATCTGATGGGCTGTTTCATCTCAAAACTACACAGATTGTGACTCCGTGTTTTCCTCTGACCTTTCTGGAAGCTCTTTAATGACACAGAGCTCAAACCCTGCTGCGAATGGATCTCCCTCAACGAGTGAATGTTTTGCGGTGCTTTGACATTTAACCTTTGCTTACATCTGCTCTGGTCCATCGGCTGCCAAATCTGCTGATATCATGGATTTTTGTGTCACATGCAAGCTCAGTATGTTAACTCCTAGTCACTTAGACATTCCCTCTCAAAAGATCTCATTTAGTACTTTCACTTGACATGCAAAGTGAACTTTGTGCCCTTCTGCTTTTTTCTGTTCTACTCAAACTTTGCTGACTGTGCTGGTATGATTATCTTTAAAAAGGTACTGTAAAGTGAAGAGGATGCAGTTGTGTTTGCTGTGTCAGCTGATAAAGCAGGCTGCTCAAAACAAACTTGGTATGCTCGGAACACCATAATTCACTGCATTCCTCTTTATTATACAGTGGAGATACAAGTTATTGGATTATCATTCACTGTATATCGTGTATGTGTGTGCGGTGATTTCTGATTTGATTTGTAAACAAAACTTCTTCACTAAATTTTAATTCATTGGACATCTTTCAAGCAGCTTTTACTGAAAAAGAAAAGAGAAAGAGAAAGAGAGAAAGAGAAAAGCAGCGAGTTTTAAGTCCAACTGAAAACACTTAAGTCATTCCTTTTTTGCATTTACTGTCAGATGTTTTCATTCCTATTACTGAGGAAGAGGAAGGAAGAAAAATGCCTTACATTTATCAGAAATGCTACTTTAGCCACCAAGCTCAAAGCCTGGCTTGCAGACTGGATGCACCGTGACAAACTCGCTTTTACTTTTAAGCCGCTCAGTGCGCTGCAGCAGACTAGCAAATGAGCTAGTGTGCATACACCGACGTTAGACATGCAACTTTCCCTAGATGACATTTGTTTGGTTGCTTTCTCAAGAAATCAATGTGCGACACAATGTGTTCATGCTACCAGATAATGAAGAAACATTAGCTAGAAAGCGAGTTGGTTGCACTCATGCATGTATAAAAAAGGCACTGGAGGTGGGCCTTCATTCTTGGTTCCATTCCTTACTATGGAAGTTGTTGTGTGGTGCATCAAGCCAAAAAACCAAACCACTTAAATTACCAATGCATATTGCACACGCTGTATGTCTCTTTTAGATTTACTGCTGCAGCTGTTAGCTCCATTTGTGGCTACTTGATCCAGTCACATCGCATTCCCTACACACACCTTAGGGGCAAAGTCAAAATGTTGGTCAAATTACCTAGCATTGAGTTGCACCTTTTAAAATAGGTATTTTTGCCATCTGACGTTTGCAATTTTCCTGGAATGATAATATATTTAAGCAGGACAAAACCAACAATGAATCCAATACTTCTACAGACTGCACTGACCATATGCTAGAGCAGTGAAACAGAGCAGCAGGACACAGTTATAGACTGTATAATAGACTACAGTATGGAGATAGTACGTTTAATGTTTACTGTCATGGCCAGACATTTGGGGCAGATGGTAGACATCAACCATGTCACAAAGAAAAAAACATTTTGACTTTCCCCTAAGGTTTGCCTTAGGAATGCTATGCAACCTAATCAGAGTAAGGCATGGTCAGCCATTGATACAACTGTGATTTTACTGTTTTCTGCAGATACGATAAATTAAAATATAAAATTAAATGATTTGCATGTCTAATCTCATCAACAACATATCCACTGGTAGATAAACTGGTAGACCAGTTTTGACCTATGTTGACCCAGCGAACAGCTTTGTAATCAAGGAAGAATTTGAATTGTTTTGTGTATGCCCTGATGAGCATGGATAAACTGTGTGCAGAAGTGTTAGTGTGTGTCTCTCTTTTATTGTGCTACAGGCATTGCGTCTTCTGTACAAACTCATGTTAACTCCTGCTCATGTCCTTTTTATTTCACTTTTGTTATCACGTTTTGAAGCAAGGCTGTTTGACATGCATTAGATGGTTCTGTCCATTTACACTCTATCAAAATAAAAGCCTGGTCCCATCTTGCTACAAATGCTGCTGTTATGGATATAATCTAGATAGATCTGTCTGCCTCAGTTGCTATGAATTGAAGCAATTTTCTGATCCTGTCGTGCCAAAAGCTTGCAGCATACAGAAGTGTTTTCTTTCTCAAGAAAGTTACCTACCCGTTCTTGCCACAAACTTTCATATTTCATTTCACACATGAAAAAAAAACATAGGAGTAACAAGGAGTGCATACTTGCTTGTTTCCTGCATACAGATTTGTACTAAATCTATATTTATGCAGTATTGCGACACAGAACTTTAGCGGAAAGGTAAACAACATACCATAGATTTTGGTAAAAAATACCAATTTATGGTTTAGGTGATGATCAGAGGTTTACATTACACATAAACTGAATGCTAACAAAAATGCAAAGCAGAAGACAATAAAAGGAAAAAGAGTTTTGTCCATTGCTTCTGTTGGTTATCATGTATTCCCTGAAAACATCAACATTGGTTGAAAACAAACCCAAAATGTGTCCAAAATTCCTGCAATAATTGTATGGGAAAACTATGACCATATAACGATAAAGTCAGATTGGTCATAATTTCACTGTGGCCTTTTTTTTCTTCCAAAAACCTTGCTGCTCCTGATTCTTACCTGCCTTTTGAACAACATCACAGCATTCGCACATCTCAGTAATAAACTTGGTGAGTAGAATATTATCATTACCAGTAGGTATAATGGCCAAAAGTACAAAAACATAGTCCCCAACACTGAATGTTTGTAGTAGACAGGATGCAAAGCTCAGTCCTTGGTCTTAAAGTCAGATATTGTGTGTCAGATGTCCCTTTTGGTGGCTCTTTATGGCTGCATGACTTATTAGAACACTGGATTAGTGAACTGGGCAGTTGATGTGGAGGCTGTCTAAATGAATGGACCAACCAGTAATTTGCTTTTATAAAAAGGACCAGTTGTAAAAGGCCATAACACATAATCATGGATCAAATTTCATACATTTTGATTGTGATTTAATTGCTGTACAGACTATAAAATTCTAATAATTCATAACTACAATGTAAACAGTTACAAAAGAGTGTTGTTTCATTACCACAGCACCAGCCCCTTGAGATCACAGATGGCCTCTATGGATCCATCACCTCAGTGTTCTCCATCTTCCTGCCCCTGTGTTGAGCCTTCACTGATTTCTATTAAACGTTTCAATGGGACTTACAAGCCACTCAATCATTTCTTTCCTCTTTGATCGAAGCTGATGAAAAAAAAGAGCCCTTATTGTGCTGGGACTCTGGGGTGAAGAGGCTGGACCCCTGGGGGTCAGCTACAAGCTCACACAGATATTACATCATGTTTATCTAGGAGGGGGTACAGGCTCATTCCTGACCATATGTGCCAGTGCCCTGCAAGATGACTTTGATCTTGACTACCTATTGCCCCGCTGCTTCCCCCAGGGTCAGATGCAAGTGAAGCATCCCCAGGGTCAGATACAAGTGAAGGCCGTAAGTTTTCACAGATTAAAGCTGCTAAACCCGCTTCACCAGGGGCCAGAGATGCTATTGGCTGCCCTTTGACCTTTGACCTGTCCCATGAGACAGAAAATAAAAAATAAAACCCCGGTTAACCGTAGTTGTGGAGGGACAAGTAGCAGTGTGGCTTTGAAGCAAAGGGTGATGTGAAAGTATCAAGTCAGCGTGAGACCTGTTTCTGTTTTTATCCCTCTCTTTCTGTCTCTCTCTGACCATTTCTGGCTGTCAAGGTGATGTTGCCGGGCAACAGCCAAAAGGAAATAGGATTCGGCATGGCAAGGTCAAGACTGAATGCCTCACACATCTGTCTGTTCCTCAAACACACACACACACACACACACACACACACCCACACACCCACACACACACACTCTCTCTGGCAGCGAACCTTGATGCTGCAAATCCCCCGAAATCCTCCTTGACTTTTTATTTTCATCTGATTCTGAGCCTCCCGACTCCTTGCCCTGCCTTTATCCGTCTCAGACATGGCGTTTCTCCAGCCACTTGTAATAAAGTTGGGGGGATGGGAAGAGGTCGCTGTCTTAATGTGCCAGGAGACCATCTTGCTTTCTCCTTGCAGAAGTGTGGAGGGATTACCGGGCTGACCTTGAGTGGACTTGGGTCACAGAAACGGTCACTCTGTCATTTCGTTATTATCCAGTCAGGCTTTGATAGTGGTAATTGTAAAAATCTAAGGGTGAAAAGATTTTATTTTATTATCATTGAGAAGGAGTTTGTGTACTAGGAGTTCAGTATTTGTGCCAGGATTATGAAAATGCTTGCAGGCAGCTCAACTCAGCTCAATGTGCTGTTGAATTGTAAGTTGCGCATTAGGTGTATGTAGTGATTGCTTAACATCTTGTACATGCATCACAATGGTACTTTAATTTCATACTTTTAAGTGCAGTGTACACAGCATTTAGCTAGCAGCTTCTCGTTTTAAGCTGGAGCTGACCATCGCTTTCACCAGTTAAGATGACAAATATCACTGGAGCCATATCAGCTGTTGCTAATTAATATTAATTTCTTGATTTATTGACCAAATACAACTTGGCTGCACTCAGCCACAGATTATTAATGTGATAAAAGAAGCACTGTATACTGTACTGTGTACAACCGCAAGTTTTTACTCCGAGTGATAGGTCTTCTCTTTAGCTGATCGCTTCACATCAGTTTCAGGAGTCACATTCTCTCAGTTAAACTTTCCTTAATAGCATATCAATAATCTAATCGTTTTGAACCAGGGCCTTAAGTAATTGGATCACGTAGCTGATGAAAAATACGATATAACAAATGTAGAAAGCTACTGCTGTTATTTCAGTGTGTCAGCTGCATATCTAATCAGCATTAAGGTAAATATACATATGGGCTCAACTCAACATCACAGATAACCAATATTAAAGGATCAGGACTAAAAAGATAACTTTTGGAACATCCCTACTTTTCATGCATTTGGGGTAAAGCAGTGTATGCATTCTGCAGTTTTTGTACTTTCTGAGCAGTTCCCCCTTCTCTTGCAGTTTCCTGTCGTTTTTTTAAAATAAGCTCCATATAAGGTAAATATGAAGTATGCCTTGTAGCTTGGAGTAACAAATTCACAGGAGAAATCGTTGGCAGCAAATGTTCAAGTGTCATTAAATCCTCTTCCAGATCAGGTTCTGTTGGATCATCTTTCAGAAAAGTGACTTTCTTCATCTAATTAACTTTTCCAGTTCATCTAGATATGGAATACAAGATGGGATAAAGATATTAGAAATAACACGCCATCAATTTTCTATTTTATTGCATTGCCCATAAACATGTGTTTTACTTTTACTTATAGGCCTATATCATACCCCGTGGCAAACCAAGCAGCAGTTAGTTTAAAATGAAAAAGGGATGGTGTTTCAGTGTCTGTGCTTACAGCTGCACTTTCTTTAAGTAGCTCTGGAACATTGTAAGCAACCAGATTTTATTCTTCAAAAATCAATGTCTTGGTTTCTGATGTCAACTTTGATGTTGGTGCAAAACGGCACCTGTTATCTTTTTATGTCACAGCCGAAAGCAATCCAAAGGAATGCAAGTAAAATTCATTCCACATAGGCGTGAGCTTGTAGTGTTGGCTTGGAGCAACTAGTACTTTGCTTATATCCAAAATAAACTAACCATTTCCATTTCATTCTTTAATCCTCCAGAGTAAGTAGTTCTGAGTGAGCAGATAGGGAGTTCAATTTTGCGCAATGAAAGATCAAAAAGACGCAGAGCTGTTGATGAAGAGCAAGCCTGTGATAGAGTCGGCTTTCAAAAGCCGACTCTTTCAACTTGATGCTGGTATTTTTTTCCGGTGTAGGTATTTAATTTGTCTGGCAGGTATGCAGGGAGAGGAGCGGAGCAAAGGGGGAGAAGGGAGGCCTCATGGGCATCAGGCAGGAGGGTAAACAAGCTTCAAAGCCCCAGCAGAAGCCTCAGACTTGACCCAGGGTGAAGCACGACTCATTAGTTACATGCCAGGCAGCATCTGGAGTAATCACACCAAACACCATGGACTATATCACGGTGAACACACCGAGCAGGAGCAAAATGCTAACAAGGCGTACAATTTAGTGATAATGTGGGTTTTTTTTATGTAGAGGAAACACCTCCAAAAAAATTTACACTGAATTTGTTCAATCTGAAAGATAATTCATGAATATAGAGAAATTTCATTGATACTCTTAGATTCAAAAACTTTTCCTCCTTCCGTCACAGTTCTCAGAACAAGACAACATCTCTTTTTTCCCCCTCTTTGCTAGATTTCACTTCATTAAACGAAGTAACATGGAATTTCCTTGCTGATACATGCAACTACTCCTGCGAGATGACAACACAGCATTTCTCCAAATTCATTTTTCATATTTTAAATTGGATTTTTTTTCCAGAGCTACGATACATTTCAGTTTTATTGGGGACGTTTCCTTCCCAGGAACAACCTACATAGTCCACATAGATGAGATAAACCTGGTTGTACAGTATACCTTAGGCACTTGCACAGAAATCCATCAACGCATTCTCTTATCATAAGAGGAAATCATTGATTTATTACAGGCGGAGAATACTGTCCTTGTCAAAGCGCACCAACCCGTCCCGCTATCACTTTGATCATGTAATGACAAAATACGGTGATGAAAACCTCAAAAGGTGTTGTCGCGTGTCCGCCCACTGCGAGAGACCTCACGGCGGAGGGAATCATTCCCTCCGACGGCTTCTCTGGTTGTCCGATGATGGATAACCTGGCAGCAGATGTTTCAGGAAGTAGCCCATTGATAACAGTCCCAGAGGAGCTCCCTGATTGGAGTTCATCATCCCTCCCCCTGCCCCACCAGCCCATCCATCACTGGCTGAAGCTACCATTGTCAGCGACCAAGTGTTGATGGAATAGGTGCTGATGAGATGCACTGATTTGAGTGCTTCGCAGTATCCTGATAGGGCACGGGGATGCACACGGTTTAGATTTTGGGTGTTTAGCTAATGTTCTTAGTCATAGCAGCCCTCAGATGTTGTGACACAATGTACCAACATGTGCGTAAATCTGGACAATCTCACACATTGACAGATGCAGAGAAAACAGTGGAACACACCGGATACATCATGTTTCCTCATATAACGCATGTCACTTCATGGACCGGATGTGTCGTGCATAAAAAATGCGAATCAAGGTGGTGACTCAAATGCAAAAGGTTCCCATACGATACGGGAAATGGGCATGAGTATCCTGATGTGGTGCATCATGTTTCACCACCACCAGTGGTTGGAGTTGCATATAAAACAATAGGCGTGGGTGTTCTTATAGATGGCTGAGTGACATCACTGGCTGACAGCAGTCATGCGGGCTTTTGTACCTGTCTAACTGTTGTGGTGAAGTGGGAGTAAACCCTGAAAGTTTTTGATTTACCAGTCAATATAAATTCCAATCCTCATCTGTGGTATCGAAACAATAAGATCACAGATACAAGTCACCAAACTGATAGTCCTTTATAGATGTCCAGGGATCCAAGTAGTACTATGCATCAAAAAGAGAAAGGAAAAAAAAAGAGAACTGAGGTGTTCTGAATAGGATTCCTCACTTTGGGTTTCATTCCTTCCAGCAGGAGAACCAAGGGTAGACAAGAACATGCTGGAGAGATTATATCCTATCTGACGGCCCTGGAAACTTATTAGGGCGGCAATGGAGCGATGGATGTTGTGACACTGAATGCACATTTGTGTATGTTATACACATGTTTCAACCCAAAGGGAACTTTTCATAAAAGTTTAAATTCAACACCCATATTTCCTATATCATGACATTCTGCAAATAGCGAATATGGGTCCAGCTTTTTGCAGACTTTAGCAAGCTTGGGGCAAAAATAAAACCTAACCCCAATCATAATGCTGTGGTGGTTGTGGTCTCCCTTTTTTACTTTTGCTTCTGCTCTTTAAGAGAGTTTTACCACACCACTGCACTGAATTACAATTTTTATTGGGTAGAGTGGGTACCAAAGTGTTGGCTTGTGACCATTTTATAGTCAAGCAATGCCTACTTGTGCCCACTTATCACAGATCGCATACGTCTATGAGCTGTGAGTAGTTCAACCAAAGAGGGATGTTTCCCTTTAAGAGCAAAGTTTTGTTTTTACAGTTTTTAGAGTCGACAACTCAGATTTATCTTGTGACCCCCCTGGGGGGTCTTGACCAACTGCTGATCTAATATTAAAATCATGCATCAAATCCTTTGTAAAGCCTATAATGTTGTATAATGTTCTCAGAGAGCTGCTGATTCAACTATAAGTCATTTTTGAAGGCCAGGTAGTGGTGGTGTTGCATTGTCTATTAATGGGCTGATGTTACAGAACTGGCCCCACTGTTAGACTGAAATGTGACCTTTTTGGCATGTTGTACAGAAACACCATACACTATTAAGTGCTTATCACCTAAAATGTCATGAAAATAAGAAACACAAACCGAGAAACTCCAGGATTACGTGAAAGAGTCTTGCCAGGTAGATAATGTTGCCTTTCTAAGCAGACAAAGAGATCTGCCCTTGGTGTGCTGCTGCTGTTCGTATTTTCAGCTGCAGTGTTACTCTTCCGAGCCTGTCGGCGGGGTGCAAAAAGCATTCAGCTCTGAAGGATTTGAGAAACAGTGCAATCGTCCTGAATTTAAATGGGTTCAGGGCCCAGCGTACAGATGGCTGCGTACACAGCCAGATACGCCGTTCAATAGTTCAGAACCCGCTCTTTTCTCTTTCTAATCGCACCCTCTCTTTTTCTCATTGCTGTCTTTTGCAGCCTCTTTATCACTGCTTCTTTACACACCTTGTACATGTACACTTGCAAACACACATCCACAAGCACACACTGTTTTACTCTTTTTCATTCTCTGGCTGTCTCTCTCAACCTCAACCAGCTTTGCCTCTCTTTTCTCTGTCTAACAACCCCCCTTTCCCTCTCTCCTCCCTGTTTCCCAGTACTGAGGAATGAGATAAAGAAATCGTTTTTCTTTCACCGCCAATCAGGTCAGCACAATTACACAAACCAGCAAACACGCTTCTCTCTTTGTGTCTCTTTAACATGCCCTCTCTTTTCCTCCCCTCCTCCTTTTCCAAGTTTCCCAACACTGAGAAACGAGATAAAGAAATCACTTTTTGAGGTAGGTGCAATGGCACAAACAAGCAAGCATACCCCTCTACAGCTACCCATTTTCCTTGGCTGACACCCTCACCCTTTTGTTTGTTCTTCTTTCTCTACCAGACACACATGCCTGCGTACATTACCTCAAACTATTATTTTCTTTGCTTCTCATTACAGCACAAACTCAAACTGCGGAGATAAAGCAGTCCAGACTTTCACGTTTCACCTAACAAAGTCTGACACAACGAGAGAACGCTGTCGCTGCAGCACAACAGAGTGATAGATTAACACCACAGATCCAGATTAAAACAAATGGGGACCAGTGAAGGCTTCCAGACATCTCAGATCTCATCTGATGTAACGGGCCACCCGGGGAACCAGATGCCGTGCTTATGTGCTCAAAGATGGCAATTCCACTTCTCGCTACATGCAGTGTTGTACATTTTTCAAAGCCAGCATCATCGTGCATGCTCAACTGTGTGTTTCTTTCTGTCACCTTGATGTCTACCAAAGGGTAGCACCAGCTTCACTAATGTATCTTGACTAGTCAAAATAACTGAGTCAACTCTCCAGTATGGACAGGTATGGCAAAGTGTCAACAAAAGCTAGACATTTGCAGTTTCACAAGGGTAGAAGTTAATTGAAGTGATGAAGTCCTGTTGTATTATTATTTTGCATTGCACATGGGTTTCTGTTTCACATAGTGCTGAGTATATGGCTGAAATCAACCTTACAATAATAACATGAAGATTTTTCTGAAAGCTAAACTAATCTGAGGGTTTATTAAAGGCCTGTCTGATTGTGTCACTTCTCTTTAGCAATTTGCCAGTCAGTATTACAAATGTGTAAAAATAATAAATAATCATAATTATATTAATTGTATTTGAGTGTGATACTCACATATTATGACTTACATGTTAAAATTTCATTTCAGCTGTTGAGACAATGGTTATGAATCATCTAGAGATCTAAAAACTTCACCTGTCAACCACATTTTGCTTGTCTTTTGACCTGCAAATAACCAAATCAGTGCTTATACTGCATCACTTCATTTAATCTAATGACAAAAGTAAAGCGTGACACTTGTGACTGTCCCTAAATAAATATTGTGTCTTCCCATTTGTAATGGGCGTGAGATTGGACCCAAGAACAGCACAGACTGAGACCAGCGTTGGCAAAGTTCGACAGTTTATTGACCAAGCAGGGTCGTAAAATCCACAGCAGTACAGGAACAATCCACAAAGCAAAACAGTCTGACTTTCTAGTTGAGATCTCCAGGGAGGGAATCCCAGCAAACTGGAGACAGACGAGGGGTGAGCAGGCAGAGGGGTCAGGGACAGAAGGGCAGTTCAGGTTACCTGGGCAGGGACGACGAGGACGGGTCAAGGACAAGTAGGGTCGAAACCAAGGAAGCAATCCGGAAAATACTGCGAGAGAGCTTTGCATGCTGCTAAAGACAATCTGGCAGAGACTGAGTGACGAGTGGGTTTAAACCAGGTGAGGGAACACAGGTGAGGTGGTTGCACTGATGAGGTGAGAGTGGCAGGCAGGTGAACAGGAAAGTACTGGCAGAACTGGCAGTAGGACGGAAAGCCAGGAACGGATCATGACACCATTAGGCCAACCTGGTCTTATCTTACATCTTTTCATGATCTTATTTTAAATTAATCACATTCAGTCAGTGTTTTTTCTCAATATTAAAGCAACTTATGGTTGTTTGCACAGTTTGTTGTAGTTGAATCAGAACTGCAGTTTGGGCAAAGCTGAGAAAAAAAAAAACATCATATCCCAAAGTATGCTGGTTACATAAAAGGAAAATACACAAGACTTTGCAGGATGCTGGGTGCTTTGTTTATTAGGCTAGACATGAGAGAAAAGGAAGTTTAAAGAGACTACCACAGCACAGTCTGTTTTTAAAATACATTTGAAGCCTGTTTCCCACAATCCACTGTGTGGAATTCCCTTCTTGGCGATTGTGAGCGTCTCATAAATTCAGTATGAGAGGGAGACTGGAGATGGGAAATGGAATTCAAAGAAAGGAGGAAACAACATTTTACAAGAAAAAGAAAAAAATCTATATTTACATTAAGAAGCTTTCAAATACAGAGTATGAAGCTTTACAGCTGATTTATGGTCGTATACAATACACACACATAAACACACACAAACAATATAGCATCCCCACAAAATAATTTCCCAAAGACAGCTTTGGTGAACTAGATGGCTAATTTTGTTGTCCAGCAATTGGCTGAGCCGAATGCTGGCAGAAGAAGACGACAATGTAATTAGCCATTGTACTATCACATCTGACCAAAGGAAGCCTAATTGTTTCTGCTGACGGCACAGACAGCAGGTCGAGGGTAGAAACTGAACACCCATTTGTTACAGTCCTCCGTTAACAGGGGGTTAAATGAAGAAAAAAAATCTATTACCACCCCCTGCAAAAAATAAAATCCATATGATTTACTTGCATGCAAATGGGGGCGGCATGCTTGCTATTTAACCTTAGATGGTAATTAGAGTCTTTATGAGATGAGTGTGATAAGAGGTTTGTTTAGCATATGTAATAATATGCTTATTGGAAACAATGTCCTTTAAGGGCTGTAACCCCTGTATTACGTGTACAAGAGTATAATATCCAGTGCAATTACACAAGATGTCATACACATCATGTGTCTCCTCCCTAAAATATGTATGTGGGATCAAACACAGATTGGTTACAGGCCCAAACAGAAGACTTTCTTTACCATTACCGCTTCATAAAAATGTAATGTCCACATAACAGCCCACACACAAACACATCATTAACATCATGGAAATCCACAGCAGGAATCTTGGCTCTTTGTTCCTGCCTTTGTCTGACAGCTGGCTGTAGCTACAGTGTTTGATAGGCTATAACATAACATACATAGTCCAAAGTCAAAGTAGTGCATGAGTGCATTTAATATGTATGTTTTTATATATGTTTCATTAAAAAAAAAATATATATATATATATATATATTTATTTTATTTATTTATTTATTTTTGTCTGGCCAGTCGCCCATATTACTGCTCATTCTATTGCTTAATTGCCTTTAGGTGCTCTACCTCGAATCTTGGGTATTTATTTTATGTATATAGGGATTTTTTGTTATTTCTTCCATTGTTATTTAGAGTGGTGGATATTTATATATTGTATTTATTTGGGATCCAGTTTCTTTGTATCAAACATAGATGCATGTATGCATGCCTGTTGAACATATGAGTTCAATCTTGATCTTTGGAACAGTAGTTTTACATAATCTTAACTCAAAATCCACTTACTTGCTCTTTCTGGAGCTTTCAACTGCATCTCACAGCTCTCATCAGTGAATGGCGTTTGCTCAGTTGTCATTAACTTCAGTTGATCAATGCTGAGTACCCTCCTACACAAAGTAGAACATCTTGTCAGCAAGGAGGAGGAGGATAGAGAGAGGGAGGGGGGATTTAGAGGCCAGTGCAAAGAACGGATTATAAAAATTCTGCCTTTTAAGACCATGATGGACACCTTTCAAATCAACGAGGACCATCAGAATCATCCTAGTGGGACTTCCTGACAAAGCTGGGCCGGCAGAACTGAACAGAGTCAGAGTATTCAAATCACCCTGAGCCAGCACTTACCAAAACCTTTAATTCACCAAGATCTCTGCTGGTACACCCTAAAGACAGGACCCGACTGCCCGATAAGAGACTGAATGCACACCGGAAACAGATAACGCCTGCTGTCTTTGAACACCACACCAAAACAACTGGGAAAGGTTCAAACCAGTGCCCAGACAACTGAGTAAACTTTATTTGTATATCAAGAGGTGCAGTTGTAAGCTCTGGAAAAAAATATAATAAGTAGACCTTGCTTTAAGATTATTTTGTCAAAATATTTTTGTAAGATAATATTTGGCCATATCCAAAGTTGAGGAGGTTCATTGTCGATACATATTGGATATATTTTGTTTGTTTATATGCATTCTAATTTTCATTGAGCCATTTTTTCACTTTTTATGACAATAGACATTTTTATGCTAATACTCTTATGCATACATTTTAAGCCTTACCATTTCTAACTGAAGTGGGGGTAAAAGGCCTGATAGTTTTGCACAAAGCTACAAATGGGACTCTAGTGTTTGGAACAATTTCCATCTGTGGAGCCACATAAGAACAACTCTGGTGTGGCTGAAGCATAGCTTACAGTATGTGATTGAAACAGCTACATGGAAAAGCATGTACACTAGAAGGGGAATCGTTAGCCGCAGTCTTACTAGCGCCAAATCCCTCATTTAGTCTTTTGTTTCATTCGGTCTCTGCAGTCCGAGATAAGCTCGATGCGTGGGCTAAGCACAGGCTAACCCTCTCAGCCATTACATGCCATGACTAGTGGCCAAATCTGGACAATGACAGTGTGCTGGGCAAACTAGCCACGTTTGTGCAGTAGGCTGCTAAAACACTGGAGGCTGGATGGACAAAGATGTTAAGGAGGATAATGTGAATGTGTGAGTATAATCCAATCAGGTCAAGGTTTCTTCATATAAAGCTGCCTCAATCAGCGGAATCTTATCAGGAAACATGTAGTGGTGAGCTGCAGCTAAGGCTTTTTGCCCTTCTGCACTGCAAATAACAGATTTTTGCTAATTACCTAAAAAGAAACATTATAGCTTAAAGCAAGGCCACACTCTGATATCGCCTTTCAACTAAAGTTACGTCTGCAGATTGGCTGTGGATACTAGGAATTGATCTCGCTGTCAACTCTGCAGCACAACATTTTTACAACAATGTGCACTTTTATTGATTGAAATCTCAGTGGCTCCACAGTAATTGTATTCAGCTCCTATCTTTCAGCAGTGGCAAAAACTTTGGGTAAACTGATAAAAGCTACTTTTCCAAGAGATAACATGACAAGAGTCTATCCCAACAGAGAATTGAAGAGATACAGAGGCAAGATGTGTCTGCAGAGTTTCTGAGATATTGAAGTATGCATTTGTGTTACATATGGAATAAAACATTATTTCTACAGCCTGAAAAAAACCCTGAAACCCTCCAACCCCCTTGCCCAACATCTTTTTAACATCTATATTCTAAACCATGTGGACATCAATGGCAGCAGAGGAGAAGAGCCGGGCTGATTCAGGCTTTGGGGCCAAGATGGACAGGCCTTGGCCTCAGGTCACTGACTCCATGTTTTTCATTTGGAGCCCCTATCTCGGCCACTCTCCAGTCTTTATTTTCCATTAGGAAGAGAAATGCCCGTGCAAGAAAAGTGAAAGCCGAGAGAGAAAGAGGGCAATACAGACACACACACACACACTCTCCACACACACACACACACACACACACACACACACACACACACACACACACTCAGCGAGAGGGAAAGGAGGAGAGCAGAAACACTGAAGACAAAATGGCTTTCATTCGCACAGCAGTAGAAGGCCAGAGGTCCCTTATTTTTTCCCTCATTCTGTTCTTTCTCTTCATTTCTAGCTGCCTTTCATCTCTTCTGCGAGGCATATGGTTGTGTACTGCGCTTTCAAATCACATAAAAGATGTTTACACATGCTCCAACAAGTCTCTGTGATAAGCTTGTTTTGTGGAATTGTATGCAAATAAACTCAGATCACTGCAATAAGAAATACTTTCATGAGCACACACAGTTGGGAACTTCACACGTCAGGTTGCTCACACATACACATGCATAAACAGTAGGTGGCAAATATGAAGTGGAAAAGATAATCTCTCATTCTGGTTATGAAGTATGTGTGTGTGGAACTACGTGTGTTTGGCTCATTTTTGTGTATGTGTTTGCTGAGTGCAGGGCCGTCGGCGTGCAGCGACAGTGATGAATAAGCATTATTAAACAGGAGACACAGGCCTGGTGGTGTCATTAATCTTCATCCCTACTGGCACCATCACAGAACTCACTCCCTGTCCGCCCTCCGCAACATCTACACATCTCATTGTCAACGGCACAAAGGGAGCAGAACCGGTTGCTCAGGTTCTGATTGGGTTTGGGTATGGCTCCAGAACCAGAATGGACCATCTGCGGGGTCACAGGGACACGCAAGAAGTGATTAACATCTGGTTGAATCAGATGACTGATGGGACAAAGAGAGAGGATGACACCTCGTCCGGTGGCTCAGAATTAATCACACTCTGCTTGGGGTTGATCCACAAGTCTATTGTGGTGAATGAACTGACTCTAGAAAGGATTGTGAACCTGTAAAGAGGCTCGCTGACAGTGAGTGCCGCACTGCGGCTTCTGACATTGCACTTAGGATACGAACGATAAAGTTGTTCCCTGTCTGGTTGCTCCTCACCTGGAAATAAAGACCGGGATGAACAGAAGCAGGCTGGAGAAAAAGAGATGAATCATCAAGCAGTACTTTTTTTTTTTTTTTTATCAGCACCTCAAATCACCAGGTGGGAGGAAGAGTGGAAATAATGGCATCTGTGCAAACTCAGAGAGGCACATTAGTGGTCGTGGCTGATGGTGCAGTACATGCACAGACACACACAGATGGAAACGTTTGAATATATTCATTCATTTCCCATAAACACATTTGCATGTTCTTTCTCTGATCAAAAATATACTCCCACACACTGTCAACACATATAGGATATTTACTGAAAGTTAGGTCTGTTTAGGTCATTTAAACATATTTGTTCACAAACAGGAAATAGAAACAATCCTAAAGACCAAGCGATGAATTGTAGAAAAGAAAACAAACTTGATTCACATCTTAAAACTGGCAAAAGAACAGAGGATGAACCCGTTCTGTAAGCTTGGCAGTGGTTTTTCCACCTAGTGGAATTGTCATTCTACTAGAAAGAAATACCATCACATAATTTGCCAAGGATCTTCAAAAAAAAAAAAAAAATCAAGAGAGGAATTAATTTATCCACAGTTATGATTAAAATTAAACTACATTATGGTGGCAAATCCCGTTTTCCTTTTTTTTCTCTTTTAGATGCAATTATCCTTTGGCAATACAGCATTAATATGCAAATGCAGGGACGCATTTCAATTAGTAAAATCAATCAATATTCAGCCTGAAATGTTACAGCACAATATACAGAAGAAGCGTATTTACATTTCACAGCATGAATAAGAAATATGCACATGATGACATCAAAGTCAAAAGATTTAAAATATTCAAAATTTTTCTTATTGTCAACAAACCAACAATGAATTGATCCAACTAATAAAAATGATGATATATCTCATTTGTCTGTTCTTTAAAGCTCCAATGAAAAGTAAGAAAAACTAGGGATGTAGTATCTCCATCTGCATCTTAATACTTGCACTGCCAGCGATCCGATGCATTCAAGATACATATGAAGCAGTACGATACAATTCACCTCTATTGGAAAGCAGTGCGATTCAACATGATTTGATTCAACACGATGCACTATATAATACAGTTTGATTTTATTTATGTGGTTCTTCTCAAGCAGCTTGACAAATGGAATGAGAGGAGGAATCAATCTAAATATAAAATTGGTCCCAAATTATCTGTCACATTTCTAAATAATAAGGCGTATGGCCACTTCTAATAATTATAAAACCAGATTTTACCGATGCAGAGATGTTGGGAATGTTGAATCCCAATTTCATTATAAATTGTATCTTGTGCACACTTAGATCAGTGCACCAATGTCAATCATTAAATTTTACCATCTCTAAAAAACAAACCAAATAAAACCACAATAATGAACCAGACCTTCCCTGGAATGTGCCATCATTAACATCAGCAGTGTAGTTTATTTTAAGTTAATCTTAAATTTACCATCCTGCTGCTGTAAATACTCACTAAATCACCAAATGTGTATTAAATCACTGCTGAAAGTAGTCCCTTAACCAATGCACTATTTCCTCCTGCTTGCTAAAACTGCAGACTGTTTTAGGAAATGACTGAGCCTTTTTAAAAAAAACATTAATGTGTGACCCATTTCTAAATTGTTCCTGCTGATTTACATTTTCAGCAGTAGTGAATGGGCTGTGAGCGGAGGCCACGGACAGAGCAGGAAAGTCAGACAGCACTGAGAGACTGACTGATGCATTGTTGGTCTTTTCATGGGATTTGTTGATGGTAATAAAATACAGAATAACACCAGCAAGCAGTAGCTCTTTGATCTAATCTACACAGCAGAACATGCAATGAATCTTTGTCCCACACACACACACACACACACACACACACACACACACACACACAGAGCCTATATGCATATGATCATTACTTTCAGCACCTCTACCAGATGGTCACCCACAGCGGCGCCTCCCTCCACAGGTGGTGGTACTTTCCCCTTCATTCACCTATCTCCTCTGCCCTATGATCACACAACATCTGGTTCCACTGTACACCGTATACTTGTCTCTGTCTAATAAAACTGTGGCCTGGACCCTGAGGTCATTTCCTTCATTTGCCATATTTTTCTGCCTCTTTACTGGATGGTGAAAATTAGGACAGGAAACAGCAGGTGGGGTCAGATTCAGCATAACCTTCAGGAGCAACAGCGCAGTAGACCAAGAGGTCATCTGAGCAGCGGAAGATGGAGCTGTCAGTCAACATCACAACCAGATCGAGCCCCGTTATCAGATAGAACTGTTCAGTATGTGAATGAAGGAAACTTTGGCAAACATAAAAATTAGAAGCTTCGTTTAAGGTCCTCACACTGGTGACTGGAAGCTCGATAATGTACCATAATGTACAGACGGAAACAGTTCAAACCAGCAAGGGACTGAAATAACAACAGCCAGAAGCACATAATAACAAAACAGTCAGTGAAAACAATCCAATTCAGCACGATGATTTGTATTTCCCACCTCCAATATCAGCAAGCCGCATACACTCGAGCAATATGAAAATGCAAAGACAATTTCCTTACAAAGACCAAATAAGAAATGCAAATAGAACCTACATTTACATAGAAACAGTTGGACGTACTGTGTAGTCTTCTGCCACAAGGAACAGAGAAGCTTTAACGTCTCAACATTTTCTCCGCACCATCGCCAGCGAGACAAATAGCTATTCATTTGTTGTTCTTGGTGATTAAAAGGACTCAAACGCAGGCACTCATCATTCAGGTGGTGTAATTGCAAAGCTGCAATGTCGTCCATTCCACAAAGCCTGAGCCAACAACATCAATATCTAGAAAACGTATTATAAGATGCATTTAGGAATCGACACATGAGCTGCATTTAATTGTTCACAGGTTCCAACTGGAAAACCTTGGAGTGACCATTCCTGCACTGCACCTTCACAGCAGTTACAATCTCAGTAGGTTTGAAAAGATATGCTTCAATGTTCAGTGTCTGAAAAACATGAAATTGCACTGACAGTCCACCCAAAATCTGACTTTTAAATATAAAACACTCACCTCCTGTGGGCTTGAGAAATGGCTATAAAATATTTCCTTGTTTGCAGAGAACAGCAGCTGTGAGTTTGACTTCAGCTGAAGTTAAAAACTGACTTCAGACACTTGTATATGTAGGAACAGGACAGATGTTGAAGTTATAATTCATTTATAGAGGAAAAACAAAAGAAAATGACCAGTTTTGACCTGTAAACTGGTCATTTTCCTTAGTTTTTCCTCTATAGGCCTTCATCTGTGTTCAACACAGTAGAAAGCACATGTTTGACCCTGTTTGTCTCAATTGGATGATTGGGTCAACAGGTGGGTGATGATGAGTTCCCTCACAGGGCCACATCCAAACACCAAGAGGCAATTGCAAAGTTCCAATGTCATTCATTAAACTAAGCCTAATACCCAACACCATTACCTACCTGTGTAAAAGTAAGATGCATTTCAGAACCATTAAACACCTGGCCTTTTGGGTTTCTGACAGCACACTTTCCACAGCTGTGTTTTTTTAAAGTAATGATCTGCAACATTTTCATGGCTGCTTTGCTACTCTCCATTAATAATTGACAAAAAAAATATTGATACAACCTATCTTCAGTTCATTAAAGACTTTACTGTACGTTTGCCATTAAAAACACCCAGAATCCGCTAGCTGTTGGCAAAAACCCAAAGACCTGCTAACACCAGATATGGAGAAAAGATAGAATGAAGTACTCCTGGATAACAACTTTGAAAGTGTCCTGCCAAGGAAGTAATGCTGTCGTTCTCAGCAGAGATCAGAGCATTAAATGACTGTGTTTCTTAGTGGCTCTGTGTGAGTTAAGTGCAGTCCCACACCTTAGAATAACTAGTCTGAGGGTTGTGGCATTTATCTGACTCACATATATGTCATTCCTGTGAGATCAGAATTCTTCTAGGATACCACAGAGATGAACCACTCGGCTTCCCTGAGGCCGACTGGGGAACCTGCCAGCATCAGACAGCTCAGTGTCCGGATACAGGAGGCATGGAATCCAGGAAGGGGGTTTCATGGCTAAGTGGGGCTAAGCAGAGGAGAGTGGGGCGTGTTAGAGTCATTTCATGGAGAATTTGACAGAGGGAAGTTGGACAGAATCCTGTTGTAGTCAGTGCTTGTAGGATTTGGGGCTCCTGGAAGTTGTTTTTACCGCTCTGTGCTGGTGATGCTACACGCTCGATGGAGGTCCGTTCCTGTGTTTGCTGATTCAGGGAGTTTATTAGTTTCTTTTGGGCCCAGTTGAGTTTTTCTGTGTTGAAGACATTGACGGGTTACATTTATTATCTCATGCTTGGCCACCCTGACATCTGTTAACTTTTCTACTGTGTTCTGTTTGTATTATTAAAGTTACTTGTTTTATTTCTCTAAAAAAAAATCTGTTTCCTGTCCATCTTTTACTTTCCCTCACACCTTAGCTTTATGCTATCATTACCCCCACAAGTTTAAGGGTCCAGCATGGATGTTTGAAAGAAAATAAAGGTTATATTTCCCCCAGTGAAGTGCCCTAGAATACTGAAGCTTCCCTCTCTCTGTAAATATACATCTTTTCTCCATAAAGTTCACCAGGAGAGCGTAGCTTCAAGATTGAAACTAGTACACTGAGGAATTCTCTGAAGCAAAGGTACAAAAATGGAATGTCACATACTTGCACTTGAGTCGATAAATGTTCAGCAATTTGTCTTGGAGACATAATGATCTGCTGGAATGACAGCAGGATCTCATATCAATACAATAACACATTCATCAGATTCTGTACAGATAATACTTTTTTTTTCTTTTAGAAAAGTAGGGCTGCTTTTCTCGAATTTCCAAGAGTAAATCTGCACTTTTACGACAGTAAAGCCTCGCAGACAAATGTTCAGTGCATGCTATATGTCAACAACATGAGTTCGTGAGACTGTTGAGAATGTGGGGGGGTCAAAACCTTCATGATACTAAAAAATCTCTTTCCAGATGTCTGACAAGTGGAAGGGAGGTTAAATCTGGAGAACTTCCTCAGTTAGTTTCCTTTGTCTACCGAGTTGATTTACGGTCTCTTCCCCCGCTTTTGCAACTTCTCCAGCTTCCTCCCCAAATTCCAGGGGGATGGTGTCATCTGTGAACTCTCCATCCTCGAAGTGAACGTCAAAGGAAAAAAACCCACTTAGTGAGCAGAAACAGGTGTTACCCCTGAACAGGCGCTTATCCGAACCCTCAGTAAGCTCAACGGCTAAACCACCCCCTGTGCGAGGTGAGCGTGACATTAAACAAAATAATAGGCTGTGTTAATGGCGACACGGTGCATGGATGGCAGCGGTGGCTGTAAAATAAAAGGTTTAGCAGCCTCTTGTTGTGGCTCTCTGTTGACAGAAAGGGCTGCGGTTGAAATGATCCGTGACATTGCTCCGGAGGTGATGTGGAGCGCATTAAAATGTTGCAGCGCTGCTAAAGGAGAGAATAATACAGAAGGTAAAGTTTACTGGCCTCCAGAGCAGGGTGGTCCTGCTGTATCTGTGTCACTGTGTTGTGTTGTTAAGATGCGTCTGTGAGACCGGGTTCAGGGTGTTTACTGTTCTCAGCAGAAAACATATTAGATTACCAAAAGGTTCATTTCAAAGAACAACATAATAAATGCATGTAGAATCTGGGGGGTGCCACTGAAGTAATTATAGACTTTTTCAGTGTGTAATTAAAATCAAATAATTAAAAAGTAATTGTGAATTGATTAATTATATTTGCATTTAAATTATGCATTAAAACTCAAAGTGAAAAATAAAATCATATAGCAAAACAATCATTAAATTCTCTACACCAACATAACAGCCGCTGCTCTTCGGGTCGGAAATTAATTAACTTTAACTTTTAGGTGGCATGTCTAAGTTAAGGAAATGTAAACTATAAAAAGCAGAAAACAAATTAATTGTGAGATGAAATTTGATAACATATTAATGGGTAACATAAAATAATATTTAGAAGTATTCAAAATTTGTTTTGCCATTGCCTTTTGAAATTCAATTTTACTTTATCATTTAAAGATTAAAATTATTAACTTGCAACTTTTCTTTAACTTTAAATGATTAACACATCATTTATATTCAAGTTTAGTTTTTCAGTGTACATTACCGTCTTTCAAAGGTCCAGTGTGTAACATTTAGGAGGCTCTACTGGCAGAAATGGAACATAATATTCACAGGTATGTTTTCGTGATTGTATAATCACCTGAAAATTCAACTTTTTTCGTTATGTTTTTGTTACCTTAGAATGAGCCTTTTTCAATCTACAGAGGGAGCAGAGTCATTTTTTTGTGAGTTTCATGACCACAGTAGTTGATCCTACAAGACTGGAACAGCAGGGTGAGGCGAGGGTGTTGCAGTCAGCAACTACACCAATAGTTGCCACTAAATCCTACACGCTGTTTCTTTAAGGGATACGTTGTTCATTTATTATATTTGGCACACTTTGGACTCCATACATGCACACTTAAAGATGTTAATGTTATATTGAGTTGTGTTCAAGTTTATTAAATTTGCAGCAGTGCCCACACTCACTCTGTTTATGCTATTTATAATTTTTCACAGGAATTATAAAAACCTGGCAAAGCATCATGAGCATGAGGCTGCAATGACAGCTTTTATGCCAAAACACATTGGGCTGATGTTTACCTTTAATAAAGATATGATTTAATTGAGGTTGATTCTTGGGCTGGAGAGCTGCCATTCCTGTCTTTTGCGGGTGTTTGTTGGATCTCATTGTGCAGCTTTTGGCAGAGAACTAAACCAGACGTAGATTACATGAGGATGATCACCTGTTAGAGGGCTTTTTATTGGTAAGAGATCAGTGCTTTCTTTCCAAAAACAGATTATCAGTGAGTCTTTAAACAAGGCAATAGAACTTAAAAGTACTCCAGTGGAACTCTTAATTACAAACAGTAGGTTGCGGTTGTGTAACTCCTATGGAGCCAAGAAAAACAAGTCCTTAATTAAGGGAACTTCTACATGCGGACTCTGGACACTGCCCCAAACACATGGTACGTACTGATTATTTCATGGATCATTACGCTGAACAAGGAAGCAAAATCTGGTCATTCACAACAAGCAATAGGAACATTGTAATAAATCTTTTATTACACTGTATTACCTCACACAGAGCACCGTACCAGAGAATATTGTCAAGGCTGTGAGTTTAAATCCTAACTAAGCTCACTGAATTTGGACACAAGTCTAAAGACTTAAGTTTACAGCGCTGCCTGTGGATCTGTGAGGCTGTATTCAGGCTCAGTGCTGCTTGGTGCTCAAACATCAGGATTCTAACACAGTAGTTCCCAACCTTTTTCCTTAAGGGACCTCTTTTTCTATCACTGACTGAACTGCTGACCCCCAACTATATATTTTATGTATATTTCATATTATATTCAATGCATAACAATACCAGTACAGAACAACCGATACACCGTAAACAGTGAACGCAATAAGGCAGGAAGTTTGTGTAAAACCAGAGATTGTGATAAATTTAGAGCAATGATTTCCTGTGAATATTGATCAGAGATGAGTTTTGCTGATATTTCTATACAATCCTCTGTCTCTATTATGTATTTTTTTAATCATTTTTAACAATCATACATACTTAATAGTCTTTCTTGACAAATGATGTGGTTTGTTCTATTAACTGCGTACTTTTTAAATGCTTTAAATAGACGGTGTTTATTTTTTACGTTTTCTTACACCCCTTAAAATCAAGAAGGTCTCATGATACCCTCGTATGTTGGTGTACTAAAATGAGGTAATAAAATAAAGAACCTTATTTACCCTACCATGTAACTGTCATGGTTAAATATCAAAAATCCAACCTCGTACTGCCAGTATTACGATCATATCACTGAAACAACATTTTAGTGGCAGCAGTTTCTCCCTTCTGCTGGTCATGTTAAAACGACAGCTTACTGCCCAGCTGTGTGGCCCAAAATGTGCAAAATCTGTTGTAGGCGGTTTAACAAGTGGCTTAATTAGACACACATGCCTCCATCTCTAAATCAAAGTGCAGAGCGGTATTCAACAGGTGGAGCTTTGAGTATAGGAAATTGTTGTACTAAAATACACCTACAATACTACTTAACAAATCTTAAGAGACAACATTATCTGCACTTCTGTGTTGAAAGTTCAGCTTCACTTATGACAAGAAATTCCAGTTGTGACAAAACATTCAACCCTATGCCCGATGCCTGCAGCGTGAACTCACTTCTAATCTCCTCGGCTATAGACTAGTTTATATTTTTTTCATAGTTTTGGGGTAAAATTTTCACCGCTCCTTTGGGAAAAGTATGGTATAGGATATAGTTTGCAATATATGATATGAAGATATGTGCCAAGAGTCCTAAGAGATGCCAGTGAACACCTGTTTGTTCACATAAATTGACAGATCTCACCTGAACTGCAGTAAACCCGCAGAGGACTGCATGTTTCATATTTCAGCAGTCTGTGAATACCGATGTGGGGAGGACTGAGACAGCTGAAAAGGCATCCTGTGTTCTTGTAAATCCACGCTTATGAGTGCCAAATGTCCTCGCTAATGCAAACCCCAGTGTCCGTGTGTTTCCTCAGTGCACCTTAAAGGAAATGCTCTGAAGGTTATTTACCATTTATGGTTCAGAATTTCAAAGAGACATACATTAAAAAAATAATTAAATCCCTCCTGTAGTCTCAATCTGACCATGGTGACACAATTTTCTGCATACACAACTCCCTCTGATTCTCACACACACACACACACACACACACACACACACACACACACACACACACACACACACACACACACACACACACAAATAAGAACAGACTGCCGTGAAGGATGAAAGCACCGGATGAGGCAAAGTGATTTCTCTGCTTCCACCTCTTCTTCCTCTATTCTCATATCTCAGTTTCTTCCAACACGTACGGCTGGTTGGCTTAAGTAGCATTAGCGGTATTTGGTTAGGACGTCACCTTTGACCTTCAGAACAAAAACAGTAGCAGGGAGCTGCTCAATGGATCCCTTGTGAGGGACAATGGGATTGAGGTTGGACTTAATAACAGGAAACACAACCGTGTTTAGGGAGATTACCTCAGTGTTTAACAGATCAGTGACACAGGGAAACAAGGCGACAAGCCAAATGTTGGTTTCAGTTACGTTTCTACGTCAGCTGTTGCACAATTTCCCCAAAGGAATTAATGATGTTTCACACTCTATGTTATCTCTTTTGTATTCGTCAACGTAGCGAGTAGACCACAGACAGATTTGACATTTGACAGCAGAATGAGCCCCTCCTGCTTAATTGAAGACTCCTCTGATCCCGGTTCAAAGCCGAGGGCTGAGGAAAGAAAAGGTAGGACAGGCAGAGGCAGGCGAGGTTGTAAACAGGATGGAACAGCCTTCCGTTTTATTCTAAATTTGATATGTACAGGAAAAGTGGCTGTATACATTTCTTAATATATCATGTAAAAGTTTTCTGGAAAAAAACAAAACAATTGCACATCAGCTTCCATTTTTTTATACTTTAAAACACATCATAGTACAGCATGGTTGAAGGCAATGTCAAACGGGATACAAATACACTGATAACCGCTTGTAAAGTGTTGGCTCTTGTAAATAAAATAAAAAAGGTTCAGGAAGGAGTACCCCAAAAATGACATTTTAATATGATGATATTAAAAATGTTTTAAAAACACACTGCAGTTTGTGTGCTGTAGTGTCACTGACAAACAAATCACATCGTGTCCCTATTTTGTGTGAAATATTATGATATCATCTCAGGCACTTATCGATATCAGACCCTGTAACTAGACAGCTGAACAGCAGAGTCCATGGCGTTTAGAGCACAGGTCAAATACATCCTTCTAAATGTGCTAGTCTGCATTTCCAGACACACTAGTGTTCACAGCAGGAAGTGCTGGCCGCTACAACCCAACACTTTTCACTAAAAACCATTCAGAGTGGAGATATTTTTTACCCTCACCTACACAGTTTGTGTCTCATTTGGTAACAGTTTTCATCAGCCCCTTCGGAGTACGGATATTACAACACTGGCAAGAGACCATAGTGTGTTTGTGTTGTTACACCATACATAATGCAGGGACATTTGATTTAGCTTAACAGAGCAGTATTGTGAAATCCTCAGGTTAAAACACGGGTTTATACACTGGAATAATGCCATTGAAAAGTCCTTTTTCTTCATCTTCTTACTTTTTCGTTCATCATTTATTACCCCTACTAAGCCTGCATCCTTCCCAGCAAGGGTCTCCATTAACCAACAGGAGATAATGTATGCCATGCAGCTTCACTCTGCATATGGAGAGTGTGTAGGAGTGAAGGACAATTACGTACCTCCTGTTTGTTTTCCACAGCTTGATGATGGCAATTTTTTTCTTTTTTTGTATTTCCCTTTTCTTTAAAAGTTCGACCTCAGCTCGATCTCATTTGCTCACTGGCAGGCAGAGACAATCATGTCACAAACAGGTTGGGTAGTTTCAGACTAAGAGGATCGGTTGCCACCTACTGCAACAATTATAGGAGTGGGCTGGTGGGCTGTGGCAGTGATTTTTAAGCATGTGTCATCAACACCCAAGGTGTTCTCTCAGACCTACACTACAGCATCTGGTTTCACTGATTAGTTCCCGCTCTCTCGGTGAACACATTTGCCAATCAGCTGCTGTAGAGTTTGATTGGAATGAAAATACTCTCAGGTTATAATGGAACAAGCCAAGTCATAATCAAAATGTCACTGGTTTGAAGGTTTGATTCACCCACATTACAAAAAAACCCTTTTACCTCCAGTGGTATCTAGTCATGCAGCCATTTTTGGTTTAGTTTGTCCAGGTTTTTAGGTTTCTGGCCCGAACTAAATACAGTGGAGGTAAATGCAATTTCATCTGTGGTCCTCACAGCATTTGAAAAGCTAATTGTCCTGCTTAAAGCCCAGTCACACCATTATTTAAATCAATTAATAATCAGTGGAATCAACCACAATCAGTGAAATCTTTCAAGTTCAACTGCTGGTTCTTTATGGTTCCACTTTCTAATGTGACCAGGCCTTTACTGGGGAAACCTGTGAAATGTTTTCATATAAACTATTTCTTTGGCAGAAAGCAGTTCAAAGAAACATTTCTGTAAATTCGGGAGAAGAGTGTCAGCTAAATGCTTGAAAAGGTAAAAATACAGAAAGCAATTACAGCAATTGAAAGCAATTAACTCTTGAGGACAATTTTGCCTTTTGTTAAAAATGGGAGAAAAGCTCCTGCTAATCTCACACTGTGAGGCTTATTGTCTCTCTACCCATCTTTTCTCTGGCTCTTTTTATTGCTTTTATTCCTCTCTTTATGTCAGAAGCCGGGCCCTCTGTCGGTGCCTCTGGTGGCAGCGTTCTTTGGCTCTGGCAGGCAGCAGGTGGCTTGTGATGAAAAATTCAGTGCAGAGCCTGACTCGGGAGACGAGGAGGAGGAGGGTGGTAGTGGGTAGCAGGAGGAAGAGTAAGAGGAAGGGGAGGGGTGAGATGAGAGGAAGGTGGGAGATGAGTGAGGAGGGGGGCGGAGAGGAGATGAGGATAAAGGTGGGGGTGTTGAGGTAGAAGAAAGAAAGGTAATAAACAGAGAGGCGAGGAGAACGAAAGGAGGATGGGAGCCAGAGCTCCAGACCGACAGGCAGGCGGGCCAGGGAATCAAGCCCAGAGCGGTGCAGGGGGGCCAGGCGAAGGATCAGAGCTGTCTACCCTCTCTGCCTGGGTCTTCTCTACGGAGATAACACACGATATGAATCATTTATGAGGGGGGCTTTTTTATTACACACACACACACACACACACAACACACACACACACACACACACACACACACTATGCCCTGCTTCTTTCATACACTTTGCCTTGTTTTCTCTGCTCCCCGGGGAGTGCTCAAGTGGGAGAGCTTGAACGCCGGCGGCGGCAGCGGTACGGGTTGAATGTTAACTTTAGTGACGTGAAGAAAGGGTGATTTGTGACCAATGGGAAGAGTCATCTACAGGACACTTTGTAAAGCCACGACACACATACTGGATCATGAAACATGTACCTTGTCACATGCCCACACACAAACCCACACACAGAATTTTACGCCTCCCCGTGGGCCTCAAAAGAACGCCCACTCACTTGCCTGTCTGCCCATTTGATTGTCAGTACATGACGGTGCCAGATCTTGATGAATCAGATTCCTGGACGACTGTGAACAAGCATCGTGTTCGTGAATGCAGAGAAGGCACTGAGCGTCTCATGTCTGTAGGAGGGACTGACTACTGGTATAGGTCATCAGCACAGCGAGGGATTGAACATAAACACCCACATACTGAGTATACTTCACAACTGTTTACCTCTAAGATCATCGCTAAGCTATAAGACCTCTAGGTTGTCCCTTTATCAAGATTTGTAGAGTCCACTTATGCTGTTTCTTTAAGGTAATCCCCTCAGCTCCTGATCCAAAAGTTCTCCGTTTAGTTCTTCATCCATCAGTCCAACAATACTCCTCAAGAATAAAAAAGTCTTCCTTTCTCCGAACCCAATCTATTAAGCCTTGCTAACTGCGAAGGCGAAGGTGGCACATCGTGGCGGTACGGACCCTTGGGAGAGGCTGGGTCCTTCAGGTGCGCTGTGGAGTACCCTTCATAGCTGCTGTTACCGGTGCTCTCCTGCATTAACTTCCCTTTGGCTTCCTGTTCTCGGCGCCTCTGCTCCTGCCTCAGGAGCTCCTGGGCCTCCAGAAGGACTCGAGCGTTGACCCCACCGCCGCCCGGATAGCCATTCCTGGAGCCCTGGTAGCTGGAGTACCTGGGGTTGTCCTTTGCTGTCTGGAAGCCCTCGCCAGGTGGGTACGCCTTATCCCACGAGTCCTGGGAGATGGAGCTGGGGTTCTTCCTGGGTTGCCTGGTGTGCAGAGAGGAAACAGGAGAGGAAAATGTGAGATGCGGTTTGACTTTTGGTTTCATGATTCCTTAGACATGAACCTGAACACATCAACACATTATTTTACTACACAAATATGGCCACGGACATCCATTATCTTTCTATATGAGTAAGTTGGGTGACGGAAACTAAGTGTAATGTTGCTATGAAGGTCAGTGAGTCAGCTGTGGACTAATACTGGAATTCACCTATGTTGGTTTACAATACATTCTCAAAGCAATTCCTGTTTGCATGATAACTTTTAATCTACATACCTCAACTGGAATATGATTGCTACTGAAGAAAATAACATTTTACCATTATGAGACTTCTTACTTGATTTGTGACATTGAGAAACTGGGATTTCTGATAAATCAGGTGATGCGGGTTGAGACAATCAAATACGTAACAAAGGCTCTCTAATTCTTTCTTTCTCAGACCCAAACACTATTTCCTTATAACACTCTTGAACCCTCTTAGCCACATAATGTGACCTGGTCTGGGGTGAGAAATATCGCCAGTAACAAAAATGTTTGTTCAAAACCCATTACCTCTTTGGAGAGGGACTAGTATTTGGATATTTTCTGAAAATGTATTATACTGTCAGTTGCATGGCAGCCAAGACATCACATTCAATGAAAATGTGGTGCCATTACAGCCTAACAGAGTGCCTCTGGGCAAGTACCAGCCCACGGTAACAACATACAGGGATACCTAACCATGTCAAAGCCCCCTTCCAGCCCATTAGGCCCATTTCAAGACAGACAGAAACAACCATTGGATCTGACAGACAGTAGACCTTTCCCAGTTGGAAAATCGAGGCAACCATCTTGTCCGCAATGGATATGCCCAGGCTGATATTGGACACCTGACACAAGTGTCTTAAAGGCATGGTTAGTTGTCATGTTTCTGGGGGGCGTCTGCGCCATTTACCAGAAAGATGGGGGGGGGTCCAGATGTGTGACATCACCTCTCATTTCTGCTTGGCTAGCTTCTTTGTGGCAGCCCTGCCTTTGTGTGTATGTGAGGCCATACGATATGCATGAGTGCCCCAAGCCCGACAGCTCCACCCATTTATCTCGAGGGCAAGGCAAAACCAGAGCAGAGAGAGAGAAGAAGACACACAAAAACATCAATGGGCTTTTGACTCCGAGCCACGCATAATTAGCAGGTTTATCAGCCAGCTGTGAAGAAATCGTATTATTCCTGTGTTTGGATTTGAGCAGGCAGGAGAAAAAAATCCTTAATGAGAATAGAAAAGACCTTTGTTTTTATTCAACAGAGATTGAATGCAATTGGGAATGGATACGCTTCTCGATCGGTGAGATAGGAGAATATAGCCCAGGTTTATTCTTGCACACGGTTGAGTGATTCCAATTTTCAGAGACAGGCGTCCCCGGCATCTGATTTCATTTCATATGTTGACAAAGAGGCCAAAGCCGGTCTGCCTCCCTGCTGAGAAATGCAAACCAGATCGCTCTCTCTGTCTGATGCCGTGCCAAGGGGGAGCATGTACATGTGTGGTAAATACAGAAAGATGTATACTGTTCTGTATTCTCTGCGTGCACACTGTGAAGCATGACAGATGATAAAAAAGAAAGGATGAAAGGTGACAGAGTGAGATTGAGCGAAAAAAGGGAGACATCGTGAGAGGTTGCAGAGCCGGGCAGATAGACATGTGGTTGTGACACACATGCATGCATGCAGACACACAGTAGTGAGACCAAATGTCTGCTGCAGCTGTTGTATCCAGCCTTTGGTCTCCCATAATGGCATCACTTTGGCTCTGAGATCAATGGTGCTCGTCGGTGATGAATATGAGGGCCCTTCGTCCGCCGTCACTGTTTTTAAATGGCAGCGGTTTATTTTCACTCATAGCCCCTTGTTTAGGAAAGGGTCTCGCCCAGAAGGGAACTGACCTTTATCTAAAATGAAAGCTGTTTTTTAAGGAATGCTACCGCCATTAATCACGTCTCCACTCACAATCCAGTCATGCTCTCATGAAGAATTTCGCCCTCCATGAACACCACAGGCTCATATGAATCCCATCACGGCTGCAATCTCTTTAAGGTGATATTCACTCGGTCTCAGTCTCTGACTTCACACGATGGTATGCTCTAAGTCAAACAATAGTTAGTGTTCTCAAGATACTACAGCAGGGTTTATCCAAACAGAACTGTTTCTTAATGGAATTAGTGGAAAAGTGAAGGGACGTGGCCACAGGATGTTGCCTCTGACCGCTGGAGCGAGACGCTAGTTCATTAATCTTTCAGCGAAGCTGCCTGCAATATTTATCAAGGAAGGGATTTATGTCGATAACAGTGGATTAGAGTATGATGGTGAAGTAATAGAAGATAATGTATTTAATGTTGTATATGTATGGTAAGTGCAAGTTGATGATGTGCACCAGGACGGGTCTGTTTGGTTTGACCTTGCAGGGTGTTTTAGAGTTTGCATGAGTAATTACAGATGGCTTTGGGAAACATAATAATTACTTTGAATAACATTTCCTCCCAGACAGTTTGTGTCTGAACTGAATCAAGAATTCAATTCTTCAAAAGGGTCCATACCAGTGTTAGCCAGTCCCTCCAGAAAAACGTGATTATGCGATCGCATAATTCAATGCATAATCAGCCAAAGTCCGCATATTTATGCGGGGGCCGCATTTTTTCAAATACGCCACACTTTCACCGCATAAATTGCAGATTTCCGCGCAAAATATGCGGGGCTTGCATGATTTCATAATCCATGCATTTTCATTGCGAAAAAGTCACATATATCTTAGCAGACAGTTGCAAAATGTTGCGTTTACTTCACTCAAGAGCAGCCATTTTCCCCTGTTGCCATGGGAACGTTATGAAGTGACGTAATTACGCGACGTGAACATCATCGAAAAGCTGCAAACCCCGCGATGAAAACCTCACAGTTGTAAGTATATTAGTAGTATGTAAATTACGTTACAGTAAGAGATTGCACTTTGTGCATTGGAAGCACTTATTTTAACAGAAGATGTCTGTTTTGTATAGCTACCTCTGTAAAACAGGAAGCACACATTTTATGTTTTTATATTTTATTTATTCATTTTTACAGAAGTTGTAGCATATTCCTTTTGTAAAGCTACAGAACTTGTTTGACTCATCAATGTTTTGTAAGTTTGAGCCATGTGTTTATTAAGGTCTGAAATAAAACAAGATGAGAACTTAAATATTCCCAGCACTTTCTGTGATGTAGTATGCTTGCTTATCATAGGAAGTAATAAGAAATGACTATTTACATTAAGGTAGTAGCCTAGTGAGAACAGGGTGTTGGGGGAATCGCTTTTTATTCTCTTTTTCATCAAACCGCAGTTTTTGTAAGTTCCCGCAATTTCATCGCATAAAATTGCATAAATATCATATTCCATCGCATTTTTTAAGAAAACATGCCCCATAATCAAGGACTTTTGCCCGCAACAATCACAAAAAAACTCTCAATTTTTTGGAAGGACTGGTTAGCACATGTGCACTGTATATTTTTCTGTCAATTTGTGAATGCAAGTTTTACATCTTTCCAGGCAGCCATTGGTTTCCATTCATTTCTGTTAGCAGACTATTAAAAGGTTATTGAGTTGCTCAATCAGTCACAGTCTATCATTACTATTTTTCATTGTTACTTCATCGTTGTATGGGAATAAAGTTTAGCTGAAGATTGATTTAAAAGGCTGCACTTCATTCTGATGGTAATGTACCTTCGGCACCTGAATGTAAACCAATGGAAGCCTATAATAATGAAAATGTTTTTTCTAAAACACAGCAGCAGGGGTTTTTAAGACAAATGTATGTAGATGGCACCCCGGTCTTCCTCCTGACTGTGAGGAAGACCGGTGTGCCATCCCCTTTCTCACAGACTGGATTACGCATGCCCCTGCTTTGTGTTTTATTGATGGAAAATCCAAGTTACGCTTACTACCTTGTGGCTTTTGAAAGTTAACAAAAACGGGGCTTTTTGGTTTGCATTTATAAGGTAAAGAGTTTTTGATTTAAAATACAAGGAAAATCTAGTCTTTAATGCTATTTATATTCATATACATACTTCAACCAATGTCATGCAGTGGAGATCAAGGTTTTGTCTATTGACTTTCAACTTCAACATAAAATATTCACTTTGAAGGTAAAAGTTCAACTTTATCGGTTTTAACTGACCAAAAAACCTTCCCAAACATTAAAGCCAAAATCAAAGCAAAACCAAAAAATATTGACTTTTCAAATTAAGAAAACCATTCCCATGTCCACAGTAAGTCACTTTCTGTACCCGCCACCCCTCACCACACACACACACACACACACACACACACACACACACACACACACACACACACACACACACACACACACACACACACACACACACACACACACACACACACACACACTCTAGCACTTCCTGGAACAACAGGCAGTCATAGCATGCAGATCAAAGGGAATTACATTAAGGGAGAGGAAAGCAATCATGTCAGATCTGTGTGAGAGTGTAACATGATCTGTCCATTCTGAGGCTGTGTGTGTGTGTGTGTGTGTTTTTGTGGTCTGAAACTGACCAGCCATGACCCCTGTTCTTACTCAGATGTTATATATATTCTGCTACCATTACTGTCACAAGGCTATTACAATGAATCTGACATAATCAGACAGCCTGCACAAGCGCCATACACACACACACCCACACACGCACGCACACCCACACACACACACAGACACAACACACACACACACAACACACACACACACACACACACGCACGCACGCACACACACAACACACAGACACACACACACACACACAGGCACACACACACACGCACACACACGCACACACATACACTCACAACACTTCTTGAGATACATTATGGATCATTACATTAAATTACAGATCTAAAACGGACACAAACACAGAGAAAACCTCCTGGACACATAGCACATCAGACAGACAGACAGCAGGAACATGAGGAGACTCTACTAACACGCACAATGCCCCACTAAAACACACAGAAGCTCTTAGCACATATTGATTGTTACACAGAAACAAACATCAAACACAACATCATATCAAGACTGTCATGCACACACACTTTTTCTGTCCATCACGTACCGTGGAAGGGAGCTGTACTGTCGCTGTGCCTGGGCGAACGAGTCCCTCTCCTCCTGTCTCTGTCTTTGCATCTGAACCTCGACCGACACCGAGTGGCGACCCGGCTGGTTGTACCCGCCCGGACCATTGCTGCTGGTGTTTGACTGAAAACAGCAAGATGGCAGCTCGGTTAACTTTGATGTCCCCATCGTGATCGTCATCATCTATCTGTTACTGTTTGACAATAATCCAGATTTAACTGAAATGCTGTCCAATTAAATCAGTGGAAATAGGAACTGGTGGGACAAATATGATGAGTGTTTACAGGATTACATTTTATTTTATCGATCTCAGTGCAGGACATTCTTTAATTGCAAAGTAATGAAGGAAATGTCTGGTTCTAGGGTCTTTTATTTAGGAATAGAATACATCAGTGGGTCACAGTAATTTAGCATACTTTCCCACTGACTTGGACCATCTATATGCTGTATTACTGATATTCATAGACCTAACCTGTGAACAGTTTTTACTGGAACTACTCTCTAGCTAAGAAATACCCTCTATGAAAACTGTTTACAGTAATGTCAGTAATAATCCAGAGTAACATTGCTGATATTGAATATTTTTATCATACTTATTCAATGCCGTCTCTAAATCAAATGGAAGAGTGGAAAAATATGTATTTTTGTCTTTTGGACCGATCCTGTAATTAAGACCATGAGCCACATTCCATTAAAAAAAAGTACCCTTTAGAAGTGATAAAACACATTAAATACAAAGATTAAATGGTGAATTTAAATATTTTCTCATGGATGGCATTTTTTTGATTTACTTCCCTTATGGTGATTTTCCTTTTGTATTTTGCTTTAATTAAAGAATATGTGGGTTCCACATATATTGCCAATGTCAAAAACTGGACTGTTTCAAAATCAAATATTTTGACCCAATGATACATTCAAATGTCTCTCTTGTGATAAATTAACCAAGCTCAGAGATCATAATTAGGAGGAATTCAAAGAGCAAAACTAACAGATTATGTATGAATGAATAAAAGGTCTTAAGTTGCCTGAGCAAATTAAAATCTTATATTATTATACTGTTTAGTGAAGATTTTGTTTCTGATTAAAAATTCAAGTTTGGAAAAAGCAGTGTCGTATGAATGTCCTGTAGTAAAACGCTCAGATATTTTACCGTAGGACCAATATCAATACAATTAAAGAAAGATAAAAAATGCCAAAAAATAATCTTTATAAATTGATAAAGAAGATGTGACTTTAAAAATAAACAATTAACATACGATCCAATTCAAAGCATGAAAATCACCACAACTGCAGGCAAGATGTCCACACAGTAACCCAATAAAACTAGCAGTCCCTGACACAGGATACCTCACAAAATCTCCCACCGCCCCCTCCTTCCAACCCCCCCAATAGTCCAAACCACAGACAGACACTTACCAGCAGTTAGTCGGGCAGACACACCCTGAGCTCGTCTCTTCTCAGGTCAAAATGAAGGTGAGACACAGACAGACAGAAGGAGGGGGCAGTGAGGGAGGGGCCATGCTGGAGTCTCAGAGCAGGGGTGCAGTGATGAGACGAGATGGATGTTAGTGGGTGTTAATGAAAGAGACAACACTCAGCCTGTTGACATTGTGACAGTCCCCCCCCCAAACGGTCACACATAAACACCTCCTGTGCTGCTTATTAGGTTACAGTAGGTATGTGCGTACAGGCACAGCCAGGTTGAGTGATATGTACATTTGTAAATGTTTGTAAGGATTTTTATGATAGTAAATATAATTTTAATTATTATTATCTTATGTATGTTTATACCGGCATACACACAAACTCTCAGCGGTCCATTAAAATGTACTAGTGCATCTCTTATTCACTTCAGCCCTGAAGGGGTTGATTATCCTTGAGAAGTAGTTCAATGTTTGCCCAACCATGTCTAAAGGCAACAGTATTTATACCTGTTCCCTTTTTCGTAGCCTGCCGTTATGGCCCTCCCCCTGGCTGCATCCCATTTTCTCCCTGACTTTTCAAAGCCTCCATGTCCTAGGTCACTGTAGTCTCACAGAATTCATGGCTCGAGTGGGGTTAATATGGCACACACTTTCATGAACTCATGGTGTCAGTTGAGCTTGGTAGAGAAGTTCAAATCTTGCCTACTTTCTGGGTAAAGTGGGCATGATTGACGCAGTCCGATTCAGAGACTGATAAACTAATAGATGCTACCCCTCAGTTCAGAAGTTGGAGTGGTAAGCTCTTTGTTTGAAGCATATTCACCCCTCAAACCCTAACCATTATAACTACATGCCTAACCCAAGCCCTTACTGAACTGAACCTGAAGCTAACCATAACCGAAACAGCCCTTTAAAAAAGCGAGGAGCGGTCTTCACTGTCATGGTCTAAAATCAAAGAGTGCACACACACACATATATATAAACCATATGCTAATATCTCTTTCAGCAGCAGAGCACTACCTCGAGGTCCAGCCCACACTGGTACCACAACTCCTTCCGCTCCACCGATGTTCATTAGCGGCGTGGGTTCAATAATTACGTGCGGATAAGTCGTAACACAAAGCCAATCTAATTACTTTTATGGCCGTGCAACGTATTGAGAGCCTGGCGGGAGCACTGTCAGTTGGTGGGGAGGCCATAAAACGATTAAGAGTGCTAAGGAGACACTCCCCTTTAAACCAAATGAAGCCGGGGCAATCATCTCTGGAATTGATTGGCACTGCCTCGCAGCTCGGCCGACAATAAGGACAGGCTCGCAGACAGCCGAGAGGGAGGGGTGAGCAACCCTTATTCCATAGCTGAATTGAAAATTGCCCACAGGTAAATTACAGTCCCAATATTTTTCACATGAGGAAAAAAATCCCTGTAGCGGTTTAGGAGTGCTAAATATATTCCTACAGTAGGAATGTCTGCCTGAACACGCTGATGTAGAGTGGAGGGGAAAATACCCTAAAGGAATCCAGATAATAGCAGTATTAAAATGTTACAGTAAAATACAAGAGGCAATATTATGCCCTTTCTAAACCCCCACCATCAAGTGAATGAACTCCTCTTTTCCCATAGTGGTATAAATGAGTGCAATAAAGCTGGTGCGGTGCTGCTGAGAGAGCGGGCATCAGTCATCCTGATGGAATTAGACCGTGTTACCCACAATCCTCCCCTGCTCCCCAAACTATGGTGAAAAAGACTAGAGCTCCCGTTGCAAAGAAGAGATACAACACTGACGAGAGTCATGTGGCTAAACAGCTTGTGTTGAAAATGGATAATTGGGCGAATCGAGCACAGAGGGTGAAATTGTACGATTGATTGAACAGATCCAGCTATCCTTCACTGGAGGTGTGATATATAAAGAGGTGAGCTGGAGGTTGAGTACCCAAACCTGGCTGGAAGGTCCAAACAACATGATTAGTGCTTCTATATGGCTGTGCAGAGATATCTGTTTAGCTGGTATGACAGTTTTTTTATGACAGTTTTTGATATTAATTACTCTCTATTTTTGTTTTAGATGAAGCTATTCTAGAAAGTCTAATTTAGAAAATGTCCAAATATACTGAATTTTCCAGTCCAAGCTGATGGTTGATGACGATTGTTGGTTAGGCAAAACAAGTAAAGATATTCTATTTACAATTTATTTTACAACAGAGAAACGCAGGAAATCTTCATGTTGCTTGAACAATTACTCAAAATAATAATCAGAATTGTTGTTGATGTTGACTTCCCTATGGATTGAACAATCTTTTTACTAATCATTTCAGCACAGAAATGGATATTATACGCTGTAACCCTACTTAGGATTTATTTGATCTATTTGACATTTGCTTATATTATATAACCATTTTTCTGCCATATAAAAAAACACAGCATATGAATGTTAGCAGTGTCTCATATGCAGCGCTGCCCTGGCACAGACTGTAAGTGGGGCAAGTTGTAGGTGAATTAAGAAAAAGGACACTGGCTCCTTGAGGTTTGCAGCACATCACTCAGATGAAGCAACAGAATGTAATATATGCATGGGGGAGGTAATTGAATTTCAAAGACACATTCTCCTGTTTTCCATATGGCCCACCAGTATGGTCAGGGCATGAGTCTAATAAGAGGCAATTACTATGGCAAACCTGAGTGTGAGCTGCACCCTGACAAGTAAAAGGGCTTTTAAGGGACCATTGGAGGGTTCCTGGTAGATCCACCAGTCAAAGAAGTATTTATCTATAGCACTAGATATCTGGGAATAAAAACATAGGCACAAGCAAAGGAAGGGCTAGGAATGGAGGTTCAGGTTTTTGATACGACTTTCATGGCATTCAGTATCAAAAACAAAAAAAAAAAAAAAATGTTTTTAGTATTCTTTGATTACACAGCTTTTGATTCAAATCTGAATTTTGCCAATTTTAAAGTGTTTCAGGCAAAGATGTGCGCTTGTGCTTCTTCAAAAGGTAAGATTTAAAGAATATTTCTCTGTAAAAACACATTTATTCTCAAAGTATGGTATCGTCAAATGGATCCTTTGGTATTGAAAGGAAATCTCAGTTATCATATCGGCACTCATGTAGAACATTTTTAAACTATACCTGTCTCTGGTTTAAGATTTGCTTTGGCAACCAAAGCAAAAGATCCATACCATGGGTATTTCTGACATCTCCTTTTTCTAACAAGGTCCTGCCCACAGCAGTGAGAGAAGAGCGTTGAAAAACACAAGTGCAGATCTCTTTAAAAAAAAGGTTTTAACTTGGTAAATACTAGTGAGAAAAATGGTTTTCAGGGATTAGGGTGAGTGAAGTGAATCCTTTTAGATCAACTTTCAGAGTGTGGGTTACGTAATACTGAGTTTTCATGGGAAAATCACACTTAGTCAACAATAGCCAATGCGCTGCAGTTGACGTAAACAAACAATATACTGCAGTATTGTTGAGCTCTTTAATGGAGAGTACGCTCAGTTGTTTAGAGACAAAGGAAGAAGTGACCTGCGCTCTTCTTTCCCACACTGTCCTACTTTTGCCGCACAATGCCAGCCTGAAAGTGCGCCAGGCCGCCGAACCCATTAAAACGCACAAATCTGGTGAATACTGCTGAATGCAAAACAAAGCTATACATTTTTATTGGATTTATCAGCTAGAAAAGAAAGGCCGGAGCACAGATGATTTGGTTTGTGACCTCTCACTTTATCATTTCATTTCAATTATAAATCATAGGACCAAATTCTCCCATTGCACACCAAAGACTGGGCAGAGCTACAGTGGGAAATTGTAGTGTAGACACCAGCAGTAAAAAGAGCTCATACAGAAATATACAAAAACACAGCTGTGTGTGCAAAATGACCTTGTATAGAAACAACCAACAAGGACAATTCATGTTATTTGTAAAGAATGTAATTTACAACACACCTAGTGTCTAGTTTGGGATAACACACATTTGTACTCACATTGATTAATTATAATACATATTGTATCATGATGTGTTTGTATTAGAGTATGTTAAGAATATGTGTGAAAAACGTGTGTTGTCTCAAACGAGATGAAGGAATGTGGTGAAAATTACTCCTTTAGTGTATAAAACAGTAATATATTACACATTACACAGAGATGGTAGCAATTAGAAAAAAGTAGTAAAATCTTGTCTTCAAGATTTAAAATTTTGCTACAGCTGAATGTTCATCATAATTTGTTATTCAAAATAACGTAAAACCAAGTACACTTGAGTTGTGGTGCAAGGAAGAAGGGAAGACTAAAATAAATACTAAAAATATGACAAGCGATTTCATCACCCCAAAAAACTTTGAAGGCATTCAGATTTTGTTCGCTTATTATTACCCCATGTTGCTTCAGAATGCACTAATTACCCCCCTTCTTAGCCAGTGAAGCTTTTAATGACATAAACGCCAGTTAAAATGTACACAACTCTCACCATGAAACTGTAGAAAGGCACAGTTAAAACAAAGGGTTTACAAATGAGACCCCTGAACACAGAAACATTGTGAAGACAAACCCAAGTCCATGAGGTGGTGGGCGGGTCCATGTGGATGACTGACACACACAAACAGCGACGATGGATGAGTAGAGTAGGTTGTGACAGATGGGTGGGGTTAGTGACGGTTGCGTCAGGAGGTGTGCAGACTCCTGCATGCAGGTGGTGGGACATTTGAGGGTGAGGGGTGTTAGCATTAGCACAATTAGCCAGGAAGGCCCATGGAGGTTAATGGTAATCCTAAGGTGGGAACAGGGTGATATCATCAGTCTTGTTCATGGCTGGTAGTAGTGGGGTTAGTGATGGTTAGCACCATACTCCAGTTAGCCACAGGGTACTGTCGTGTGCTAACACTGTTAGCATTCTCCTCAGGCTAGCATTTGAAGTCATTTGTCCAGAGTCTCGGTCTGGTAGAGGTCGCTTCTTGACATTAACAGTCTTAAAGTCTGGCCATCTTCTCCGGCCGACAGACGATTTGAGTTACAGGTTCCCGTCATTTCAGACACTCACCCAGGGCTGCTCGAAGCTGTAGGTCCTCCTGCGGTCGTCGGGGTCGTCCGGAACGGTCTGGGACTGCTGGAACTCCTGCCTCAGCCTCTGTATCCGGTCGTGGTTGCTAGGGGCTAGCCGGTTACTGGGGAGAGAGGAGAGAGAAAAGAGGAGGGAAAGATGGATGAGTGTGAGAGGTCCATTGTGAGCAAGTGACCTGGTTTCATCAGCGCAGGCGGAAATGGCCTGCAGGATTGAGTTATTTAAAGTCCAACGTACTTTGTCCACGAAGTGATCAAATGCAATGTTGACACAGGAAAAGCAACCGAGATACGTTCAACCCAGATAAAACATAAAACATGATAAGTGAGGGCAGAGCCAAGAGCGGGCTTACAGCAGAGCCAACAGCAATATGAATCAAACTAATGTGCCTCTGATGTATTATTCATAACAATGAACAAAGACTAGCGGTGAACGGTGAGCAGTACCACAACACACACACACACACACACACACACACACACACACACCCTCCCACCCCCCCTACTGGCCTCATATCGTTCAACTACTGCACTGCTATTGTCTGTTGCAGCCCTGCGGTGCTTACATCAAACAATGCTGCCTTCAGTGTAACTTGCTCACGGTACACTGAACAAATGCACTCTAGCTGGTCATTTAACAACTATTTGTTCAACAACTGTAACTAGATTAGACGTTACGGACTCTATGATGTTCAGTGATTAAATACGAAAAGTTTTAGAGACCGGTTGTCAGCATGCACAGTGAGCTCCAATGTCAAAAAGATAAACCATTATATATTTGGTGTACATGGCAATTAAATACATTTTGATTTTGAAATTCTAAAAGATAGTTGTTTTCTTTGGAATCTCAAAACAATTTCTGGTAACGGTAAAAAAACTGCACATCAAACTTAGGCATTGAAGCAAATCAGAGCTCCTGTTGATGAATATAAATCTCTTGTCATCTCAGTAACAGTTATATATGCAACTGTACAGACATGTATAATATTCATCTCTCCCAAAGAGAAGTTCTGCTAGTCTCTGCGCTCAAAAATGGAGAAAAACTATAGGTTACACGATCAAAAGAGAAGACAGGTTAGTGTTAAATATATATGGCCTCCCACGGAGGAAACTAATTAACACATTTTCCCTCTCAGGCAGTGTGTGTGAACAGAAGCATCAGGGTTGGTGGATGAGGGACCAGCGGGGAAACGTTGACTCAGAGTGTGACTTTTCAACTTTCTCACTCTGCCAGGAAATTCCTGGGGACTGTCTTATCTCTAAAACTCAAAAGGTCAAACCGGCAACTCTTTCCAGTCCCAAAGCTCCCCTATGTTTGGTTTTGCAAACCTTTTTCTGCTTACAAAGTAAAAATTTAAGGTCAGGGTAAAGATTCCGAATGGTATTTGTTGAGGGATATGATTAAAATGTTGACAGAAAAATATTATATTAAAAAAGGGTACGTGCACCTGTAAAAAATACAAATTTTAAAAGGAATAAACAAAACATATCCTTAGAAGCTGGGTTATGACAGTAACTGCACAGTTTAAACACAATAGACTATCAGTTTATCTTCATGAGGCCATAGTATGACTCCATCGAGGCATAATATCGCAGCAATAACAGCCTAAATTAATTTCAGTAGGCTTATGATGCTATAATCTAAAACACAGCAGCACCACCAACTTCGGCAGCTATTAACTCCAGACGCACACAATGGAAAAGGCCAGAGCCAGTCAGCCCTGCTAAAGACCAGGAACCTGTCATTTGCGATCCTGCTAATCTCCATGATATGTAACACAGCCGCTTGGCTTCTTTAGACCGCAGCTGACCTGATAGGCGGTACAAATGTGACCCTCTGGCTTTGGGTCAAGGCCCGGCTTCAACAGAAAGGCTGATATCTGATAGTCAGTAACCTGTAAACAGATGTGGTAGCGCTAGAAAAAAAAAAAGTTGAAAATTTGTTTCTTAGTTTTCCATGGATTAAGACAGTCCACGGTGAAGAAGAAGCATAACAATTCAGTCAGAATCCAAGTCCAATGTTTGCCAGACAAAAGATGTTCCTTCTCCTGAGATAGTCGCTCAACCCTGTAATCAAAAGTATATCACCATTAAGGCAACCTATAGACCCATCCTATACGCTGGAATCCTGCCCAAGAGACTGAATGGAAGAGAAACTCAAATAAAGGGATCAAAGATCTCCAATCCTCCAGTCTGACAAAACACTGCAAATCAATCAAAGAAAGAGCAACACTGCAATACAACTGTACTGCCAAAAAACCCCAGAGACAGGGAAGAACAGCGGGCTGAGATTTAGTCTGAGATGAGCTTCATCCTCTGGACAGGCTCACTCAATATCTGGCACTGCTGTATGAGGCTGAAAGGTCACTGTGTGGCTTTGTTGAGTGGAGTGTCTCTGGGACTCAATAACAGGACTGTGGCTTGCTGACTGGGCTGCCAGCAAAACTGTTTACGCTGAGATGCACCCTGCCTTTCATGGTCGGGCGTGCCTCCTGAAAAGCTGTCTGTCTCGGTCTTAAGCCTGGAAAGGAGAGAGTTTTGAGAAGATGTAATGTCTGCATTGTGGGCAGACTCTGATTTCAGAACTGCACCGCTACACTATGTTCTAATGCAGCATGGTGAAACAGAGCGATTGCCAAAAAGAAGCTTTGAGAATATGATCGCTTTTACAAATTTACGCCTTTGTTTTCTCTTCCAAATAAGTTTGGCTAATCTGAAGTGTTGTATAAAATGTGTGATCATCTGGCCGCTTGTTCTTCTTGCCCTGCTGAACTTCTGTTTTAATGATGTTGCCATGTTCCTAGATCTCAGCATTTAACTTGGTGAGAACAGTGTTACTATTCCTGATAGGACTGATGTCCAGAAGTACGAATTGAAGACCTAGGGCAGTAAAAACCAGGTATCCTTTAAGCCTGGAAAGGAGGGTGCTTGTGTAGGATTTGAGATCTGGATTGTGGCCAGAGTTTGATCTCAGAACAACAAAGCCACAATATGTTCTAAAGACGCCTCGTAAAACACAAAAAAAAACAAAGCTTTGAGAGCAGGACTGAAGCAATTAAAGACAGCCACTAGAAGTCCTTGCTTCATTTGACATAGAGGAGGAAGTGGTCCAAATTGGACCTAACTCCAAACTAATAGGATTTATCAGATCTGTGCTTCACTTCAAAATCCCCTATGACATTGACGTTGCTTCCACGGATCCCAATCAAAGCATGCCAACAGACAGAGGGAAGGCCTCTATGGGGCAATGCACAGTAAGTGACAGAGACAGCTGATGGACAGAATCCTAATCCTGTGGATTATAAATGAATGGCCTCATTCACACAGGCTGCTCTTCCCATGCCTATAGGAGCATCCCTCAGACCTACCACCAACTGTACATGGGCATAAATTTAAGAACCGTGCACTCGTTTAGAGGACTTGGTGACTTTTAGTGTGCCCTTGAAATGAATGCAAAGATGAGGGTGTCTGCATGGTTTTGGCCAATAAAAAAGAAACAGCTGTAGTCGACCCCATTAGCCACCAGCTGGCCCACAAAGACCATCTGAGCATGTACAGTACACCGAAGTGTGGAGGCCTATACGGTGGAGAGATTCGAGTGGATGTTTTGTGACGAGGGCCCTCGTGGCTAGTGGTTACAAGTGGTGTGACCTTGACGATACAAGAACAGCATTGTTGGTTCACACTTCAAAGTCACTGATGAAAGCGTCACCCCAAGCATGCAGCACTGCGTGAAGGACTATTAACAAAACCAGCCAAGTCAGTGTTTCTTAAATCTTATCAGAGCCTATTCTGTCTCTAATGCAAATTAGAAGAATGATTCATATAAAAATCACACCTCGCTCTTAATAATGGACGGATTGTATTCTGTGATATCCTATCTATTTCATTTGCCAATAATCCTTAATTCATAATAATCAACTTTTTAATTAAAAGCCACCGTCTTAATTAAACATTTAATTAGGCATGGTTAGTCATGGGCTTCCCATCTCGAATGTGACTGTTGTACTGACTAGCTCACCAGCCTGTTAAATAAACATTTTCTGATGCAGCGATACGCATAGTAAGAGAACACCGCATGTCGTGAATACGTGTTCCCGCAGAACACAGCAGCTGTGGGTTAGTTTCTGTAATCTTATCAGATGGGGGGAACGAGGCCCTACATCCTCTGACAAAGAGAGAGCAGCAGCTGGAGCCTTTCTCTGCTGTGAAAAATGAACTGAGATGCTGAAGATCATAATCCAGGTCTATTGATCGAAGGATCACAGACAACTACGAGGGAGACTGATGCCCTCGCTAACCGGTGCTAGCGGCTAACCTTCCATCTTTGGGCTGTGGTATGGCCGAGTCCCTACTACTGTATCAACTGAAGTGAAGCTTCCTCAAGCAGTCACACACGTATACAAATCTGGGATAGATGTTGATACAAGTTAGTAGGGGATGAACACTAAAAATATCTTTGTTTAGGACATTTTGGTTGGACTCCCTTGAAGTGGTGAAGTGAAATCTTTATTTTAAATGATTAAATTACCTTTTTAGTACATTTTAAAAACAGATTACAGTGTTATATTCGTGACACTTACAAAAAAAACTGTTCTGTATATAAAAAGAAAGCTAATGTCACACAAAAGGATACAGCAGTGTTGAACTGGCGAAGCAGAATCTGTGTACAGTTACGTTGAAGTACACAAGCATTAGCTACAGAAACAGGTAGGTTTAAAGCGCTACCTTAAGAGGAAAGTTGTAGTTTCTTTAGTTACTTTTGTTAGACTGAAGATGAAGTCCATTTTATGTTTTAATGTGCTTTATACGATGATTTAACAGGTATACTTTTTAACAAAATGTCTGCCATCTTTGCTGACTTCTGGTGGGAAGACTGTAAAAGATCCTATAAAAGAGTTTGCCTTTCTTGTGGCAAATTGTATTTACAGAACTTCAGAGAGAAGACAAAGTTTATTGCTTGAAATACAATCTTTTATATAATGAGTTATGCTCTTGTGTTGTACTGCAGCTGTTTAATTGGTGTCTAATAAGCCAACGTGGGCCAGGCACTCGTATGTGTGTGACACAAAATAAAATAGAATAATTGGACAAATACTGCTGTTTACATTTAATATCCAGATCTGTGCCATTTCTTGATGCTACATTATTTCAAAGATGTTAATACATACTGTAAATGGGTGAATTGCTAAAAAAGAACAAGCATGTTCTGTTGATCTTCCTTGGACATATAAAGGTTAGAAAAGGATTAGCTCAGATGCTTGACTACTCACAGCCTCACTGGTGATGCAGTGGAGAGATTAGAGGGGCCAAGAGGCCGCCGTGCCTGTTGTGTCTGAGGCCATTTAGGCTCTTATTAACCCGATCTTGCTTTTACTATGGATTACATGGGCTTAACCCTGAAACACTGACAGAGCCAAATTGATCCGCAGAAACATAGCAATTAGATGCCAATCGATACAATATCTCCACACTTAGCAACTCATTATCAAATCCTTGGCATTTGCCTCATCGTGTCAATTGACTAAGTAAGAATAAAGTGGGACTGCATGTTGATAGACTGCACAAACAAATCAGTTAGTATGCAGAGGAAGATAAACAGCCAAACAGAATTTTTCATTCTATGTAAGAGCTTGTGCTAATAGGGAAGTTAAGAGGCTAATGAATCTAGCTAACGCGTTCTGTAACCCAGACCGAATCAGACACAATCTGCACATTCACGGCCCGGCTCGGATCAAACCGCTCTCTTCTCAGAGGGCACAGCACTGGACCGGCGCCGACATGCTGTGCCAAGCTTAGTGGCTGAGTGTGTATTTGTGTGTGTGTTCATCAGAAGAGAAATATGGCACTTTAGTTGGTGAAACGCTGCAGTAGGAGGAACAGCCACTGGGCAGCGTTAACAACAACCGCAGCTCTGCACAGAGACGTAGGTCGATTTGAATATACATTATAAGTAATGTGTGATGAGTCACTGGGAATTTGTATAAATACTTTGGCTTCCTTCTTCATCACTTGAAGAGCTTCAGTTTAAAATAATCTGAAACACTGCTTAACTGTCCTACTCTATGCAGTTCATCCCATAAGGGATATGAAGTGTTTTGGAAAGAAACAATTCACTTTTTTCCTCCATTTAACAGTAGGCCATTTCTCTAAAACTGATTAATTCCATGAAGCGCAGGAGCTCTCACACTGATCCCTTCCTGCAACTTACAGTAGCATTCATTCTGAGCCTTAGCAATCCCACAGGGTGTCAACACTTGTGCAAAGCAGACAGTAAACATTGGAATCCATCGACGGAACGGATTGTATTTAATTGGTTTTCAGTTTTATAGGGCATCTCTATTTTTCCAGGGGCACTGCTGGTCAGAAATGTCAGAGATGGTAATATAATATTTGACTGATATTAATGTATGCACACATACACACACACTTTTAAAGCAAGATGGGTAACTGGTCTTGGATTTCAAGCTATGGCGCCACTGGAGGCAGTAATGGTGTGGCACACAGCAATATGCCTCCTTTTAATTCATGGGCCAATTTCATGCTTGCACACATCAGCGTATCGATGCCGGTCCGCTCGGTTACAAGCAAATAAATTGGACTGCGTTCCTGATATCTGTAATCCTGCCCTACTTTTAACGAAGGTGGGGAGCATGCTGTCCTATGTGGGCCATTTAAGTTTCATTACTCAAGTCCCCATCGGATTTTGTGGTGGAACCACATTTGAATATGTCACCGTAATATCTGCAGGGGCATTTCACATGTGGTTTAGCATGAGCTCTGATTCCCATTTTCTCACAGATGCTTTCAATACGTTCTTTATAATGTACTCTGAGATTGAACTTCATGTCAGGATTGAAATGAGGAGAGATTGTACCGGATCTAATCTCAAGGATGTCTTCAGCAGGAAATACTACAGGATCAGTCTGCCACGCCTCTCGGTTGTACAGATCATTTAAAAATGCAGTATTGTAAGTAAACAATGTCTTTTGTCAAAGCTGACTACATCAGCAGTAACTCCACTGTCTTGATGCAGGACATGTTGGTATGGTAACATAGTAAACCATGGAAACCAGCATGTAGCTTTGGAGACTTCTCACCAGAAAAACAACTGCATTGGTCGGTTGTTTAAATATCTAAAAAATACTATGTTGATGCTTTTTTGATGAATGACATCATGCAGTCCTGAGAGTAAGGACTATGATCTCCAAGTAGAAAAAGGAAGAAACAGAATTAATTTGTTATAGCACTGCAAAACATCCCCAGGAAGAGGTCACGGTGAATGGTTGCGAGTACAAAGTGCCTGACTCCGACTCACCAATGTTTTCCTTACAGAAACCTCATCCCTAATGTAGCTCATATGAGCCATTTTGGAGCAGTTGTTTTTTAATTTTTTGTTTTTTTAATCACTATTATTACTCTATTTTTAACCCCAAGTCAAATTTGTCTTGCAGTACAAAAACATTGCAAGTCTGTCTCCTTTAGCTATTTGGCTTTCTTTGTTTGAATATTTTCTACCATATTCTTTTTCTTCTTACTGGCACTTAGTTGCAATTCCTCTTTCCATCCTTGTATTGAAATGTTAAATACGTAAATGGATATCTGACCTAATCCACGTTAACACTGACTCCCAATCTAACATGCCATCACAGTTGTAATGCTTTGATGTAACAGATACAAAACAGTGTCTAATCTCATCCATCATTGACAGACAATGATCTCCTCTGTGCAGGGAAGCATAATAAAGGCAAGCAGATGAAACAGGACGACAATATGATAGAGGGCGAAACTCAAGCACATGTAAAACTGTACAAATGTCCATAAACTTGTGTTAATACTTTCAACACTTTCTCTCTTAGGTTTGAGAAATTCCAAATTCCTCACAAATACCCAACAGATTCTTCGTTGCTCTTTCAGCTTTCAGTTCATGTCCATGTCCACCCCTCTTTCTATTCATCTCACACACAAGATATGAATACACACATACACACACACACACACTTGCTCTGTCTCTATTGCACCTTGCTTCATTGCTCTCTCCCCTTCACACACTGACACTGACTTGTAGGTTAACAGGAGACGGCATCTATCACACCACACCATTCAATCAGTCAATGGACAGATCTGTGCTGTCAGATAAGCCACTTATTGTAATATATCTGAGCTTCACAATGCCGTTATGATCCCACCCATCATAACTAATGCTTGCAGGCCACTAGTCTTTATGATTCATAGCCGATCACCATGATTCAGCACATTCAGTCACCTGGGGATACTGTAACTAGGCAACAAGGTTTGGATAAAGGGTCTTCTGAGTTAATGGTTTTTACCACAGCCAGCATCGCACCCTACTAATTATTCCTTTCTGTGTCAACATGGCCATAAAGTAGGCTCTTCTAGCCCATTAACTTGTAGTGGTGCTTTAACAACTCTGTAGAGAAGAGAAAACTAGTTTCAACCTGTCTGTGCCCACAAGAGCTGTGTTTTCCTACAGGTTGTGCAAATTACTGGCAGAGTTTGAGGACGCAAAGTGTGAGATGAAAGTGTGAGGGGAAGAGGAGAGGATTTTCAAACCAGCAGGGTGAGTGTGCCGTCTTATCAGCAGTGGATTAGGGAGGCATTAAAGAGTCCAACTTTCTTTTTTACATTTTTATGAGGTCTCAGCTAAACTAAACATTGATAACAAGGCCTGACTTTTTCATACTCATGAATAAAGTTCAGTCTGAATCAGAAACTACATTTGCACAAGTTCTTTGGCGCTTGTCTTTTCATGCTGGCAGAGCATCACAGAACTTAGAGATTCTTTCTTCATTTTAACAGTTTAGGAAAGAATGGAGGAAATAAATATTTCAGATTTAGCAGAGGTTCTCGTCAGGATGGACCCAAGTAGTCATTTTAATCTTGCACATCATAATGATCCTTAAAATGTCCCTCATTAAGTCACCAAGTACGGCTGGAATTTTGCCAAATGCTCAATGACTAAATCACTAAAGCACCATGGAGGAGTTGCATGCCTAGATAATTGGTGTCAAAATGAGCCTTTGACAGGTGCAAAAATGGCACTGTTAAGTACCTGTACACCACCGAAGGTGCCTCCACAGTGGGTGGAACTGCAGAGTATAACGGGAACCTCCTGCAAAAATTAATTTTCACTTTTCCGATATGAAAAGGACCTGAGGACAGTCAGATCTGGTTAGAAAGAGACCCAGAGAAAAAGTAGACCCTATCCAAAACGCAGTCAATTGAAACAGATCTGAATAGCAACAGGAAAGGTCCTTACCCAAATCCAATCAGTCGTAACTGAGAGGAAACGTGAAGACCTATTCTCTCCAGGACAACAGTAGACTTAGCAGGGAACACAGTGCAAAAATAACTGTAATGAGTAATAATGACTTTGAAGCTATTGGATGCATGACATCCACTGAGTCGGTATATTAAAAAAAAACAGATTTATCTTCGTATTAATCAAAGAATTACACAACGCAACCTACATTAACTAGCTGCCACAATGATCTGAACATTAGGATGCAGGCAGTCTGAGTGCGACATTATTCACAGCAACCCCATAAAGGATTCATCTTTGTCTGTCTGTTGGCGCTTTGGATCTAGAAAAGCTTCACAAATAAAATAAAAAAATATATCTTCTATGACAGCAGAATGGATCACCCTTTAAAGGCAGAAAAAGGAAATGAGGGATGAGACAGAGAAAGGAACAGTGCGATAACAGTCATTTGGGCTGCAGCTGAGGCGATTGTAGCTGAAGTAGAAATAAGTAGAGCAAGGCTAAATTAGAATTTCAATCCCAGTTTTGGTGAGAAAGGTAAGGGTTTGACTGATGCATATCTCCAACACTGGCTAGTAATTTTGGTGTAGCCTTGACTGGTGAGGAAGGAGAGCAGCAAGAAATGAAGGGGAGGGAGAATGACATTGAGAGTGAAAAAGGAAATCGAATTGGAGCAGTCTAATTTCTGGGGCAGGCATCAGGGCCCAGCTCGTATGGCACTCTCTCTTTCTCACTGTCATGGCGACTGGGGGGGTGACGGATGGACGTCTCACTTGTAATGATTCCCATTTTCAGAGAGCTGTATAATGCTGGCCGACGGAAGCATCAGCAGCATCTGATAAATCATAATCTAAGTCAAATTAGGATCCATTATCATCAGGAGGCAGGGGGCCCTTTTTCCCTCTGTTTCGGGGCTGCATCGGAGGAAAATGAGACTAGAGGCATCTTGTGACAGCAGGCAATTTTGAGAGAGAAAGAGTGAGTATCTGATGTATGATTGCCATGGTAATGCGTGTCCTAGATGCCAGGGAGACTGCTCAGACAGAGGCTAGAATTTGGCAAAGCCATGATCATAACATGAGCCCATTCTCGTCTGCACTTAAACCACCCATATCGCTACTTTTCACTAATGCTGATATGATGTGACACTGAATTTTATACATGTTTTTATCAACAAGACGACAACAGTCAGATTATTTAAAGTAGATATATTTACCTGATTATATTTTAAGATGGTACATATACTGTACACGTTAAACATTTGTTTGTTTTAGGCGTGACAAAGACATAAAATGTCAAATTAGCATATTGTGATTCATGTATACTCTCATCTCAATGATTTCAGTTACCAAATCATCCCATGCACAATAGCTGAAAACAGAGCAAAACATTTGTTTATTCCAAACAAATTCCTCTTGGGAATGGAGTTGAAGAGCAGCACTGGTTCAGCAAGCATTCATTAAAAACTGGGACTCACACTGACTTCATGAAATATTCAATATACAGTAGCTTGTGGAGGCAAGGACATGTTTTCCAAACCACCAAAACAAATTTTTGAAAAAGCAAAACACCAAATCACATTTCTGTGAAGCACCTAAAGCTCTACAGTCGCTTCTCTAAAAAATAAGACTGCAAAACACAAATACCTTGGATTACTTCTTTGTTATATCATATCTAAAGGCTAAGCGGAGCCTTCTCTTTGAGACCTTGAGCTTTTATCACCCTGCAATAAATGCCAGAGATGTAATGGACTGTTACTGTTGTGGGCGTTCAGACCAAAAGCACTGCGTTAAAAGAAAATTCAAAGACTGTGTTGGTGGGGGCATGTTGCTTTAAGTACTGGTGAGAGTTAAAATTAGATTCAGGAAGTCCATGACTGAGTAACCGAGAAATGCATCTGAAGGCTTATGAGACGCCATAACAATGCACATCGGTTTATAATACTGCCAGGATTGTGAGGAAGTGCGGATTCAACTTTTTTTCTTGGATGATTTCTGTTACGCAAGCGTCTGCGTTGGCACCCTCCCTGTGTCAATGCAATGGCGTTATTTAAATGAATACAGGACTTTTTTTTTTTTGCCCTGCAGGGCTATTGTCTGTCCGAACTTGTTTAGTGAACCTGAACCTTCAACAGGATCTACTGCTTTCTGCTACTTCCATTTACTGATGAATTCGGATCCAAAACAAAAGCACAATTAAGCAACAATGAGATCAATAATAATAACAGTTTACATGAGTGTTACTGAATGGTCCTCTAACATCATTACCACCCTTCACACATGCAGATATGTGGTTAACACATACTTCTCTGGGGGACGAGCAGTAGGTGTAGAAATATTCTAACTAAGTCAAAGCTCACTGAGTGGACCCAAAAGGAGCCGGCAGAGCAGTAACTCGCAAACTTGGAAGGCAAAGCGGGAGAGGAGCGACAGGTTTCCCTTTCATTCAGTAATAATCAGCTAATATAAACCTCTGTAGGCTGTTATGGCTCCCTACCTAAGCTGGTAGATGGTAACACTACTTCTCTTTCATATGCTTTCGCTTTTTTAAAATTTGGATATTTTCACGTCACTAGAAAAATTGTGATTATTCAACACTACAGACTGTGGTTTGGCTCAACCACAAAGATTATTTATGCCTGCCTCAGCAGCTCTCTGACTCTAAACATTAGCTTGTAGTTAACCTCTCCTGGTGCAACAGATGTTAGAGTTGTTTAACTTCACATCTGTTAGCCAAAATCTCCAGAGACCTGCAGTCATCCTAAAGGAAATCCTGGGTACCCTCCTCCCTGTCCTCCACCAACCGGTCCCACAGAACCAGCTGCAGTTGAGAACGCCACCAGCCACTACAGACACCCATAAAGAATATCCTGCTACTCCTCCAGACATACGTTTCAAAGGAGGCCCACCATGAAACACCCGTAGCACCAGCAGGGTACAGACGCTTCCTCTTTCTTGCATTCCCCCCCTTGACTCAATCCATCCTCCACCTCTTCCTGGCTTTCAACTCGATGCAGCTTGAACTCCCCATTGTGCTGACCACTGGGACTGTTCGCAGGTGGAAATTCAGTGGGATCTGGTGAGTCAGGGGGAAATTTGTTCTAGAAGTAAACTGAAGACGAGGGGGCAAAGTGGAGTAGCTTACAATTTGTCACCATCTGTCTTCTGAGAGTGTGTATGGGTTGGGTAGTGGGGATGCTTAGGTAGACTGCAGTGACAGGTTTTTGTTAAATACCAGCCATAATGTTGCTGCTGTAGGTGTTAAGTTAGTTTTTTTGTTTAATTACTGGAGATTTAGTCAATTAAATCCAGCTAAGAAATGCTGCTCCGAGAGTCTTTCACTGTTGTAGAACTATACGAGTAGTTATTTAGAATCTGAATCAAACAGCTTAAGACTACAGTGTAACTCCACCATTTGGGGAACAAGGTTGGCATTCTGTAACAACACTATTCTTGACATAAACACAAGTAGAAATACAATACAAAATACAATCTAATGATAGATATGAGGTATCTGAATATTTATGCTGTCCAGATAATTATTTAGACAGGAAAAATTGGACTGCTGGTCAAATAAAACAAGCAAGAGCATGCACCTCCATGAGCTGTGGGAAAAAAAAAAAAATCTTAATTTTTACACATTTTACAGACAAAACAATTTATCGTGAAAATAATCGTCCCATGATTTGATAATTGAAAATATTTATTAGTAACAGCCCTAAATGATATTTTCTATGTTTACGTACCCTTTCCTCGGTCACACCCACTTTTCACCAGCTCACTTTCTCAGGATAATGATGATCATTTAAAATACAGCGACACTGACACCATTTCACTCCTCTAACAAAGTCACAAGACACAATAAAAGACTCTCATTTATGAGATGAGCTCAGAAAAATATTGCCTGGTAAATCTAGCTCAATAGATGGAACAATAAAAGGCCACAGTGCATCTCATGCAGACAGGTGATACAGTAAATCCCCTGGAGCGGCTGACTGGAGGACCCCCCCCCCCCCCCACCCTCCCCACTCAGGCTACTGTCTGCTTCCTGGCAGACAAAGCTCCCTGACTCCTGTCAAAACATCTCCTAACTAGGTAGCAGTGGCTGCAGCCGCCCCCTGACGGAGGGCTGACTCCGAGACTGAGACTGTGTGGAGGTCTACATGGGTTTGAGTGTACGTGGACCAGAGAACACAGACAGTCTGTTGGAAGGGTTGACAGGGTGACTACACTGAGGATGTGTGTGTGTGTGTGTGTGTGTGTGTGTGTGTGTGTGTGTGTGTGTGTGTGTGTATTTGTGCATATGGATGCCATGTCTCTGCTCTTTATTTCATCCCTTGTTGTTCATGTAGTAATCATTACTTTTTTTTAATTTTAACTACTGCTTAAATTGATTCATTATTTATGTAATATATTATATGTTAAGATATTCTGATCCGTTCTATAGTATTATGAATCAAATATTTTTAGGACAGAAGAAGCAATATAAAGATGCAGACATTGATCACATGGGATGGTCTAACCAGCCAGACCAGCCGGAGCAAACGCTGCTGCAAGTGGTGTGATTGCCCTGGGAAGAGAGCAGGATAAGAACTAAGCTACACCACCCCATTCATAACAGAACAAATCCCAATGAAACCCCTGGGAATAAGACATTCATTTGGCAAATGCAGTGGTATCTATCATCAAGATTGGCTGGAGTTACAATAGATAGTAAGCTAGTTATGCAGACATGCATGTGCAGCAGCAATAGAGCCAAAGTTTAATCCATTCCCCACACATTTGAGCCCCATGCACACCACATAAACATGTAAAGAAATTTAAAGCTTGACAGGCCTGTGGTGCCTCCTTCCAGTTGATTGGACAGTTGCTGTTCGGAGGAAGGGTTAACGAAAGGTGCATTTTTTCCCCGTATTATTCCACAGTGTCTGCATTATTATTAAAGTTTTTATCAAAATGTCACCTGTATCGCTTTGCATGGTGGAAAAACAAAAATAAAAGAAAAGAAAAAAGGTATTTAAATATATTTTAATTTTAAACAATTGTTTGAGAAAAAATTCTCTTTGAAGACCCACACAGTTCCGCTGCTCTATCTGACGCAACAGAGAGACACACATGCACATGAAAGACATACAAGTGCAGCCCATCAAAAAGCACCCATGGAAAACTCAAAGGGTGTCACAGTTTTTGGCAGACACCCGTCACACGGTTCTCCATGGTTCAAATCCCTCTGGGGGGCTGGTGGCTGTCTAGAGAATGCTGTCAAGATCTCTTTTTGAAAGCTGCGGTGAGAAAACGTCGGAGGGGAAGAGATGGGGTTGAGGGTGGCAGATAAAGGAGTGAAGAAGGAAGACAGCAAAGGAAGGAAGGATGAGGAGGGGGGACACAGGCCAAGTGTGAAGGAAGGATGGTGGAGAAGACAGAGGGAAGGGGGAACAAAGGAGGTGAGTTTGTGGGGGGGGGAGTCAAAGGAAGATGCGATAAGAGGTGTGATAGAGAGAAAACAAACAGAAAGACAGCTCTGTTCCATACACGCTGTACATCTTTACTTTCTTTTAATGATCTGTTTATCCTAAAACCACGGCAGCTTGACAAATCTAAAAGGTAAGTTTTTGGCATGTAAAAACATACAGCCTCGGTGGAACAGATTTTATAGTATGCATTTCTGATTTCCTGGACAACCTTATTCTAACACCAGGCAGAAAATAGATAAAGAGGTAAAGATGGGATGAGATGTAAAAGTTTGGGTTTGATTCCAGGATGTTGTGTTTCATGATATGTGAATAGTATTTTTAGTTTGGTGATGTGATCTCTTAATTGTAGGACAAAGTCTCCACCACACGCCTCAAGACCCGTCTACATGCTCACTGTAGAACTCTGCTGGACAGAAGAACACCATTCTTTCACAAGATATCTTCTTCATTTATTTAGTGTGTTGATGATGGTGATGGAGAGGACTCCAGAATTTCAAAGGCTACAACAAAAAATTCTCCTCCAACCATTCTGAGATCGCTCGAGGTTTGATGGAAACGTCTGCATTTGTTATGTTTCTTCAGATTTTTTATTTAATTTATCACCAGTCTATATGTGTCTTAATACTATACTATACTAATACTATACACATGACCACCATCAAATGTAGCTGGAGCACCTACATCAGAATGTTTTTTTGAGCTGATTCATGTGACTTTTCATCTATAAGTGACTGGGATCATCCTAGATGCGATTCAAAAGTTTGAATGGGTCCTTAAAGTCGGTGTTGAATTATTCAGATGGTGGACATCACATTTCTGGAATGAGAAATAGTGAGGAGGAAAGAGCTGGGGAGATGGAGTCTCTTTCTGATTCTGAATACATAATTCTGATCATTTTTCATTTAAGTAGGAGCTGGTTATGGGAGATGGTGACAAGTCAAGGGATGGATGAAAGGAAGGCTGAAGGATAGGAGGGAAATATTTATAGATTAGGGGAGACAGTAAGGAGGAGGGAAGAGATAAGACTGAATGAAAGCACAAAGGGAAGAGGAAGGGTCCAGTGAGGGCCTTCAGAAAAGACTTCAAAGAGATCAGAGTGGACAGAGGACGTTAGAGAGGAGATGAAGAGACGGTGTATGGGGAGGTGGGAGGCAGAGATGCAGACTGGGATGTCCACACTAAGCCAACTAAATTTAAAAACACAAAAATTTTTAGCCAGCTTAATGTGGACATAGTCTATGTCATGCTGCTCTGGAGAAGACTAAGCCCGCAGGCGTCGAGGAATTGAATGAAGGAGAAGGCAAGACAGGGTGCAGGCTACGTTCTGGTATGAAGTGAATTAATCCCTGGAGGTCCTGCAGCCAGCTGCTGACACAGGCTGGTTTTATAGTGAGCCAGGGGGCCATAAATAAGGCATTATGGGTATGGGGGGGATGTGCTGGGCTTAAGTGTGCCACTTTAAAAGGCCCTTTTGCCATTAGTTGTGTGTCCAAGCTGTTTGAAGTGATAGACCGATGTGTGCGTGCGCTTGTGTGTGGTGCCGTGACCTCACTGTGGCAGCGCTGTATTTCAAGAGGCCGGGCGAGACACAAGTCAGGAGCCCTGAGGGATCTGCCCGTCTCAAGATCATGATTCCCCTCTTCCCTGTCTGTAGTGCTGTTAATCATATTGTAAGAACTTGTGTATAATGGTATCTAATGGTGGCCATCTCATCGTGGAACAAAGCTCTTCAATCACTTGCAATATATTTTACATTGTATTGTGAAGGCTTGATTGTGCATATTAGAACACTTTATCCATAATTTATTATATGCCTACATTTTCATATCTGCTAGAGTTCCACAAATTAGACTTGAAATGTAATGTATTCTCCATTTCCCGCCTTCATTTCTCCTATTAGCTCTTTTTATTTCTTAGGCTGCCTCCCTCCCTTTGTGTCTCAGGGACATTTGTAATGCTAGTCCAAAAGACAGGACAGTAGGTGATCCTTGCCATCACAGTCTAAGTGCAACCTGTATGTAACACGTTAGGTAAGAATAAATATTATATATATATCGTTTTTCCTTATGATTTGATGGGGTAGCGTATACATACATTATATATATATATATATATATATTTACATTGTATTTGTGCATTTGTATGCTTTGTTACATTGCTCTTATGTAATTAAATGTGATTGACTACAGCATAATGAACTATATATTCATAGATGGTACATATGTGATGACCTTTTTTGTGTAATTTTTTGGGGTAATTGTATGTGATTATAGCAAATATGTTATATTTCCACTTTATTTGAGAAGTTTTATGTGGTACATTAAGAGGTAATGTATACATTTAATATATTTGCATTATACTGGGTTGGGTTTATTGCGAATGTTTCTGGTATGTGTTTTGTTTGTCGAATATTCCAACTTGTGTGTCTAAAAAATTAAGTTAAAGTTGAAGTCAGTATGGCACACACAACTTACAGCTGAAAGTAGAGTTTCTAATAAAGTTAACTTATCCAGTAAAGAACTTTACTCAGCAAATATTCTCTTCTTCAAAAACCCCTTGAAACAAATCCATATAGTAACTCACATCCACATGTGGGTAAAGTTTTCTTTCCACTATTGGAAGTTGAACAGTTACACTGGCAGAGTTACTGTGGGGTTAGACAGGGAGTGTGTTTCTGAGAAGTTCCCCCCCAAAAAAAATAGAAAAACAAAAAGAAAGAACAAAAAGCTTTCAGCATCATTTGTTCAGTGCTATGTACTACCTTACATGCATACATAGCACTTCATTGACTGTCATAGGGAAATCCAGCCAAATACTGTTAGGTATTTGTCATTTCCATGAAGTGTAAGGTCGAGGAACGCTTAGCTGACACACGATCACAGAAGTATTTGCAAATACAGGGTTTGTTTGAGCCTTGGTGGGGTAAGATGGGTGGAGTTTGCCACACAGGATAAGGCAATAACTGGCAATTATTGCAAAGTATCATGAATACACAGGCCAATTTAGTGCACTTTTCTGTGATTAACCAGGTCCCTAATTTCTCTGCATTGCCTTGAAGTGATAGACTCCACCCTTCTGGTACTCCCAACAAAGAGAAACAAACCACTTGGAATTATTTGCAAATATACGATCCAGATCTGGTTTGTAGGAATAGAACCGCTTGTAGCACACTACAGAATAAACTAGCTATTAACATATAAATACCACTTGCCATACCTTCTTCTGTGAGTGTGCGATCACTGGGTTTTCAAGGTCCACGGAGCGTGAAAATCCACACAATTTGACAGGATACAAGGGTTAGTTAATTCCAACATGTGTTTTTTAAAAGCAGGACTGACACAAATGCCCCCTTAAAATAACTCAGGGAACATCACAGGGATAATAGAATTTATGTCTCTGGATTAGTGTTAGTGATGGAACGTTCACAGCCAAATCTACTGTTTTTGGAAGGATTAGCATACAAAATCTGGATGTAATACATATGGCATTAAATGTTAATATACGGAAATACCTGCTAAAAATGCATAAGCTTCCTTTTTTTTTTTTTTGAGGATTACTTGTCACTTAATGATACAATGTGGACTGCAAGGAGGAGACCTATAATTGGACATGCAAGTGAGCAAGAGGAAAATGTGTCCCAGTAGGTAGAAATGCCAGAACTTTGTAACACATTCTGGTTCAAAATATGGAAATCACAGCAGGAGATAATTTGTCAGTTCAGCCTTTTAGCTTTTTCGGCTTTTGAGTCTTTTCTTCATTTGGAATAAAGGCAATAAAGTTTTGGGGGGTTTTATGTTTTAATGGGACATTCTGAATAACTGTGCATTTGAGTTCTTTAACGAAACAAATCACTGCCACTTTAGAAAATCCTCTCTCAAATAATGAAATACTGACTTTCAGGGTCAAAAACAAGTCTTTACCAGAATGACCAGTATAAACCACATTCTCTAGACCAACAACATTACACAGCCTGCAATCTAGACTGTAAAATTCATACCTATATTTCTGCGACAATGAAAAACTACTCCAATGGCTGAAGACTGATTATAGCGGACACGATGTAACCCTGGAAACTCTTGATTTCCTCTAACGGCCCAACTGTCAAGTCACACGGCGATGAAAAAAGGCAATTGAGACAGAGAGATTGTTTCTGTGCGTGTGGTTGTCATCACTGCTTCCTGAATACAGCCACGGAAATCAGATCCACAGGGAGGGGAAGGTCAGGGCAGCCCTCCCCAACCTCTGTGCACTGAGAATGGGATTCAGTGCCACTGGAGCGCCCCTCGTGGGACAGATTCTTTACCCGGCACTCGCTCTCATCCACACATGTATATGTATACATAAAGAGAAATATAGAGGCTCGCAGATATAATCTCTTTCTTCTACTTTTGTTTCTATACAACACAAATATATCAGTTAAATTGATAAAGTAACAAACTCTTTTGATTGCTTTGGACTGGGAACTGGACAAAAACAAGGAATTTGGAGCTGTCATCTTTGGTTCTGGCTGTTTTGCACTATTTCCTGACCTGTTATTGACTAAACAATTATCCCATTCATTGACAAATAATGTACATATTAATTGATAAATCATTAGTTGCAGCCATATTTGTAACATGTCCTTGAATAAGACACTGGACCTCCCCCCTCATTAAAGGGTATTCTGGACGAAGAGCACAGATGAATAAAACCTCAAACGTCCTCCGATCAAAGTGACAGACTTGACAAAGCAAAAAAATAAAAAAAAATAAAAAAATCCCTCCTTGATGCAGTGATCTCCTGCCATTAGGACACGTACGCAGACAGCTGCACGCCGACACTGAGCGATGAACTGTGGGTAGCAAAATCGGCAATCAATACAAATCTACATAACACATTCCAAATACGCTGTCGATAAAATCTCAAGACCTGAGACCGAAGCGCCACGCCGCTTCATAATCTCAACCAATCACGGCACCTCGCTGAGGTCACGCTGATCTAATGCTGTCTAATTAAAAATAAAATAAAAAATTATAGAAACTTCTTTAACTGCAGATGACGGAGAGGAGGGGGTCCTTGCAGAGATTGGTTCAATTGATTGGCTGGTAAACGGAGTAAGTAAGAGGGTGAGAGTGCTGCCGTGTTGCCTTGACATAAATCAAGTGTTAAAAGGACATTCGCGGGGACTCCAGCGCATATTGATTAGTCATTATTTGTACTAACGGACCTGAGGGAAAAGGGGGAGGGGTAGTGGTGGATGTGCTGGCAATCTATTGGTGAGGATCAATAGGTCTAGCACAGGTCTGGCTGGTCCACTAAACCACTACTCCTTCATATTCCTCTAAGGCACTGGGGGGAAAAATGACCTAGTATGACTAGTACAGTGGTGGTTCCCAGACTTTTGGGCTTGTGACCCCTTAAAAGGAAGCAATGGCACCTCATCCCTGATTGTATATTGTCTATAGGTTGTGAGCACTTTAACAATAGAGTGTGTTTTCCATCCAAGACTGTTTATTTAAATAGTTTTAGAGGCCCAAAGAGGAGAAACTATGCTGTAACTAATGAGAAAAAAAGTCTTAAAAAGTCGTAACTTTACTTTTCTATCTTGTCAATCATAAGTTGTGGAACAGATTAATTCGAAGAATGGAAAACCCCATGTATAAAACTACACAGAGAAGGAAAATATATTAAGAAGAAAGAATGACATAGCTCATCCACAGAGACTGCAAAAGTTTCCCTCCTTCACCGCCAAGCAAGAAAGCTGTCAACACTTCATAGCGGCTTCCTTCTCCTCCACTAAACTATCACTCTCTTCCTCCCGTAATGTCTCTGGAGGCTGTTTGGAATGAAAAAAAAACAAGACAAGACAAGTTCTCTTCCATCTCCTTTACCCTCACATCTTCCTCTTCTTCCTCCCCCCTCAGCTATGGAGCTCCAGGCTGGCAGTTCTGACACTGGTGGTCGGTTCGGGGGCCAAGGGGCGACCACTCGCAGATGTCTGGTTCTTGTCAAAACTCCTGAAGTGGACAGGATATGGAATGGGATACGTGGAGAAAGAGGAGAGGTGGTGGCCTGATGTCTTGAAAATATCAGGTAATGAGGACTAATTGAGATCCCTTTAATCTAGAATGTTTCCTCCGTGTGTGTGATTTAAGGTGATTTAAGAGCACGGTTACCCATCAAAGAGACGGCCCTGTCATCAGGCAATCATTACTTCACAGGAGAAATAATCTAAGTAGGTTTTTGTTTATAGGAGAACAAAGAGGAAGGAATGAAGATTAAATGAAGTTGAGTCACAAGGATATTTCGGTCTGTTTGTCTTGTAAACACACCTGAACTTCATCTTGGTGTTTAAGGGCAGTGAGGCTTCTAAGTTACTAACTAAGTTATTAGTTAGTGAGGGTTCCCCAAAAATGACTCCCTTAGTCCAAAACTTTTTTTTTACCCACTGATACGTTAAAATGATAAAATATTCTATTTTTGTTCAAAATGATACTTTAAAAGGTCCCAGTGTGTGACATTGTGGGAGATCTGTTGGCATAAATATAATATGATATGCATGAAAACTATGTTTTCATTAATAAAATAGGAGGCTGTCATTTTGAACCAACTAGTTTCTAGGGTAGTCCAGAAACAACAAACCAAACACTGGCTCTATATAGGACCATTTGGGTTTCTGCATTTCACGGCCACTGTAGTTATCCTACACACTGGACCTTTACGTTTTGGATTTACATATTCAGAATATAAATACATAAGAGTATACAAGTATAAGAGAATATAAAGAACATAAATAAATAAACCTAAAACAACCCCATGTGCCAACCACCCAACAGGGTTCCAACAGCAGGTTCTGTTTTGGGTCTGGTTCCAGGTTGATAAAAGAGTTTTTAAGCTGTGAGGCAGCAGCGTGATGAGTCTGCTCTTGTTTAACAACCTTGCTGATCATGTTAATTTCAGCAGTCTGAATCTGCAAGTTGAACGTTCATGCATATGATATCAATATTTTAAGCTCATCAACTTCTTAGTTTTGAATCAAGGTCTCCAGCATTATAGATTTAGTAGCTTGTGAAATATAAAGTATGCAAAAAGTACACCTGTCATTTAAATGGGTCTGATGCATATTTAATCATCAGCAATTCATATGTTATGCTGCTCATCTCATTTTCAGTTACAGCCACAGATTGTGAACATTTATTAGGATACAACTTAAAGTTGCAGTGTTCTAATAACTTACAAATCTGAATTGATTTGAAGTGTTTTTTTTCACTTCAGGTACAAATGTTGACAGCTGAGCCAAAATGGATTTAATAAGGGACCCAAGAGAATCTGCACTGGATAAACAGATTCAACACTGGATTCAGATTTGATAAAACACAATTGCAACCCAACCACACATCCTGATGAAGGGAAGATAATACAACCTATTTAGGCAAGAAATCATGGTAACTTGCTGAAGAGAATTGTCATGGCTTTATCAACAGCTGGAGTGCATTTGACACAGTTATTTCTTTGTAATGTAAGTCAGCTTTTTTTAATGCAAACTTAATTACCCGAAATGTAAACTTAAATCTTCTTTTAGAATTTTGTTTTTACTTGAAAAACCAAAGCTGAGACCATGAAAACTAGGATCCACGATCACAGTCTGTATTCCAAGACTAAACAGCATGTAAAGTTGATGCCTTCTGGGAACAGAAGCACAATAAGAGCACAGAGGACCAGAGTTCACAGCTCACATACTTTCTCCATGCCTTGTCTCAACTCAACTCCATGACGAAAACATGCCTCTTGTGTCCCTGTACTGAACTATTAATATACTTCCTCACAATGGTAAATTTGCATAAGCAAATGGGGGCCAAAAGGAGTGATTAGGTTTTGTTCCGACAGTTATTGCTCTGGCAAATCTCCGCCCAGCAGCTGTTGGCCTCATTCATAGCACCGCTAAGTCATTTCAACGCTGCCACAAAAGGGTGATAGATCGTAGATATCACCATTGAAATGCAGAGCGTTGAAATAAAAGATCCAAACATGCAGATACACACTTTGCTACAATCCTCAGAACAGAGTCTAAAAAGAGCTTGGAGAGTCTTCTGTGGCAATCCTAATTAGTTTAATGAGTTTTTTCTTTCTCTACCACAGTTAAATCATTGCATTTAATTAAATAAAGAAAACAACTTTTGGAGCTGTGTGTATGTGAGTGTGTGTGTGGAAGGGGGCGGGGGATGATTACACTGAAGTCGTTGGAACAGGGGGTCTCTTAATCCCAAATGCAGTTACACTTATTAAAGCGGAGAGGGAAAGGGGGGGCCACAAACAACAGGGGTCCAATTCAATTCAGAACAGAAGGAGAAAAAAAAAATCTTGTGATTTATCTCATTGGCAACCAGTGGTCTTATTCTGCATGCAATCCCGCCAAATTAAAAAACAGTCTTTGTGTTGGGGGTATGCTGTTGAGCAAACTGCTGAGAATGCTGGGTGAAAAAAAAAAGAGGGTTCTTCGTCTCCATAGCTACAACGTTACTATAAGAATAACCATATCTACACATAAATCCTCACAAATAAGTTTCAGAAACTTTGATTGAAGCTTTAAAGGAAATTTAGATGAAACATGTGCTTCTTGCTTTGGTCGGTTCCCAGTAGTTCTGGGTAAAATCCCTTTTTAAATAAAAAGCACAAAATGTTTTTCTAGCACCCAAAATCAAAAACAGAAAAAAATCTTATTGTAGAAAAAACATGTTTATATCCCTGATGGTAAAATATCGAAGAAAAGCTCAGTGTGGAAACGGTTTTATATGGAAAAGGAAAGAGGTAACACATGTGGGGTTTCTTTCTCTCATCCCTTGCTCTTCTCATATCCTCAACTAATGGCATGTTTTTCTCCATTTTCCAATTTTCCTTCCCTGTAACTTTCCCCTCCTGGTCTTCCTTGACCACCCCAAACCTCCTCGCTTCCACCTCCTCTCTTGGCATCTCTGGCTCCCTGCACTAAATAAAAAGCAGTTGTGGTTGTGCAGGCTGCAGCTCCTGCTGGCTGAGCTCTGCTGACAGCTTTAGAGGGACTCCCTCTACTCTCTGCCCACCATGTGGGAAACCTGAGGCCTCAGCGCTGTGGGAAGCACGCTGCCATGAAGAGGAGCCTGGGAGGCCTGAACTCCATTTCCTGGAATCACACACACTCGCATACAACCACACACATCGAGTGACATTTGCAGCTGCAGCTATCAAATCAGCATCTAAGATTGAAAATACTCCGATTTGCAGCTACTGGAGAACAGAAAACGCATTATCCAGCAGCAGATACAAACCTAAAGGTGATTTTGGAAATGCTTTTGTAATGTTTACTATTCTAGCAAAACCATTAAAGTTCAAATATGTTTGCAAACTGAAATATTTCATATCCAGACAAGATAAGGTTGTCTAACTCCAACAGTACATCCAACATACACACCGGTAACTTGTGAAAAATCTGCTTTTCACAACAGACGAGAGGATGACGAACAACAAAAGTCCCATGTCAGATTACAACAAAGCCACAGTGGATACACAAATGAGCTGCCAGGATCATCTTTTACACATTAGGGATGAGCAATAAGAATACATTCTTCTGCATTGTAAATTGCGCTATTTGTATATATTGTGACGTCGTACATTTTCTGGAAATTCAATTAAGGAACTAACGATGTATAACAGTTAATCTAAATATAGATGAGATGGGTGTGTCTGTACCACTTAAATGGGTTTCCCTGCATCTTTCCAATTGTACTTGTACTGCATAAATGTAACACTGATGAAGGCCAAATGGCCTCTAACATTTTGACTCATTGACTTTGAGTAAGGTGACTTCTTGCCACTGAGTGCAACCCTCTTCTGTTTTTATTAGCGTCAGTTTTTGGCAAATAAATGAAATTAAATAAAAGGAATAAACACAATTCACCACACTGAAGCAAAAACACTATAAATCGAACAAATCCTGCTCAGTTATTTGTAACATTGCCCACAAGGGTCTAATGGAACCTATAGGAACTATACTTGTAGTGAAGTAATGCAGATTTAGATCTTTCATGTGCCGCATTGGTTTTTAAGCATTTAGCAGATGCTCAAATCATAAGCATCTTATACTGACAACAAAAGATTTGATCCCTTGTCACTGTGCCAAGACCACAACATCCTGACAGTGGAGCCCATCCATCAAAGACCAGTTCATCCATCATTACATTATGTGTACACACACACACGCAACAACAGATCCACACAGAGCCTGTGTCACAGTCACGGTACACTATTTGATGAAAATGATGTGTTGGAGAAATGACGGCTGATGCTGCACGATCCACATTTTTAAATTGTTGTGGCCAGGCAATCATCAAAGCATAAAAGCTCACATCCCCTGAGGCTAACCACAACAATCCGCCAGTTCACATGGCGGGTGCTTCCCAGTAAAGGACAGAGCTCTGTTGCTCTGCTGTTTTGCTCGGTAGCTGTTGCTGCTGTGCATCACATGAGAGAAAAAGCCCTTAGGCGGGCGTCATATCTAAGCATCGAAAAATGAACACGGACCAAAAGGCTTTGTACAAGTTCACATCGAGAACAACATTATGAGAGAGAGCAACATGACACCGAGTGCTAATGGCTGCAAACGTACATCACACAAAAGAGGATTCCTAATCACCAGGGCTATATTTAATACCCCAGGGGAGTCAAGGGCACACACAACACACAAATACCACACAGTCCGCTTGCAGCATTAAACTCTCACTCTATTTCTCTCTTTATCACACACGCCAGAGATGATATCGTCTATAGCTGCATAGCAGATGCCCCATGCTGCGCCTGTGGCTGCCATAAAAGCAGTGCTTTTCACATGGAGCGCTTTGCCATCACTAATGATTAACCAGAGCCCGGACAGCACAGCAATTCTCACAACACTTCAAAGACAAAAAGCTAAGGATTCAATTGCTTTAATAGGCCCCGGGCCCAAACCGCGCCAAGAACGTACACTTCAACCCATCAATAAATGTCATAGGCTATTTAAAGATGAGGGCCCTGATGTAATTTTTATGTGGTGTAAGAACACGTCTTGTTGAAAGGGGGTATGTAAGAGCTGTAGACGTGCTGGGGAAAATACAGAGAAGATCGAAGAGATGAGTGTGTGTTTTCTGGTAATGAGCTGCAGCAGAAAAAGAAGAAGAAGAAGAAGACAGACGCAGAGCACAATCACAGCTAATCAAAACTCAGCCAGGCTCGCTTTTCTCCAAAGAGAAGACAATCGTAAATATCTTTATTTCAAAGGAGGACTGTGCTTCTGAGGGTGTGATGAAAAAGTTTGCCCTGTGGTCTGTCGTGCCTGAGTGTGAGAGTTTGTGTGTTTTCTCATTTCCCCCGTCTTTCCTGCAGAGTCTGATCTAATAATCGTGGAGTTGAGAAGTTATGCGTGTGGAACGGCAGTGCTGCAGTCAGTAAAGGGACTCTGGAGTCTTGTGTGTAAGTCAACGGGCGTAAATAATGGAGATTCAGACGCCGTGCAAAGAAGTTTGAGCATCTTCACTTTCTCTTCACCTTTTCACCCTCCCTGCTGCTCCAGGTATTTTGTAAGAAAAGGAGAGCGACAAGAAAGATGGCGTTTGACGGCGGGGAGGAGAACGGGAACATGAAGTGCATAAATACATTTAATAGGCACTGTTGCAGAGTGAGGAGGGCAACGGAGAGGAGGAACAGGAGCGTGAAAATTTCAGAGGATGTTGCAACACGCTGTAACTCAAGCAAACTCTCCCGCTGCATCCCTAATGACTCAACCGTTTCATATGCATCGTCAAACAAGTCCTTTTGTTGCCTGCCCTCGATTACAACCAAAGTCCCCTCTTACACTCTCCTGGAACATTGTCGTACATCTCGCTGTGTGTTTGAAATTTGTAATAAGGTCATCACATCGTAAAAAGGAAAATGTGAAATCCACCCCTGAGCTACCTGAAATTGGACCATATATCTACCACAATGGAGACCGCGGCGGTTTCGGTGTGTTTGAGTATCCACTGACTGACTGACACGAGCCATTCATGGGTTTTTTTTAGAGGTAGCGGAAGAGGGTTTAACAGGGAACAGGCTGTGCTAATAAAAACCAGCAGGCTCTCTGGGTCTGTGGGTCATCGTGCTGTGATTTAAACCCTCCAAAAATTGGGACATTCCAGGTAGAGCCACGTTTTCGGCTGCACCCACAACGGCACACAGATAAAGGTACAAAAACACACCTTTACCTCTGACATACACACACATTTACAGACACAAACAGAGACGAGTGACTTACTCTGTAGTTTGACCTACCTGTCATCATCAAAAACACTCTATCCATCCTTCTTTTATCAGTACCAGACCTCTCCAGTCAGTGTGTACATATGTTTATGTGTGCGATGCCATTATTCAGAGTTGGAGTCCTAAAGTCTTAAATCAAAACGCTTATTAGATTATATATAATCCCCTGTTTTCTTCTGTCAAATATTTCTCAGTATGGCCCAGTTTAGGATGAATGAATGCACAGAGTGGGGGCGGGTTAGCTGTCTCTGGGGAAAAGTAATGGTGGACATTAGATTGAATACCCAGAATACACAATTAAGTTCACATAAACAAATATAGGGCTGCAACTAATAATTCTTTTCACTATCGATTAACCTCTTGTATATTTTCTGATGAATTGACTTGACTATTGCTTAGTCTTTAAAATGTTGGAAACATTTGTCTTTTTGTGGCGGAGAGGAATGCAACCACAACTTCCTCGGTTTCATTCCATCCAGAAAATTCTGTGGCATGTTATTCCCTCAACTCTCCCAATGTTTGCTTTGAATCTATAATATCTGCAATCAAAGTAAGGGCAAGGAAGCTAAAAAGAATTTCAGGAAATAGTAAAAATGCCATTTCAATTTGCCAGACTCTAAAGGCCAGATCTTCAAATTGCTTTTTTTTGTCCAAGCTACAGTCCAAAACCCAAAGATATTAAATGTACAATGAAGTAAAGAAGAGAAAAGCACCAGATCCTCACATCTGAGAGCTGGAACGAAACAATGTTTTTGGTCGACTGACGAAAACTTTGTCGAGTTTTTGGATCGTCTATTAATCGACTTGTTTCTGCACTAAAATAAATACTGCAACAGACTCAACATACATCTCAAAAATACTAAAAATCTAAAATAAAAAGTAGCAAGGGCAGATACGACTGCACAATATACTACATACATAATACATGTAAGTCAAACACACACATACGCAGGGGGATCCGGTCGGACAGCTGAGTGAGGTAAAGTGCCATCCATGACATCAAATGTGGGTCAACAGCCTTTTAGGGTCAGACTGAGCTCTCAGCCCCGCACGCTGCTCTTGTGCTTAAACCCAAATGGCCAAGAGTTCCCCACTTACACCCCCTTACACCCCCGACTTCCCCTCCCACTGCGACAGACTGAATCCCATTCCCAGCCGGAGATAAAGGAGAATACGTCACGCGAGCCCTGCACCATTACCGTCACGCTAATGTGCAACATACTGTCAGAGTTAGCCCCCGTCGCATTTAAGCCCTTTCAGAGTGCTATTAAGAATGTTGGCAAATTCTTTGATCTGATGAATATTAAATACCTTAAGTGGATTCCAGGGAGACGTTTGTGACATTAATGGCTGCGCGGCTTCCAGCTCTTTTGTGACTGAGGACTTGAGTTTAAAAAAAAAAAAATAGAACTTGATGTTGACAGTTTGAATCTTTGGTCTGGCTTGAAAAAAATCACCTTAAAGTAAACATTATTTCCTTTCTTAACAGTAGAACTGGGTGCCAAACTAAATCTGTAACACCAAATTTCAAAAATGGTTTGGTACTGCATGTTGCCACTGAATGGAAACAGTGTGCCAATATTAGACTGTATTTTATTTGCTTTAATTGTTCATGCTTGTCTTAACACGAAATGTAAAATAAATGTAAAATAGAAAGTGAGTGATATTATGATCATAATTTTCAGAAAATATATATATGCATTCTTAGACATATCAATCACTATATGAAAACTCAGTATGAGAATGCTGTAACAACATAGCCGCCGAGCTCAATGGGAAAAAGATTTTTTAAGACTTCATTATGGCGTTAAGGCATTTACTACTTCAACAAAGCTAATCAGGCAGCAGACTGGGGTTTTACAGGGCAGCTCTACGAGATGGATGTCAGAGTTTCTATGTGACTAATACTCTTTTGTTTGCAATTACATCCCTGGGCTGCTGCCAGAAATATGTTTTTAAACTTGAGGTTAAAGGAATCAAATGAATGAAGGAAAAACAGAACAGTCTTTGTTTTTCAGGACAGTCGAGCAGATTATTTTGGTTCTTGTATTTTTTCCTACAACAGCATCACAAACTGTTTTCATGAAGCCCGTATCTTGCTCTAATATAAGCTACTCCTACACTGTGTGCTTACTGTATCATCACTGGTCTAATAATCCAGATGAAAGGCAAGATATGACTCATACATTACTGCATGTATACCACGGATTCAGGTTGCTGTCTTTATCGTTTTTTCTTCCTTGTGTGTTTTTATCTTTGCTTTGTGCTTTGCAGACGTTGTGTACAGCATGTAGCACTGCTCTATTTCCTGTGTGTGACATTTAAATAAAAATCTGCACCGAGGGTCTTCAGATGGACAGTCAGTCTGGCTCCAAATAGAAGAGAATGACATCATCACGCTATCAGACATGGTCAATACTGGGTGGAGATGGCCCTCAGACTGTCCCTGACCACACACAAAGCCAACACACACACACACACACACACACACACACACCCAAGAAATACGACCCTAGAAAATTCCACTCAAACATACTAACAATACTTTGTTGTTTCTATCATTTGGAAGCTGCTGACCTGTTCTTCTCTCCTAATCTCCCACTGTTTGTGTGTGTTTGCTACAGTTTCCACACTAATCACTGCTTGCTTTCTGTTGTTCAGTCTAATTCCTTCGAGCATCCCCTGGGGCTTTCCCCTGTGTCTGCGGCCTTGTGAGCCACATTACTCACAAATGGAAGGGATTCAGATAAAGTTACGGTCTCAAAAATGAGCAGGGAAAAAAAAAACTCTTCTATGAGAGCCAAAAGTATGAGTAATTCTGATATTTTGGTTTTGGTGGGCATGAAGTATGGTGCTTTTGTTTACTGTATTTTCCATTATAATGACTATGATTATGCTGTTGTTGTTCCTGCCAAATAAAACAAAAATCCACTTTAGAACCAATTTCTCTGGAATAAAAGGCTTCTAAAAGTTTTAGACAGCTGCTGATCACACACTACTATACAGTAGTGATGTTGAGCCATCCCTATATGAAATTTAGGACAGCGACTCACTTGATGGCTTTGTTGATGTCCTGAAATACAGACTTAATTGTCAAGCATGTTTAAGACACAACCAGCCTGGATTTTTCCAATGACTGCAACCCTTTTCTACATTTATAAAACACATTTTTAACAGATTGAATGTCCCGTGGGAGCTGCGTATGAACTCTGTGGTCCATTGCACTCATTAAACTGGCATTTTAATTAAAAACAATGTAGGCACAACAGTATGCAGAGTTTAATTCATAACCTCTCCTAAACCAAAGCAGCAATTAAAAGTGAGAGAGAGACAGAAAAGTTAAAACGTACGATAGCACATAAAAGACTATGTGAACATGTGACTAAGTGAATTTGTTTTAAAAACCCAGTTACAACCCCAGTTAAACTGAGACTATTTTCCCTCGACTGTAAAACTATGAACATCACTGAAATAATAACAGTTTAATCTTGGATTACTGTTCATTTAGCTCAGATCAAACACTTAATTCGGCTTCTGATTGGGACTCGGAGGAAGCCGATATTTAGTGTGATCACAGCAGGTTGTGTGCGATTAAAATGTTTGGAGTTTCCAGCTTGAATACCCATTACATAAATATGAGACATAATCCTCATCATTAATATTAAGACATCAATAATGCACTTAAAGGGGGAATTCTGTAATTTTTCTCCAGCTGTTAGCATTTCCCGGTTTAATTTGGGAATGTTGCTCACATGACATCACTGAACTCAATTGATTAAGACAGTAAAATGAAAACTAGCTTTTGGGTGGTGTATCAACAGTATAGGTTTACAGGTTTATAATTCAATACGTTAATTTAAGGTGCAGAAAACATCAGCGTTATTATTATTGTACCCAACGCAAGTGACTGAGTTTGATGACAACAAGACTCAGTTGTAGTGGAATTCCCCTTTGAATTGCTCGGGGATTATTCAGTGTTTGTTGTATAAATATGAGAACTAATCCGTCTCAACGAAGTGGAGACACAAATAATATGCTTCACAGAATCCTAAAAAATTCATTCTTTCATTTTTATGCTGTTAAAGTATTTGTTCAAATGTGTTGTTCTTGCATATCTGATGTTTATTTTGGACAATTTATCGGAATTTATCTTATTACAGTGTTTATTTAGAGTTGCTTTACCCTTTTTCAAAATATGTAGCAGATAATTAGGATTTGTGATGGGCTGAAGGACTTTATTGTCATACTTCTCTAGATTTCCTGTCATTTTCAAGGAAATGTTTGAATTAATAGTTTAGTTTTCTACACAAGAAAATGGTCAAACTAATATTTCTAACCACCTAACATTACATCTGCACAATATAAGTAAGAGCTAACTGTATAATACGTTTGATTTACAGGCCCTGTGTGGATTCTAACAGGGCCAAGCCCACCTTGTTTTCAAAACTATTCAAAACCAACTCCTTCTTTTACGATCTAAAATAACAAGCCCTTTGAGATTTGAAAGAAACTGAATAGTCAAAACAGTGAGTTTGCTTTTGTGCCCCTGCTGCTCTATTTAAAACCAACTCACAGTAAGTTCGGTTGGGTTTTCATCCCCCGCTAAAAGCAGAAGAGAAGAACAAGTTATGGCAGGATAACAGAAGCCTAAATCATTCGTTGCAATAAAAGGTAAAGCTGTAGGCTGCCATTCAATGCCATCTGTATTTTTTTTTTAAACTTTCCACAGGGGTACCGAGCGCTGTGGAAATAAAGTCTTCACCCGCTTGCTCTCGTTCCAACCCGAGGACACCCAAACGACCCCTAAAAACCCACTGAGCCGTCCTCTCCCACATCCATAAAGGATTCCCCGGGGCAGAACATATCTCTCGACTGTAGCTCTTGGCCTTGATCCAGGGATTAGGAGTGAAGGAGGACTGGCCTGTCTCTCCTCATATACAATATAACTGATTCTACCATATAGGAGCAGATGGCGTCTGACAGATCCAAACTTTAATATAACCTATCTCACGCTCTACACTCATACATAATCATTTGTATGTGACATGTTGATTAAATGATGGTGTCAGCCATTTGAAATTATTTTTAATGGATCTCTGGCTGGCAAAACAGCAGGCGTGAGCAGCAGGGACAGAATCCACCTCGTTCATTTTAAGCGCTTTGGCTTTCTGGCGATCAGCTAATTGTAAAACCACAAGATAGAGAACTGCATATGTGAAAGTTGAGGCTTCCTTTACTGGTGGATGACAAAAAACTTTCTGCCATTTTGGATGTTTGATGTAGGAACAGATCAGTATACCGACAAAACAATGGAAATTAAGCCCGGCCCAAAAGGGGTTAGGCTCCCTAACTAAGCCATCTTGACTTGATCTCGACTTGGATGAACTGTACATGTTATAGAACAGATGTCATACTGTTTGCGTTAGTGTGCATAGTGTATTTTGTAACCTATAGTACATTTAATGCCAAAGACAATACCTGTCCTTGTCTCCCCAAACCATATCTCATTCAGATGAAAAAGATCAGTTATCCAACATCACCACGGAGTAGCTGAATGCATCCTTCTATGTGCTGAATGAACATCTGCAGCATTGCATTTCACACACATCAATAGGAATTAGTTTGTCTGCATCATCAGCCACTGTGCAACTCACGATCACGGATGCTTCTCCATTTTTGGGATTTGGAGACCATCCCACACCTGTCAAAAGGTGTCCAACACCAAATTTTTGCCCCCAGGCCTTGTAACATTTTAATCTGGTGATGCCCACAGAAACTTAACTGGAAATATTGAGGCATGGATTTCAAATTTCCATGTATTTTTCCATGTCTAATGGCTCTCCATGGGATTCAAACCTGAAGGCAGAACAGAACAGCAAGGTGGGATGGATATGCAGTTGGCTTCAAAGGCAGTCATCTGTGTTGCAGATTAGCTTGTGAATCTCCTCAGCTACCTTCTGCTGATGAGATGAGTTTTCTCAGGTGCAAAAGTTCAAGTATGTCTGTATGTGTTATGTAGATGTATTTAACTGGAGGCCAAATATGGTGGCAACTGATCAAAATACTGTCCCTGTTCTCATCACCAGGCTTTGGATCAGCATTCAGAGTGACAATTCCAGGCAGTCGCGATGACCCTCAAGCAGAGATGTTCTCCAAGCTGCAGCAAGACATCCTGTTCTGCTCAGTGAGTGGTGAGAACACACATTCATGTTCTGCATAGCAGTGAAAGCCAACATCTTGTCTGTTGGTCTATTCGCACATTATGAGCCAGATAGTAGAGCAGCTGAGGCGCAGAAAGATGTGACTGAGCTTGATTTTTTTCCCGGTCTTTTACGGTTGTGAAGAGGGGAAAAGTCACAGCTGTGAGTTCTTCCAACTCCAGGTTAGTCTGGCAGAAAATAGCAGACAGCAGAGAACAAGCGAACCACTTTTCCACACAGTTTTCCAGCTGAATAGTTCACTTTATGTACTTGGCTTTAAAATTGAATTTGTCAGACTTTCAGTCACGTAGAAAATGAAAACAAATCTTAGTTTTCAACTCTGTTTAAATGCAGAACATTTTGAAAATGAGAACAATTTGAGAGGTGATTCTGTGCGTTCAACAAGATTTTGCATGGCAACATCTTAAGCAAAGGTGGTCTAGTTCAACAGGAAATGAACCACTGTACAAGAATGAACATGATGTAATAATGTGTTAAATCATCAAGCATGCAGATGCCTTTCAATGTGAAAACAGAAGAGATAAACAGATTAAGAAGCGCTTTACAGTTAGATGTGTGGGATTACAGAAACATAGGAACAACATGGATGATGTCTGTTAGTAAGTGGATTATGGGGGATATCGAGTGAGACAGACGTCATGCAACGGAAAATAGTGGCACCTACTGTTTTGCCATAACTAAAGCCAACAAAATCCAACAAAAATGATGTTTAAGCTTGCCGAACCTTTTCAGAGTATTAACTCTCTCTGCTGTAATTGGAGACGGGTGTGTGTGTGTGTGTGTGTTTGTGAGCATGTACAAGTTGAGTCTGTATGTGTTTGGTCACCAACTGGGTCTCCTGGGAGTCTCAGGGACCCCTGAATAGACAGGAATGTCAGATTAGCTTCACATTTACACAATGAATGGAAGTAGGGTATGTTAAATCAAGAGCAATGCAGCCAGTCCAAACTGCCTGGGACTGGGTTTTAAAATTGAGTCTTACTATTCATGTGCAGGGCTGAAGACTATTATGGGCACACACTCTGGTTAAATTTTCACCAAGGCCGGATTACCAACCAGACAATTACTTTGTGATAATTTGATTAACTACAAATTCGTAATTTGTACCACTAAAAAACAATATACACTGAAATGATAAAGACCTTAAACTGCATTAATGGATCTTTTGGGGCCAAACTTGGGCCACAAGTGGAAAACACAACTGACATATTATATAATCAAAGAAAGTCAGCATTAGCAAACAATTCCCTTTTCATTTAATTTCTTGGTTTTTCCAATATTCATGCTCATTTTACTTCAGTTTACTTCTAAATGCTCCACTGTTCTCCAGCTAGTGCCTAATTTCATTTGCAGTTTTGGTGCTGAGCAGTTGTAGCAATCATCAGAGCTTTGTTTGGTCAAAACAGCCGCCTTCTGTGGCCGGAGAGTTTAAAGTTTGCAAGATATAAAATTAAAACATTGAGCTAAAAGAGGCTAAAAAGCTGCTTAGAGCTGAGGGTCACTACAGTTTAGTGATAATTCTTACAACAAGCAACCCCTTTGACTTCAAACAGTGATTTAAATGATAAGGCCCTGTACTGTAGCAAGGCACTGTGTCAAACTCTAGCTTTTTGTTTTTTGTTCAATATTTCAGTTGATATCATGCTTATATGGTGCATATATTTAATCAAATGCTCAAAAACCTGACACACAGCAAACCTTTTGCAGGTAACACTTCAGCATATGAACACTGGTTGGTTTGGGGCCGGGGGCAAATTATAATGAAGTTGCCATGTGTACTCATACATACATACACAACGCACAGGAAAGTGTCAGGAACGCAGTCAACGGGGGCCCGCAGTGTATTTTTGGCCCGGGGCAGCTTGCTGGTTAATCTAGCACTTGTTTCATCCACCGTCAACAGAGCTCCTTACAGAATCTTACAGAAGGCACCAGCTTTGTACTGTGTGCAGCAGCATATGTGCCACTGTACTCTATCACACACACACACACACACACACACACACACACACACACACACACACACACACACACACACACACACACACACACACACACACACACCCTTTGACTCACTCTCACTGCTCCACATTTCCAGCAAATACACATGTGCACATGAACAAAAAACCAACAAAGGAAGAGAAGCACCTGCATCGAAGCATAGTAAAGAACGACACAAACACCAGCACAGATACACACTATCAAACAATGTGCGCACACAGCATACATGAAGTCAAGTGCAAATGCATGCACACAAGTGCACACAAGTGCACACACACAAGTGCACACACACACACACACACACACACACACACACACACACACACACACACACACACAAGTGCACACACACACACACACACACACACACACACACACACACACACACAATCTTATCAGTCTGTGAGAAGCTGCAAGGCGACGGCTGTCTGTTTGTTTGTCTGCGTCGCTGTTTCTGGTGTGTTTGTGATACAACACGACCGCGTTCGCTCCCTCTGAGGCCCCCTTATTCCCCCGGTGGAGATGAAATGTAATGGAGCCGATTCAATAAGAGCGTTGCCTCCTCGGGAAAGGCGGAGAATCAAATCACACCAAATCCCTCAGAGCCTTCCCAGCATTCACTGCTGCCTTGTAGTTGTGAGGGAAATAAAACAATGGTGGCTAATTCACTTGGCTCTCTGCACACTTACACTCGCACAACAGGGATGGAGTGTGAGGCAGCAAATGTTGAGGGCTAATAAAGCTATTCAGTAACACGCTGACTGCTTCTGCAATATGTTTTTAGTTAATTCAGCTTATTAATTTGCAGCCAAAGAAACAAACATGGTGCCCGAGCTGGTTAGACATTCACTGGATATCATCCCCCATGACTTCATAATTTACAGTTGAGAGCGTTTAGGAAAAATAACATGGCGACAAATTTTAACCAATGCCAACGGTACACTTCGGGACCCCAGTGAGAAATATTTTTTTAGCTGTAATGGTGGGAAAACATTGAGGGAGATAAAAAAACACTAAGCTTTGGACAATATTTTGCTTGGCAAGTTGAGAAGGGAGAAAGAAAGACCACCAGTGTCCCAGCAGCAAGGTTATGCAACGTGGTTGAGAGCCAAAACAGAAACACTGTTCCCAACCTGATACTACACCGTACCACCTACACAATAAACCACAACGGGTAACACAACTGAAACATCAAGTGCTTCTGTGAAAACCTGCACAACCTCCAGTTTACTGCCTTGTTAAAATATGTAGCTTCCAACATAAATAAAAGACGTCTAAGAAACACGGCTAATCCTGAAAGCAAATGTTACAGAGCAGACTTGAAACGAAAAAAGCTAAACGTTGTTTCAGGCCTGTTGCATGAGACTGCTTGAGCCCTCAGTCCTCGTGGTCATGCTCCTTAAAGCAAAGGAAACGGCAGACTGCTCCCAAAGGCTTCTGAAGCTCCTTCTAGCCTCTTTAGTTGTTTTTGTTTTTAAACCTCTGCAGTTAAATTGAAATTTCTGACAGCGTTACGTTTGAAGGAAAAAGAGGCAATTAAAAATGAATTCCAATGGATATTTATGCAGCTGCATGTTGTCTTTTTTTCCTGTTTCCACTTGGACTGCAGAGTATAACGATGCTAAGAGAGGCAATTGTACGTGTTACAGCCCCAGGGGGAATTGACAGAATACAGGGGTGATGTGATTCTGGTGTTCTCATTTGGACAAATGTTTGGTCCTGTTGTTAAATGGGTTGTGTAAGGAAGTGAATAGTTCCAGGGTTAAAGGATACATATCTTGGCCAGTACAAGTTTGGAAAAACATGCTTCAGGAAGATCAGAATGACGATGTTAATGATTATTATCCCTAGTAGCAGCAGCAGGAGTCGTGGTAACAGTTAAGAGTTGTGGCAGTAGCAACAAAGGCAGTGCTTCGCCTTGCTCTGTGTCATATTTGAGTCTCACTTCGTATTACTCTCCTGTATTATTCCCACAGAATATTATTATCATTATACGCTGAGGCTTACAAATCTCTCTGCCATAGCTTTGACCCCTTCGGTTTCATTCTGAGTCATAATCTTGTGACAATCACAACATGGCAGCAACAACAAAAGTGCTTCACAAACACTAATATAAAACTGTGACATGTTGAAGCCCATATCATGCTTGATTTGGCATTTAAAATGATTATAAAATACAGCACGAAAGATCAATTTGCCTCTCTCGAATGAACCAAAACAATAACCACCACAGATTGAGCCAGTTCAACATTTACTGATTTGAATAGTGCAAAAGGCAAATCCAGCACACAGCAAGCTGACTCAAAGGAAATCTAAGACCGTTAACATTTTCACTTTTCATGGCATGCCTGCCATTTAAAAAGTGTTGGTGTAGGAACAAAATAACATTTTCCTACACTCTCAGTTTCTATGGACATGTTATTGCTTTGATTGAATCTCCACAATGCTTAAGGTCTGATATCAGTCTGTGCTGCCATTCGAATCCCATAATAACAAACACTCCCACCGACGGGTGAGACTCCCTCCCTCCTGTGCTTGGCATGGCAGGGTCTAATTCACTTCCTGTTCAGTAGGGGGCAGACAGGAAACAGGAAACACGCTTCCTGGTTCTCCCAGGAGGTATATTTTTCTTACCATTGGGGATCTGGGAAAGTAACATAATATCTTTAAGGAGTTTATGTCCCTGGCACCTACACTGCTGTAATCAAAGCCTTTTGAAAAGAGCAGGCGCTTCAAGTCTGGGGCAGCGTGGTTAGCTGACGGGACTAGATATACAGTATGAAAAGTAACACTGAAGTATAATGGCTGCCTTCATAGTCAAGTAAAGAACATTATTCCTCCATTATTTGAACACATTTTGTGCTCTAAAAGCCCCCAAAGACAAATAAAAGTGAGACTTGTTGATATTAATTGGAAAGACCAATATTACCTCAGCCTCATCTCTCTGTGGTGTAACAAAATGAAAGGCAATAAAGAGAGATGTCTCTGAAGTCCAGTTGAACAGTCTGGAGTGCAATGAAGTGTAATGAACAATTGAGGTTGTGTGATCATGATTATCTATTTTAGGACACCGACTACTGAAAACTTAACTGTTGCCTAATGTACCCGTTTTTCAGGCTGATCATTTTTACCTATAACTGTAAACAAATACTGCAGTCATGAAGTCACAGCCAAAGATAATGTCTTTCAGTTGCTCACTTTTTCAAACCAACAGTCAAACTTCAAATTTTAAACAACATAAAACACAAAACAGATGACAAATTCTCTCATTTAAAAAGCAGGAACTAGGGAATACTTCAAGTTTAACTTGATGAATGACTTAAACAATTTAACAATTACAAAAAACATCTATTGAAATCATTTCAGCGCTAATCCTCTATCCTGCTTTTGTTGCTGTGGGCTTCATGGGGGAGGCTTTCTCGCAAAACTTATTCACCCCAAAGAGGTATACAACAAAATTACTAATCTCATAGTGGAGTGCTGAGGGGGAAAAATAAACTGCTTATGTGGTGAAAAGCTATAAACTTTAATATAATGAAGATTAGACTCTAAATCATGAGTGAATTCCCTCACCTAATTAAATGAGACTCCATATCTGTCATGCTGGTATATTATCTTCTGTTGTGCATCTGCATACCTCCACATAGGACCACATCAGGGATTAAAAGAAGAAAAAAAATAAAAATAGAGCGACAACAGCAGCGCAATGAATTATGAATCAATACGAGCTACAGCACTCTTGAAGTACACACACATGCTGCTTGGGCCATCTGGGGATGCGTGAAAACCACGACTAAGACAAACCCATTCATTCAGCTGTGGATGTACTCGCCTGCACTGCCTACTGTATGTTTCTGCTACACTGCAGGCTCTCCTCCACTGGCTTCAAGTTTCCCAAATCCATTTTAGGGGCTACGAATCTCTCCAGTCATCGATCGAGGGAGGATTAGGAAGCAACTCTGCACAGACCCGCAGTGCTGAGGGCTGCTGCTGCTGCTGCTGACAAGGTGCAGGCGTTTAGAACATTCTAGCTTTTATTTGGCTGGCTGGCTCTGCAGTGGACTTTGCTTTGGGTTGTAAGCTTTATAATGCCGTTTGGCTGCGGAAAAGAATCTCCATGCCAGGACAGGGTGATCATTTTAGAATGACTGACAGCCGTCAATCACGGATACAGAAGGTGTGAAATGTTAGTAGCTCAGGAGGAATGCTGCACAGAAAGAACGGGAACGGAGGAAATGCAGCAAAGTGAAAAGGTGGCAACAAGGTGAAATCAACAAGAGAACGAAAGGCAGAAAGAAAGAGAGGTAGAAAGGTCAAGGGAGACAGAAAGAGAGACGGATATTCAAAGGTTTCCATTCACTCACTGCCTCCCCAGAGTAATCCCACATCCCCCCGAGAACGGCGCATTGTGTCTAGCAGTCGGCGAGCTGACATTTACTGCCTGCCTTCTGTTGCTGTGATTATTTTCTCCTCCAGGTGTGATAGCCAGCCTGCTGTCTCTGCGCAATAATGCTGCCTCAGAGTTACGAGAGCTGGGAATGAGGCAGAATCAGTCCCGGACAAACCTTTTACTGAAATACCACGACTGGGTTGTGCTTTGAATTGGAGGTAAAAAGGTTGCCGAACCATGAATGGCAGCCTGTCACCTGGCTTGGGCGGAAATGGCATCTGAGGGGGATTGTGACTCCAATGGAATTCATAACTGTTGGCAAGTAATTAATTCGTTTTTCAAGGGAAAACAGAAGAACTAAAGGATATGACCCAAACTGAGGGTTTTTTAAGAATTCAAAAAATTCATTAAGAGAAAAATCTGGTTCCAGTGATTGACCCCAAACACCAAGCTGTAAGACTTTTATAAAATAAACCCCCCTACCTGTCTGCAGATGGAGGCCTGTCGTTGCGGGCTTTGCTGACTTGGGTGTACAGGGTGTCTGAGTGCTGGTGCTGGTGCTGGTGGTGTGGATGGATGTGGGGGTAATCGTCTCGGGGGCTGTGGGGCCGGCTGTGCCCACTGTCCACAGAGCTGTTCAGCGGGTTGATGCCTGCGTACGGGTGCTCCTCCTCGGAGGACCTCTCCGGCGTTCGGCTGATGTCAAGGATTTCGGCATAGTCCCGTTCCCTGGCCTGACGCTCCCTCAGCTCCCTGGTCTTGGCCTGGATTCTGAAGATTGTAACAGACATGTTGGTACTAAAAATCAAGGATTTCAGTCCAAGACTATGGTGGGTCAAATATAAGTACACGACTATGCAGTTTTGATGCTGCAATGCATTAATTATTGTTTTATTGGATACTGCCATCCCAAATATATCGATTTGTACCACTGTAGAAATCTGATTTTCTAGTGTTTAATAAATGAAGCTTTATTGTCCAACCAATAACATTTACGTTTAGCTTACACTTCTATTCATACTGACTGACCATGGAAAGGAGAATAAACTTGACTTTCTTCATTGTAAATATTCTAACAGTGTTGTATTTTAGCTTTACAAATATTTTTTGAGCAGAAAACATTTAGTCAAATCTGCCTCAGTAGCTGGAGTCAAAGAAATAAAGTGGCTGAAGCCCAATGAAAAGGCAAGAGTTAATGTCACTGAGGATTTTGGTAAAATGAAAGAGCTTCTGCTATTGATTAGATTCAGTTTAAATCTAAAGGTAGTCTAGCCACTTAACCAAACTGACCTTTCAAGTGCAAGTCTGGTTGCTTTGGACCACCATGGCCCTATTGTTAGGTATTTAATTCACTGTAGAACCAAGAACAGACATTCCCATTTGATTGCTTTTTCAATAAACAGTTTCTCCATCGAATTTCCAAGAAATGTCCAATAAATTATACACACTAAATCACAATATATATATATTTCTATCACAATATGAAACGATATATGATAGTGTTTTAATCTAAACTGCCCAACCCCAAAATGCAGTGGCTGATATTCCAAGATTGCAAATGACACATGTTCATTCCTTTTGGGAGTTACATTGTGCTCAGAAAACACTGCCGCCTTAGAGGGATGTATACTGTTTTTGGTAAATAAAATTATTTGTAGATGCACATTATGAGAAATTATTTTGTGGAGAATACTGTCCTTTAACTATGTAATTGACTCTATACTCTGTTAATTCACAAAATCACAGATACAGGAAGAACAAAACTTCTTACTTATAACTGTACAAGAACAATACATGAATGGCAGTGAAATGCTTTATGAATCATGGTTAAAACTGCTCCATGGGAAATTGAAACTGCCGCCTTACTGGTTTCCACTTTGTCAAGTTAAACCTTTTTGTTGCTGAGGCATTGTAGTGTATACACTGTGGAGCTGAGAGACGCTGTAAATCTCAGGTGTCACATTAACAAAACACCAGACGAGCCACTGCAACATCTGCAAGTGATTGTTTATTGTGCCTTTTTAACTTTCCATTACAGAAGAGAGAGAAGATGTGGAGTCTATTATTTATGCTCCCCCCCCCAACTGAATAATACCATAAACAATGTAAAATAGTCTCTCGCCCCCACAACACCTCATACAAGTGCAGCACTTTGTATTCACAGAGTGCTGCTAATGTATAGCTACCATGTTCTCTCTTTCTGTCTGTCACACACACACACACACACACACACACACACACACACACACACACACACACACACACACACACACACACACACACACACACACACACACACACACACACACACACACACACACACACACACACACACACACACACCTTTGACACCTCTCAGAACAACTCAAACACACAGAAATCACACATTCACTCTTTCTCTTTAGGCCATTATCTTGTGAATAACTGGCAACACCATTTTCTACAGCAGGGGGACTACCTATCGCGCAGCCCCATAATTACAGCCTTGCCAATTATCAGAGCTTTACAACTACCAATTATCATACTGCTCTCTTTTCTCCAGGCCCCTTTTTAATGGCAGCGGGAAAGCGAATGGGACAGCCGCAGTGGTGACGAGGTAGGGGGTGCAACTTCACTGAACACTCAGCGGGCTAAAATCTGAAACGCTTCCTCCAGAAGATCTGCATGCTGTGCATAATGAAACAATAAGTCTAATAAGGGCTCCCCATTGAAGGGTAGGTACAAAACGTGGATTTAAAAAAAAACAGGAAAATGGGTGGAAATACTTTACAACTCAAAAGGAGGCTGGTAATGAACATAATGGCTTTAACAGCCCCTTGTTGAATCTGGAACAATCTTTTTTAGCAAAATGTGTACTTATTCCTACAACTTAACCCATGTCAGATGAAAGCCTGTGGACTTGCAAGCTGTGTCTGTACTATTTGTGAACTCAGCAATTATCTAATAGTGCAGAAGGAAGCAGGGCCCTTGAGGGATCTATCTTTAAACCCAGAGGAAACAGTGTTTTCCATCAGAGAAAGCAGCAGCAGCAGCAGCAGCAGCAGCAGCAGGAGTGGGAGCAGCTACTGATTGTATACACAAGCACAGTGGCTGATAAGATAAGGCCAGACATACCAATCCAGCGCCTGGCCTTCTCCGTGCAGCCCCTTCCCATACCGAGGCACTGGACGGGTCAACAGGGCCAGTTTCTGGGTGAGGAAGGATGCAGTTTTGAACCAGTTGTGGTGTGTATATACAGTGTATGTATATGCTGTCTATAAAATGTCAGAAAATAGTGAAAAAACACCTCAATTTCCCTCAGTCCAAGGTAACGTCTTCCAATTGCTCAACCAAACATATTTCATTTCAGATGATAAAAAAATGAAGAAAGGCAGGAAGTTTCAGATTTTTGCTTGATAGGTGACAATTAATAGATTATAGAAATTGTGGCAGATTCATTTTCAGTTGATCAACAAATCTTGTCTGCACTCCAGGTTTTTAATACTGAGATAAAAAAAAATATTTCACAGTAAATTATAATCATTAAAACCAAGGAAAACTATTAAGATACCAAAATATTGATGATCATATCCATTTATCACTAGCACGTTTAGCCATCTACATTTTATCGTTCACTTCCTGCACAAACATGTGTTTTTAGATATTTTTTTTTTTTAAGGACATTTTTTTTTTTTTTTAGATATATATTTTTTTAAGGACAGTGTAGAAGCACATTCACAAGTCTTTTTAAAGTCTGCAGGAAGGAAGTGTGCAGTGGAATATTCCTTTAAGACAAAATCTAAGCCTCTATCTGTGTCAACATGACAAGCACTTAAAAAGCAATGTTGCTAAAATTGTACAATTGTACAAATACAATTACGTTGATTGAAATGGGGCAGGAAGGAAAACTACACTTGACCTCATCATTACCCTTTCAGTCCCAAAATATTTATGTAAGGAAAACCGTTTTCTTTCTACTGACTAACCTTGACGAGAGATGAAAATACTCTCAGCATGAAGGGTAAATGATTAAAAAAAGGAACGAGAGAAGTAGGAAGAGAGACAAAAAACGTGCATAGCAGAAATAGAGGGAGAGACAGCAGATAAAAGGGTATTGAAATGGCAGGATGGGACATTATGGTAGAAGAAATGTGTTTGACGAGTGACCTTTCTACCACATCAAGCCAGAACAATGGTCCATTATGTGCTATTGTACCCACTGTGTAATAAACCTTCCTCTTAGCGGTAATGCTGACACAACTGATAGACCACAGTGAAAGGCAGGAAGTACATGAAAAGAGAAGGTCCAGCGGGATAAGATGGCTGCTGAAAGTCTTTTTGGATTGATAACAAATCTAGAAATGTTTCATGATTTGGCGACAAGTAGCTTTAGCCCGTTCTGAAGCACTTGCTGTGGAAGGGGAATGCGGCAAATCATTCACATTAGGCCAAAGCAGTTACATAGAGGGTCCAGGACATATTGTATACATAAATCTGGACATTCTTAAGAATCTCTCATGTATCTGTGCCTCATAAATGATACAGAAATGCAAGACTTGAGCTGATACTGTTAATCCTCCCTGAGTAAGAAAGCTAGGTCAAGCGAAGTTCAGTGGAACCAATTACATGATATACAGCACACTGCCTGCTGTATAGACTGAACTTTTACCCTTTTGGTCATATGGCTGCCTCTTTAAAACACTGACTGAAGTCATACACTGGCTGATTCAGGCACAAGCAGTGTTGAGACTAAAGAAAGTCCAGTCCAATGTCATCCAGCAACCTGCTGTGCTGGTCAGTTAAATAGGTGTAATTAATCATGCCAGGTAGAATACCTTGAAGCATCTGTTATGTTGCATTGTACAAAGCAAAGGAAGGTTTTAGATCTCTTAACTGGAGTGAGATTATCAATAGCCATGGCCTTTTCAGGGATCCACCAACCTGAAATGCATCAGTGTCGGCCAATGCCTCAGTTATAACCAAGAAAATCCAAAGTCTAGCTCTGGTGCATCCCAATGTAGTCAAAACTAAAGCTATATTTTTCAAATTGCTGTGAATGTTTCTTATCAATGAAAACTGATCTGATTCAGGCCAAACATTATAATATGAACAATGATCAATTATTTCCACATTTCCCTCCATTATTTCCCTCTTGAAATGACTTTCCACCGCAAACATGACCGTACTGACTGAGCTGTCTGTCTACATTTGTTTGTCTGACTTGGGGTTGGAGTCCACTGGGACCTGAGACTTACAACTGTGAGGAAATCCATTCATCTAGTCAATCACAGCTGGATTAACCATAGCCTCTAGCTGTGGCCAATCAATAGGCGCACTGCAGCAAGGTGCCAAAGCTCCCAACTGAACCTTGGGAGAGCAGCTTGGTGAAACACAGCTAAATGGATCATTGTTTACCACCGAAACAGCCACAGTCTCCCACATCCTCTGGGATCTCGCCGTCAATATCAGTGTATTTCAGCTCGTGGTTAAATACAAATGAGAAGCATGCTTGTGCAGGTGCTTAGGGAGGAGGTACGCTTGGGTGGAGTGAGTCAAACACCAAATGCTGAACAAAATAATTAATGCATTGACTTAAGAACTATTGTGAACAATCCCAAGACAGTTTGTGCTCTGTGAATGCACCCTACCTTAATTTGGCTGGGTTTTTTCTCTCATATACCATTTTGCCTGATTTCCCATAGCTCTTTCTTGCACTCCACATGGCAAAACCATTACACGCTAACAAACAAAAGAACAAATAACTGACACCTCTCAGCTACTGCAGAGGCTCTGCCACAAAGAGAAATCCGATTGGTGGAAATACTGCATCCACTTCCACTTCTACTTGTAATGAGAGGCAGCCTTACCTCTTACAAATAGTGTTAGATCACATACTGTAGTATGTAGTGGCTTCATAAAGCATTCAATCAAATCTGGATTAATAGATTTTTATTTCAATAATAAACCCTACAAAACCAAGAAGGAAAGAAAACATGGTTCTGGAAACTTCTGCAATATTTCAAGATTGAAAAGCTTCATCTTGTAGGACACACAAAGAAATAAAAGGAACATGTAACAACCAAATATACAGCTAAATACACCGGGGTTATGCACTATGTGTGACCTAACTGTAAATCTTAAAAGGGTGCATGTGATCTGTGTCACTTGTGTATCTGTGTTTTTAAAATACCACTAAGCAATCCTGAATAGGCTTCAGTGGTGCAAACTTGTTGAAACTCCATCGTGATAACAAATGCATGTGACTTCGATATTTGAGAACAAGAAAAAACAGAGAAGCAACGGATTGGATTAACATACAAAAGAACCATTCTGAACTTTTAACGATATCCACCATAACAACCAAATCATCTGACATGGCATTTGCGTTAACGTTATGCCAATTAAAAATAAAGACTTGGCAATTATCATATTATTGGACTATCTGCTCTGCAGGCATAAAGAAATAATTACAAACCAAATTTTCATAACGAGCAACTGAAGGAAGAAATGGCTCTTGCCCTTACACCAAGAGCATGGGAATTAATTAGCTGGCAGGGCTGTAATGGCCGTGGCATTTATAAACCGCCGCCCCAAAAGAAAACTGGCACAGTGCCGGACTGACATTTAGTTTGGTGAAGAGAGGGAGAGAGTAATGCAGTGACAAACAGACTTGCTGTCTTGGGGCTGTTTGGTTTTAGGCGCTCACCCGATAACAGTTAAAGACTCAGAAAATGATGGGTTCTCAAACCAGCTACTCATTTTTTAAATACACAAATTCTTGATTTATTAAACCATTAATAAGTTATAAAGCTTTTGCAAAACAGCATTTATTTACATAGTAGAGCATATCCACTGTGTTTAGTCTATAAAATGTCAGAGGGAATTCCTTCAGTCTGACTGTTTTGAGAGTGAAAACACTTCTTGAACTGTGGTCAGGACCTCCAAGACCACTTGTTTCCCTTTAATCCTCCATTGGGCTCATCATGCTGCAGAAGTAAAATCTGCGGTCGGGCAGGACACCTCTATCCACATGCTTTTGTGCACTTTTGGTCACGGCTGTTTTCATGGTTCAGGCCAGTCCCCTTATTTTAAACTGATGGGATTTTTATGTTACAGCATAGAGTGATATACAATAGTGTGCTTCCCTTGTTGTATTTAACCATGGCAATCCCCCGGAGCACAAACTGAGGTCCATGAAGGAAGGTTTAGTTTTATTTTAGTGTGGAAGAACTTGACTTAACCCCATCCAACACCTTTGGGATTTACTGGAATGCTGACTGCTGGACCTCACTAATGCCCCTGTGGCTGAATGGCTCTGCAACCAGGTTCAAAAACCTTGTGGAAAGCCTTCTCATAGGAGTAGAGTTCGTTACAGCCCATACATATTGGATCACATACAGTAGTATATTAACTCATACGCAGAGAAAAAAACAAGAACGTGTGACACAAACTAGATATGTTTATCAAAGCAAGGAGCAGTACTAGAGGACTTAATTCAGCTCTATTTACATAGCACCAAGCCGCAGCCAAAATTCATTTTGTAGTCCACTAACTTTAGCACTTTAACTTCAATGAGCAGACAGAAGGAAAGCTGAACGGAGCAAACAAGGGGAGATGACCTAGAAGCTTTAATTTGGATTTGCACTTTGTAATTATGATCAAGGCTATTCAAAACATGGCATTTTTTAGCTTAAAAACATTGTGAGTGATCCCCAAGAGAAAATAAATGATTTCTTTCATTTAGTTCACTTTGATTCATATAGCCCAGCAGAGCTGCAAAGTTATGACAATCTTTCCTCTCTTTGATATTTGATCCCAAAGTAGCAAAACACCAGCAGCATTTAGCAGGTGCTACATTTTGAAGACCTTACCTCTCCTGCTCCATCCTCATCTTCATCGTCTCCTCCTCTGAAACCTGCGTTTCGTCCAGCCTCCACTTGCTGGAGCCTTTACGATCCATCTTTTCCCCCGGCCGCTCATCCTTGCGGTGCTTCCCAAACCTGGAATACAAAAACAGACACAATTAATATCAATTGGTATATTTATGGGTATTAAGGTTTAACCAAAATAATAATAATTGTTATTTCTTTTTCGTTTTAGCTGTTGTAATCAAAAAATTTCAGTCACTGGTGTTGTTGCATGAGCAGATCAATTTTCTCCCAGGCTGATGAAATGGATCAGAGACTAGATGGAAATGCGAAGGTCATGGAACCATTTCAAGGAAATCTTTTAAATTATTTAAAACAAAGACATCCATCTATTGTGAAGCAGCAGGTACCATCATAAAATATGTGATATTTCTCTCTCCATTATCGCTGCCCTCCAGAACCTTAACAGTAATTCAAAGTCAACTGATCTGGCTGAAAATGTTGGTACGTCTGTGATCACAAAAACACCCAACAGGCATAATAGTCGATCAAGCCCTCAAATGAACCATTTGAAAAGTACTTCTCACAAGTTCAAACCCAATTCAGTTCGTTTAAAGTCGGGGAGTGGTAAACGAAGACGGCGTGGACGAGGCCCATCTCGGTAATTATATTCATGGGGAGGGAGGTACGCTTAACGAAATAGGAGTCATTGCAGAGATATTTCAGCTTGATTGACTCAGTATAAAGCTGCAGCCTGTTGAAGAAATGACTTTGGCACCGCGCTTGCTTCCACAATGATCCTCCGTGATTATTCACAAGGAAATTGGTCTGCAGAGAATATCTACGACTTCTAAAGAGACAAACGCTGAGAGAAGCCAAAGAGCTGTGCACGTGTTAATGAAAGAGACAGAAGACGGTGAACAAGAGAGAAAAAAATGAACACGTGCAAGAGAAACTCAATGCATGAAACATTAGGACTGAAAATTAAACTACGCAGAAGAATACAAAGACAGTCTCAAGAAGTGTATGTGTCTGTGTGTGTGAAAGTGACAGAAGAAAGGGGGAGATGGAATAAAGGGAAAAAAGAAAAAGTTAAGAAAGTGAAGGAAAGAAAAAGTCACAGGATCAAACACAAAACAAAGAAGTGAAAATCCCAAAAGCAGAGCGCGAGTGTGTTTAAGAATTAAAGACCAAGAGTGTAAATTGCCCAGATAGGAGAAAGAAAGAGGGAGGAAAAGAAGAAGAACGACACACTGAAATGAGCGGTGTGTGAACGTGGGCATGTAAAAGCAATACAGAAGAAAGAGAATTGAGAACAAGGGAAAGAAAGTAAAATCAATGAGAGAAACGCAGGAAGAAAGAACAAAACAAGCTCATGAATCTGCAGAGAAAACCCAGTGGTGTGAGCGTGTAGGAGTGTGAGAAACACTAAGAAACGAAATAGAAAAGAAAAAAGGAAAACAACACTGAATGAGAATAAAGGTGAGGGAAAAAAATGAATGGGAGAGTGAAAAAAAAAAACGTGTCGGAATCAAAATGAAAGGCAATCTAAACGAATGGTGCAATATCATCTGTGACAAAGACGAAAGGGGAAGAAGGTGAAAATGAAAGAAAGGATGCTAATAATGAAGAGAAAGTCCAGAAAACTGGCCGTGATATTCCATGACTTTTCCTACATTCATCGTTGACTATGTTGCATTTCTTCCATAATCTGAAAACCTGAAAATGTCTACAGCAAAAATGAACAGGTTTATGCCATACACTACTTCAGATCTATCTGTTAAAGTGATAAAATATTCCAGACAAGTGAGTGGAACAAGTTCTCTGCCTTGCAGAATCCTGGTGGCGCAGTGGACTAAAGCCAAAAACACAACAGGAATACGCCTGCACTCTCAGAACATGTCCTGCTTCGCTTTGGCATCAATGTGAATCAAGAAGAGCGAATACGCATCCAGTGCATGTGGCACACAGATGCTACCCAGAGGTTCAGCATCTGGTCTTTTTGTTGCCCGCCATGTGTAGTTCTCACAAATATAGACAAGGCGGACAATTAGATGGCTACTGCTCAATCTGGTTTTCCAACAGGGCATGTGCTGGTGATTTGTAGTACTGGGTAAATCTGTGTGAAGTTTATCCAATGACTAACAAAATGACTAATTCCATAAATAAACCTTTTCATTTTTAAAATGATGTTTAAAGAAAAGTCAAGGTAGCCACAGGGTCAATTACACTGGCATTATAATGGCAACACCTCTGATTCAAGCCTGGCTGCGGACCTTTGTCGTATTGAATAGACAGGCTGAGACCAAAAAGGGAGTTTTGATTATGCATTCTACAGATAATGTGCAGTAGCTATGATATAGGGTCTTTGATTAAAATTTGCATTTACATTAAATGTATCCGTGGCGACCCAAGGGTATTTACGATTTGTTATGCCAATGACGTAATAAGCTGCTCCCAAGTTTCCATTGTTCACTTCACAATTCAAAATTGCTCCTAGTGGAAGACCACTTGAAGAACTCTGAACCTCTCCCAGAACCACTGATTAAGTAAAGGAGATTGTTCAACAGTGAAAAATATGCATTAAATATCTTCCTCCTGTCTCCTGAAATGTCCTGACATGTAGAAACCCACAAACAACAACAGATACTGATGCTGTGGACTGTAAAAGACAAACTGAGGAAAACTAAGAGATGAGAATTAGGAGAAGAAACCGCAGTAAGGATGGGGAGGGGTGGGGTGTGCTTGGAGACTAAGGTCCATTACCTGATTAATTTAACTGCGGCCGCCTGAAATGCTCGGAGTGACGGCTCCCTGTTAATGCTAAGAGCAGGAGTGATCTATCACGGCGAGAGACGGTTGACACTTTCTCTCTCCACACCACTAACTTTCATTAACAGCCCCTTAAAAGACAGCCAAACTCTCCTTGTCACACACCCACAAACACACACCAAGATTTATGACTCAATGGGAAAACTTTGAAGACGAGACAGAGTATTAACCGTGACACCGGGGCATTTAATAATCTTATATTCCAGGCACAGTTAGGCCCGCCTCGTCTTGTGAGCCCGATGCCATCGATAAAGAGGCTTTGACGGGATTCTGTGGTTAGAAAAGACAACTTCAAAATGTCAAGGATTCAGCTAATTCAATTCAGCAGACCACCCGTGTGTCACTGCTAATCCTTTTAAACAGCACAAAAAGTGAAAACAAGTCTGGTGGTGTTGTGGACAGTTTCTGGTGGCATATTGGATATGCGGCATCACTAAAATGTCAGTAAAGCGTGGGGCAGACGGTACATCAGAAAGGGGTGAATTTAGGATAAAGTCAGGAATGAATGTCACTAAAATATAATTACAGCATGGCAGCATCCATGAAAACGTCAAAAACTAGTGGTCCTACCTCCATCCACCATTTGATAAATGTGACAGCTAGGGTTACAAAATAATTGCTGGGAAAAAGGTGATTATTTTATTTGTCATCTTGTCATGACCAGTATTGAATGAAATGATTGTGTTCTTAAATGCCTGACAAAAACTCTTAAAATGTTCAAACGCTTCAGGAGTCCACAACTCCAGATCAATCCAAGATGAAGGATGCTGACAAACAAAAACAACATGCAGTGGATGCTGATTTGTGTGTTAGCCAACTAAGAAGATTATGTGCTGAAATAGTTATGTTAACAAATATCCTTACGTTAGGCTGACGTTGGCATCCAGCTGAAGGTACAGCTAAGTTAAAGTCAAACTCTGGACGACCAAGTCCAGTCTAGACTCAATCAAAGAAGCGTTGAGCTTCATGAGCGGAGTCTGACGTCCAGCCACTGGACGGTGTATTTGAGCTAGGTAAGGACCTACACTTTCCTCGTTGTTAAACCTTTCTTCTTGGTATGTAATGAGCATTGCAGCTTCATAGGACCACCAGCCAAGTCTTAATTTGTATGCACAGCTGGGACTACAAGCAATAACTTACGATGAACACAACATTATTAGCAGTGTGTAAATCTTGACTGTTAGCATCTCGGCTCTGTTCTCTTGAACAGAGCATGACGCACAAGTGTCCCGCCATCCGTGGCAAACCTCTATTAAAGACATGTAAGTGTGAGTTTCTAAGAAAACCCATGGGCAGACGGCGAGAGCGGTCAATAACAGGCCTCACAGCGCTTCTTCCGCGACACATCACGAAGCTTGTCACAGCGTGATCCTTTTCTAAGTTCAGGCTTGTTCACTTTTTTATGACAGGAACACACACACCACACACACACACACACACACACACACACCCCCCCCCCCCCCCCCCCCCCCCCACACACACACACACACACACACACACACACACACACACACACACAAACCACTGCAAAATTAGCGCAGCCCTCGAATTTCTGGGCAACGACCATCTTTGCCGGTGCCAAGCTAACAGACTGGGTGTTGCTTCTGAGTCCAAGTGATGATCAGAGAGTGAAAGAGCAGGAGAGAATGAGAGAGAGAGATAGAGAGATACAGAGAGAGGGGGAAAGAGCAAGAGAGAGAGGGGGAGAAAGAGAGAGAGATAGAGAGAGAGATGGATACAGAGTTGGCAGGCTGTGTGGTTGGCAGGGGTTGACGGTAATGAGGCTTTGATTGGGACTGAGTGTGAGGCCTTCGAGACATGAGAGGGTCAGGCAATGGCAGCTCTGTTGATCACACACACACACACGCACACACTTCCACAGGCCTCCCACTCCTGATATACCCCTCCTACATGGAAACACGCATCAAAGTACGAGCTCCCTGACACCGCTGCAACAAAAGCCTTCACTTTTCTCTCTCACACACACACACGCACACGCACACACACACGCACACACACACACGCACACACACTCGCACTCGCACTCGCTCAATAACACGACACTCATCGGGAGCTCTTGATGTTCGGTAGAGCCACTCAGGGGAGCTAACTTGCTCCCATCACATTTGGTAGTGCGATAGGCCCGCGGTTTTATATGCTTTTAAAAGTCAGTAAAGTTGTTCTCGACACATCCACCCTCTGTGGTTTGGGGACAACTCACACATTTGCATTCTGTTTCATCGTGACATGTTGACACCAACACAAGTGAAACATGCAAATTCTGATGACGGTTTTTTTTTTTCTTTTAGTAACATGTTTTGTTGCTAAGTGCTCGCTGCTGGGGTGTTTGCTAAACTGTAGCTCCCACATATCACCTGTCAATCAAACAATGTGGGTGTTACAAGGATGTTGGATGTTTTTTTTCTTTGGATTTTCTGTTAATTCTGCTTTGAGCTTCTGAATGTGGTGATTTATTGTTTGGTCTTTAATAGTGCAATGGGACAAAATAAAATCCAACTTTTCTCTGTTCTTGGTCGGTTCAGAATTGGGCAATATTCCTTTAAGTTAATCCCCCTGGAGCCATGTTAACCCCCTGTTGTACACTCTATGCTGTACTTCCTATGCTAGAATACTTCCTAGTCAGGTTTCCAGGTTTACTGTTTGGCCATTTAATTAGACACAAAGAAAACAAAAAGAAAATGAAAACTGAAATGCTGAAGGTTTTGCAACAAGATTTTGACACAGGGGGACCCTCCACAAGATCACTGATCAGTGATTAAATGTAATAAACCAGGACCCAACCGCAGGGGCCCCTGTCCGATTGTGCCAGAGTTGTGCATATTCCCTATATATATATATAAAATACAGACTACAGGCAAGATTTAAGTACAAAAATCCTTGAAATAATCCTTTTGTTTTCAGTGAATCTCATGAAATGTATTGTATAATGAATTGTATTATGTATGAAATATGAGGTCTATTAATAGTACATCAGTGTGGTTTGAATGATTTATTGCAAGTTTTGCAAGTAATGCAAAATGCAATTTGTTTGAATTTCATAAACGAATATGCAATCAAGCAACCATCAATTTCCTTAAAACCGAAGTGGCTTTCTTAATACCAATAGACTTTGACAGCGCCACTTCATTTAAGATGAGGAATAACTGTGTATTTCTTCTAAATGGGAGTTAAATTGATATTATGAAGAATTAAGTAAACTATAACCTTGTCAAAAAAACAGTTGGAGGGAATTAACCAAGGTTTTTGTCTTTTTGTCGTTCATTCATAACAAACCAGAAACATTCACTGCATCACATCAAGCGTTCAGGAGAGACAATCCTGCGCCAACATGAATCACAAATCTGCTGCGTCTACCCTGAAATAACAGTTTTGTGGATTTTTCCTTTAAGTTGAGCATGTGACGACCCAGACTAGACGTGCAGATGGGTTGAATATATCTCACGTCATTATTTTGGAGCACCCAGATGTCTCTGCCAGTAAACACTGCGCACCGATCAAACAGGCAGTCAGACGGAGTTTTAATGGAGCAGATCTGATGTGGCCAATATTGGGTCGACGAGAGCGCCAAGACACTGATGTTCTGACAAACAGAACACCAATTGTTATCATCTGGGAGGAGAAGTGTGTGTCCACGAGAGGACACGAGATTACTGCATTGTGTGTTTGCTGGGGATTTGTGTGTAAACTGAGTGGCACATTTTTCATTTCAAAATATTTCTGCACCACGTATGCCTATATATGTGTGTGTTCCCTGCTAATTATTCCAGTGTGTGCATGAGTGTGAACTATGGCTGCATGTACGAGTTTGAAGTATTTGTCCATGTGCATCCCACTGATTACTTCATCGTGTGTGTGTGTATGTGTGGCCCTGACTGCCTTCTATGAGGAAGCTGGTACATATATATGGACCTTCTTACCTTCTTGTAGCTTTTCTGGAGCGTTCAGTGATCACAAAGATTGCTCTGTTGTCCTTTTTAATATCCATGACCTTGCAAGTGGACTTTGAGTTGAAATTATTTTGTCAAACTGCCATTCCCAAGGTCAAGAATAAACTTTTTACGCTATCACTCTCTGCCATTCGCTCTCTGCCTCCGACAATATTTTTTGGTTTTCTTTCACTACCCACTGCACCCAACTGCATCTCCCTCTCCCCCATCTTTTATTTCTCTCTCCATCTCTGTGGACCTCATTACCTCCCTCTCTCACACACAAGTCGCTGTTTTCTCTTCCCTGTCACCGCCACTTTGGCTAATATGATATACAGCTATATTACAGGTCGGGCCCAGAGGCTTCCCGACCAATCAGACGGAGGGAGGGCAGATCAGATGACCTGGACACCAATGGTAATGGGGATGGAGAAAAGGGAGGAAAAGTATAGACAATACACTAATGGGATGTGTGTGTATGTGTGTGAGAGTGGGTTTAGCTACAAGGGATTGTTTGACAGGTGAAATGTTCGAGGCTGCAGAGAAAGAATAATTAATGGGAAAATAAACCAGAAAGGTCAAGTTGTCTGGGAGTCTAATTAGTGTTTCTGTCCTCGCCTGATCTCTGATTCGGAGCACATTTATGTCTAGTTTAGGAAGGTTTTGTGCCAACATCGTGCGACGAGCAGATAATAAGTTAAAGTGTTAAATGAAAATATCTCTGCTACACAATGTACTTACAACACAAGATAAGCTCTGAACACATTGTGTACTTACCTCTTACACTGGTAGCAGACTGTGTATTTAAGAACTATTCTTTTTGCAGAAAGTGAACAAGTAACAATATTCCATGAGGCCTTTAAGCAAAGCACTGAGTCTGAGGAGCCTTTCTGAAAGGTCTACGGCAGAAGACTGTTGTTACTAATTGGCATAAATGACTGTTAAAGCAGTAGTTTGGTAAAGATTTTCTTTTCACAGTCTTACCTGAACATGTCCCCGAGTCCTTTCAGCATGCCCTTCTTGGCTTTTCCCTTGTCCTTGTCCTTCTCCTTCCCTCCGTCCTGCTTCTTCTTCTCCTTCCCTCCCTTTTCTTTGTCTTTCTTCTTCTCCTCTTTGGTGCGGTTAGTGCCGTTGACCAGGGGTTTTTCGGAGCCGGACAGCGGGGTCTGGTCGGCCACCGTGGACACAGAGTCTCTCCCTGATCGCGAACTCTCCTCTGTGTCCTCCTCCACTGGACGGAGGGAAAGACATAAAAGGAGAGGGACAGAGAACGGAACATGGGGAGAATGGAGAACATCTTTTTAAGCAACGAACAGGTAATTTGAAGTAGAAATGTAACCCATTTGAAACTCTAATAAATGAAAATGTCAATGAAATTCTCATAAATGTGCAATTATTTCTCCTAAGTGCCAAAAGGAGCTTAATACAATTTAATTACATATAACAAGTGATTGAAGGGCTCTGTTCTACAATGAAGTAGTAATCATTAGAGACCATTAAACACAGACTTTTATAAAATGATGAAATGCAATACATTAATTGCAATTTGATGGACGTGAGATTATTTTGGCCCTAAAATGCATATAACTATAGAATAAAACTCTTAAAACCGTTTCTTTTGTGGTCTGAAAGATTAAAAGGGATCAGCACACCGCTTTCTCGTTCCCAATTCTTATTCAGTTTTTATGAGGACATGACATTCAAGTGATGGAAAAAAAAGAGGAGGAAGAAGACCTGAATAAGATCATCTGTGTTTTGAAAAGTCATGTCCACCTAAAAAACAAGATGAATCACGAACGAGACAAAATTGTGCAGGTATTTTGTCATCTTATATTTACACATTTGCTGGATGTTGATTGAAGGTTGTATTATTATTATAAAATGAAGCATGATATTATATATAAGAAAGACAGAGTGACTCTGAATATATTGTTGTGTGGTGTAATGCATTGTGTCTAGAAGGCTTTTTCCAGACAAGCTGCTAGTTTATCACAGGACTTTCTCCTGACTCATCCTCTTTAAGATGCCTCATATTGACAGCGTGATGACATGTGTTGCAGTAGATAGTTGAATCCTGAGGCAGAGATATGCCATTGCCACAAGCACTGATAAAATCAGCTGCCAGATATTGAGCATTAGTCAGAATGCTGTCACCCCCATGCATTAGTATGGAAGCTACATCCAAATTTCAATAGCAATCCTTGTTATTGATTACCATTGTTTTGTTAGTGTCATATCAGTAACAAATCATCATTGTGCAATTTCACATTTCAGTGTCCCGGATTTTTCTTGTTGAAGGGCCTCGACTCCCAAACGCTGACGGATATGATACTCCGGCTGTTGTGGGTTCAAACCTGTGATTTTTCAAAAACAGAACAGTCTTAACTTAACTGTTGGCCGATATACAAACGGGGGGGGGGATGTCTTACATGTCTCCATGCCCTCATCGTCTTCCTCTGTTGCAGCTGGACGGTCGTAGGACTTGTCGATGGCTGCTCGGAAGCTCTCGTTGCAGCCCCGCCCCCTGATGATACGGGGGCGTGGCCTGTGGAAGGGGAGGTCACCATTGAGGGTGACCTCGGCAACAGCCGTCTGGAGGCTCTCGAGAGAGCTGGACTTCTTTAAGCCTAGTGATGGTCCCACATCCTTTGTGGAAGAACCTGATGGGAGGATACAGAGGTATGTACTGTAGGGAAATGAATTAACATTTGTTGCCCAAATCTACAATAGTCTACAATGGCTGTCCTGTCAAAGTCCCCATCAACAGCATATTTTAGTACTGTACACTGTAGTATCCGATGACAAACTTCAGTCCATTTTTCCAACAATCTACAACAATCTCGTCTAACCAGCTAAGGGGCCTTTTTTGATCAACTTTCAACAGCTGAAAAGGGAGGTAAATCAATCTTTTCAATCGATTTCCTCTCGGATGAAGCAAAACTATGTGCAGCAGTTACTGCTGTAAGCAGGAAGCCTTCAGTGGCTCCATTTGTACTTTGAATTCTGTACACTTCTCAACAAGTGAGCATCTCATTGATTGGGTGATGTGGATAAAAGAGAATCGTAAGTATGTAACACTATGAATAAAAGATAGAGGAACTAATAAGCGCTTAATTAAAGTGAAAGACCGCACCAAACCATCTATTTCCTAATCTATCTTTCATTACAAACTAAAAACCTACAATTTAGATTCATTTCCACCCTTTATTCTATTTTTTACATAAGCTTAAAAACTTTTCCCCCTTTACCTCTTTTAGTGCAGTAATAAATAACAGAATCTGTCCAGAATCAATATGTACACATTGACCTTGGTTTGGATTAAAGCTGTGTTAAAACATTCTCAAGGATAAAGGCTGATGTAGTGCAAGGGAAGCAAACATTACCATGAGAGTTGTGTTACAATATGACTTAACAGGATGATTTAAGAAGATGGATTAAGAGGATGAGAGACTTTTTGTCTGACTAAGCAATGTGACACATATTTTACAACTGGCCACTTCTTGCCAATTCCAAATGACCAGAAACACAAGCTGTCCAAGTATGACCTCAGAGTCTCCACTGTTGAGTCATTTATTTTTTTAGTTGTGGTGGATTCTGGGATTTTCTCCAGCCAACCTCACTGGGGCCCTTCAAGGTGAATGTCCAGTGACAATGTCATTAGCACACGCAGTTAAGTGTGTTTGTTCCCTATGTTTTACCCTTAATTAATTGCTAGACACTGCTCCACTGTGCTGAAATGTTACTTAAATGTTTCCTTTTTCCTCTTTCTTTATACAGTATGATTCAGAAGATGCATTATAAAAGCACTCAAAGGTTTACTCCACGCTTCAATTACGCACACCGGTCTGCATAAAAATAACAATACGACAAAAATGAGGCACAACCGATGTCAGTGCGACTCCTGCGGCCAGTGAACATTAAAGCCATTATATAAACCAGTTACGTGTCAGTATTGATACAGTCACTCCCTTGGCCTCAACAAACGGGTAAAGAAAATTCTTATTACTGATTTCACTATTGCTTCAGTGGGGTGTCTCTGCTCCGTGATTTAAGAAGGAACACCTGCTCTACGTGAACATGCCGAACCTCAGAGGACCAATAAGCAATCTGACAACAGCACACCATATTTAAACCTGGATACGGTTTGTTTCACCAAGAAGCAAACTGATCGATTGTGTGTATTTGTGTGTGTGTGTGTTTGTGTGAAACATTCCTCCTGACTGACTACAAATTTCATTACAAGATGAGGCTCAGAATGAAAATAACCATCAGCAAAATAGGAGAAACATGACAGTTTAATTAAACTAAGACTATTTGTACAGTGGTGCGGGCATAATTTTTGTTCCCATATGGCACCTCTCACAGGCTGAGAATGTGTACGGTGGCAAATAAATGTACGTAGATAAGGTGAGGAGGTATTGGAGGTAAATAGAAGAGTCCTAATCCCCTGGGTGGTGTCACTTTAGAGCTAGTGTAGCAGAATACACAGCGCTTGACAGATTAACATGAGGAGCCATGAGGGAGGAGAGCGAATGAAAAAGAGAGAGATAGGGAGGTGGAGAGGAACGGCACAAAGTTTAGGAGACAGAAAAATGAATGTCAAAAACGGAAAGAAAGGAAGAAAGCTAAACGCTACAGTGCTCAGCTCTTTTAGGAAATTAGTGTGCCTTTTTGTAAATATGAAACTATATATTTGTGACCCATTTTTTGTAGATTTGCATTTTCAGTAGGGACAAAAGGGATTTGAGGGAGATCTATTTTAGTCACATTATATTTACTGTACTGGCTGCTTTGTGTGATTTCAATTATTATTCTAAGCATAACGGACTTGGCTTTCTTGAAACCAAATACAATCTTCACACAGTCAATTAGGGTACAAACATATTGAAATGTATTCAAATGACCTGCCAGGGCTGTAGGATCATTTCAAAGAGTAAGTCTGAAAACAAGCATAAAAAAATTTGCCGAGCTTCTTGTTTACAGTGAGACTGACCGAAAAAAGAATAAAGACAGGAAGGGAAAAAATAGTAAATGGAAAATTGAATACATGCAGAGTGAACAAGCTACTGGGTTGGCGGCCTCCCATTTATTCTCATCAGCCTGTCCTGTTCCCTTAACGTCTCAATGAGAGCCGGGCTGATAGGCTTTTCACGCTGCACACCCACTTTATTTAAAGGCTTTGCCCAGTGCCATTCACTATAGTCACACTTCAGTGACAGACTCAAAAAAAAAAACCCAAAAGGATAATTTACACTGTGTTAGAGATCTGACAGATGGAATTTAGTCGCAAACCTGAAAAACTTGAAAAGAGATTTTTGTTACGTGTTTGGTTGTATCAGACCTACCTGGCCAGAGGGCTTTGTTACTTTTAAAAAAAACCTCATATTTTTGCATTTCTTTTTTTGAGCTACAACATGCTAAATTGCAAATAATTAGGTCTTGCAATGCAGCTCATATCAGAAATTGAAAGGACAGCAAAATGGATTATTTCAAATCTGGCAACCGGTCAGTCACTGCTGAATAATCTGTGTCAGTGTGTTTGAAACAGAGTGACGCACTCACTCATCTGCAGATAAACATGATCCTGAGTAAAGCAGTGACAAGCTTACAATAACAAATACAGAGCGGTCACATAGCACCTGGAAACGATTGGTGTTGACACCAGACTCCCCTGGAACTGGCATCAGGAGGGTTATTGATTCAGTCTGCATAAAGGAAATCATTTGATTTCACTATCTGTCGTCCCTACACAGTGCACTATGTAATGAGAAGGCAGGCTAACTGAAGCTGGTTGTCCAAAATGGGGCATTTTGTGTGTGCGGAAGTGACGCAAAAACCACAGGATGTAAAGAAAGGTCAGGCGGTTGATACAATAATATAGTATCTTCCAAAGCTCAACACGTTTCAGTTGCTTTTATTTAAATTACCGTATTGGCCCGGGCTTTAATGGTCAGAATCCAGATTACCAAACTTTTTATTTTGGTCAAAATCCTTTGTTTTTCCAAAAATGTGTATTGGTCAGTAATATTATATATTAATATCATGTGTCTCTACACTGCTTGACAGTTTAAAGGGGTCACTCCCCACCTACTGAGCAACACTAATCCACAACATGATACCACTGAATCCTGTTACAGGGAAAACAAATAATTAACTCCTGGAAATATGTCCTACTTCCCAAAATGAATATAAATGGACTCGTAATGTGAACTTTATAGGGATTACCTATGGGACACTTTGTCACAGGGATTTATGATGTTTCAAAACAGTCTGACAAACTCTGCATGCAGTTCTGGACACTGCCAACAATCCTGCATTGTGCTCCGTCACTGAAGTGTCCTCGTCTAACATATGGAGGCGGACTGTGTCAATAAACCTCTCAGCCAATCACAGGAGGCGAGGGCTGCTATGTCCCATCTCTCAGAGCAGTCACAGTCTTTGGTTTCAGCAGCCTAGTTGTGTTTTGGCTTTGGTAAATGGACCATGGTTCATTTGTACTTACTGGAAAGTAGAGTTTAAAGTTGGTAAAGTGACACCAGGGGCCCACAAAGTGAAAATAAACCTCGGACACTTAAAAAAAAACAGGGTGAAATCTATTAGCCCACAACATTAGGGAAGCTGAATGGGTATTAGGTTCCAAACTGGAAAAATACCTCCTTTTCTCAAAATGTTCACACTAAATATCTACATCAAAAATAATTACAATCAGTATCTGTGCCATAAAAATCTGCCAATGTAATGAGAGGAGTTCAGAATTTCAATGTAAAGAAAAAGCGATAGAACCATATAACGTCCAGTCATTAGTATCCCTTAACAGCCACATCAACTCTTCATCAAATCATCCTCTATCCCATAAACATGCCAGTAGGTTTCTCTATTTCATACCATAATAAACTGACTGCCTTTGGGTTTTTTAAATTGTTACAAAGACAAAATCAGCAGTTCAAAGACAACACTGCGGCTCTGGTTGGTACCAACATTTTATCAACGGATCCACATATAACAGATCGATAACAATCTTTGTTTGCGTTTTATTTCTTGTGGTCATGCAAAATATCCTCTCTCAGAAGCGAACATGGAAGCAGTGTGATGATGCATGCAAAGCCTCTTAACTGATTTAACCTCATTTAGATATTTTACCTACTTTGTCATTTAGGTTTGAAGATGCAATGACCTGCTGAGTTGTCTAACTTTTCCTAGCTGTTCTCACATTATGCAATAGTGCAGCTGACTCATCTGCTGCCACCATTTGGCAGATACACCTTACACGCAACTTTATGCAACACACAGTCTCATCCTTGCCGACTCTTGATATCATAAGGTGACAGGAAGTTGGAACAGAAATCTCCTCTCCATCTCGTGGTCGCCCACACAGTTGATAGGTTTCAACAAATACTGATCAAAGAATTCATTTGTGCTTTTCCACAACATCTCCTTTGATCCTTTTTTCACACTTTTCTCACTTTATTTCACACTTTATTATTGAGCCGCAGTCTTACCTAAAAGTTACCATAAACTGCAAAAAGACTTTCTTCTTTAACTCTAAAGCTCTCTCTCTTTCTCCTTCTCTACACATCTTCCTTCAGTGGGATCCGTCATTTTGTCCAAGTCGCTGATATCAGAGGCAGGCCTTCTATTCAGTCGAGGCGACAGTGAAAATACACAAGACATGACAATGACGGATGACTCGCTGTCAGCTCACTGCCTTAACCAAGGACAGAGTGCTTTTTCTGCTCTCCCTCACCTCGCACACACGTGCAACTCCTGACACACACACACACACACACACACACACACACAAAACAATTAGTGCTCCAGCTGCATCTGAGGCAAAAGGGAGAAAATCAAATCTGTAGTCACCCGACTGCTTTCACAACCATGTTCAGCAGCGACCTCAAACTGTGGCGAGGACTCAGTCTTCACTCTGCACGCTGACAAATTTGTCTTGTCAAGAGAGAGCGAAACACCAAACGCAGGGAACGCTTCACAAATGCACAAAGAGTGGAGCGGTGGATAAACCCTCAGAAACATAATCTGCAAGTTAGTCACTGAATTTATATTTGTAGATCAATATGTGCAATTTAATGTCTGTCATTGTTGTTCCTGTACAATTTGTGTCAGGTCTTGTACCAGTTATGAATCGATCGGTTCTGCAAAGCCACAGAGACAGGTTGCAGTTCATTTGTAATTCTTGGCATGAAAACCTCTTCTAATTCCGGCTCACTTCTGCAGCCACAAGTGTTCCCCAGAGCCTTTGAATGTGTCATCAAATAAATAAACACCAACCCTATTTATATCTCATAATGCAAAGAGTAAATGAAGAAAACATGGACTGGAAAGGTAGATCTGAGATGATGTGAAGGACCTGGGACAGAGGGTTATACATTGGTTTTGACCAACTACCGTTAAAATTGAGTTTCCTATACCCATATGTAAATAGATTTCATGAAACTATGTGACTAGTATAATTTAAGACTCTCTCAATGGCAAATTTGACATTTATTCACAAAAACAAGCACTTAACCAAAGGAACTGTACATTGTCAAATAGTCTTCAAATAGACCTATATTGAAGAATTCTGTAAGTGCACTTTAATATTCTAGTAATAATCCTACTTTCTGTTCTGCTCCTGTTTCAATTCGTTCAATCTGTTTGTTATACGCCGCTGTGTTTGACAACCTAAGAATGAGAATGGGTTGTGAAGCATGGAGGAGGAACTACGGAGGGTGTGGAACTTGCGAAAATGTGAAATTGATCGATAGCAGTTTAGCATCAAATAAAAGATTACACCAACACCAGCTTGTATTTAAGGATTTATGGTGTATAAGTCAGCAAATAATGTGCTGAATGTGATCAGATACTAAAATATCATATGGTGTAACATCATAAAACAGCGATACTTTCTCAATAAACCAGATCAGCTGGTGGTTTCTTATTGAACGTAAAAGTCAAACACAGCTTATAGCACTCAGTCCCAGGCCTTAGATATGTACCCTTAGAAGAAAAAGTGATGGTGATGGTGGCAAAGTTTTCCATTCTACCTTTCAGTGCACCGGTCCTTACCTGTGTTGATCTCGGGACGAGGGGTGAGGTTAATCTCGTCGGCTACTGTTAAAGGAAGGGGAAGGAAAGAGGGGAGGGATACAAACATTTGGGGTTCAGTTAGTGCTCATGACATTCCACATGCATCATCCAGGTAGCGCTGCAAACATCACAAACTGCTTCATCTCAATTAGGATCGGACGCCATGCGAGACAAGGAGGTGGAGGGGGGGAGTGGGGTGGATGAAAAGAGGGTTTGAGGATAGCAATCAGACTTGTTGTGATATCAACACGGCACAGAGCGGCAATCTGGTCGGGAAGATTAGATATGATTATAGAGAGTGCGAGCAGAGAGACTGTAGCAGCCAAAGCAATCAGCGACTGTTTGAAGCCATTTCAAGGTGAATCAACACAGTGAAGTTCTTGACTTTGGCGAGAGATGCAGAGTCTGTATTCATACAAAGAGGCAAGAGGGTGGAGTTCATTTAAATATAAGGAACATGTTTGAAACATGGAGGGCGTGCAGGGATATGTGCTCAAGGTTACATGAAATCAGATCTTAAGGTTTTAGTTTAGTAGAGTTTGAAGTAACTGAGGTGTGACTCTATAATGTGTACAAAAGCCTTCAATACTTAATGCAGTTAACTCAACACATCTCATATTTTGAGATTATAGCAGGGAAGAAGGGAATTATACCTCTCGGCTTGGAAGGCTTGTGCTCCTGGGTTTACCACGTGTACATCCCGGAGCAAATACATTGTGCACAATCAAAGGTAACAATGGGAAGGTTTCCATGTTTAGGACTTAGAAGCATTCACATCACAGGAAAACTCAAGATGCTCGTAAGATACTGTGCATGGTAAAGACAGCACCTTTTATTTTGTGATGTGAAGGTCCTTAAATGGTGGACTGGCTGATGCAAGGTGTCCATGTTCGTTTTTTTCAGGCAGTAATATTTAGAACCAAATCTATAAACAATATTTTGTAGCTTTAAGAGAAATCTAAAAAAGTAGCTAAGCTTTAACAATATATAATATAACAAACTAACTTTGAGAAACCTTAATCCCAATGACTGAATCCCAGTTGGACAACTTGTTTTATATCCCTGAAATGTAATGAATATCCCAAATTAGGGAAGGAACATGGAGGGTTTGGAAGCTGTACCTAGATCCATGCTCTTGGACTTGCGTGTCTTGATGATCTCGAGCTGACTGGCATCTCCAAACTGCTTGGTGCGTTTCTCCGACATGCTCTGGCGTCCGAAGCCTTCCCTTTGGAAAGCAGCGTCCGGATTATTTTCGTCTGGACTCACGGAGCTGGATAGAGGGTTGAAGATGAGATAAGACTGACTTTATTGATCCTACACAGGGAGAGTTGTGTCACAGGACTAGAGGGAAAGGACAAGAGCAGATAATTGTTGTTGATAACGAACATCTCTAGCATCTTCTATATGAAATATAAAGACTTCAAATAAAAAGAAGTAATAGAGGTAGTACAGGAACTTCAGGAAGAGAAAGAAAAAAGAAAATGTGGCATGGAGTCGGAGATGGGTGAAGGGTTCAAAAGAAGGAACACAATTAAAAACAAGAGACAGAGGAGACAGTGGGAGGAGAAGGAGGGTTAAACAAGAGAAACAAAATGAGATATGAAAAAGAGAAATGAGGGGAAGAAAAGAAGAAAGAAGAAAAAGAAACAAATGATGAAATTAAAAAGAGATTGTGGAAAGAGAAAATGACTGTCAGGCCTAAACATAAAGAGAAAGAGAAACAGATTTTCACAGGGAGTCATTATATAGAAAGATTAATCAGATAGCTGGAGCCTTCATCTTTCACATCACTGGAGAGAACACACACAGACATACACACTTGTGCACCACTGATAGCATTCCCAACACTATGGCCCTGATTTCACAATTCCATGCCTTTCATTTAGCAGCTTCAGAAAGAATCTGCGACGGGCAAATTTCTTCCTTCCTGGTTTGTTGAAGTTTTACAGCTGTGAAAATGAACAATGGTCAACGGTTTAGTCTCTACTGCAGCTGACCTCACTGTGAAGACAAAACAGATAAAAGAGCTAATGCCGTGATATGAGACTGAAAGGCACTGTACTAGTGCTGAAACCAATCAGAGCATTAATAATATGGATTACTTATCAAGGAAAAGGACAAACGTTCTGTGATTTTAGCTTCTTAAATGTCACCTCGGACAACAAGCAGTGGGAATTTTTCATTATTTTCTGATCTTTTATAGACTAAATGATTATTGGATAATGCCAGCTGTACACCCATTCCTTTGTTGAATAGTCTGACATTGACAAAGGGAAAAACATAACAGGCTCTCATCAGCACTGGGTCAGAACGGGGGTCCTTCACATCAGTCTGAGAGGTCAGTGCGGAAGAGGGCTTCCCCGATGAGCGCTGCTTACAATCAGAGTGCAATCAAGGAAAGAACACACTTAACGTACACACCGCACACATATACACACAACTGATAACACAGGAGACACACTGACCTTGTTCAAATGACTTTAAGAAAAAAAAAAACATGTACTTGCTATGCAGGGAATTCTAGCTTTGTTCACAGTTTAAGACCTAATTTGAGGCAAAAGCAAAACGAGTGCTGGGTTGAAGTCAGAAATGGTGCTGCAGTTCAAACAGCAATGACACATTTACTACAGAGAACCACTCCTAAATTCAGCTTGAGTGTTGACATTACATCTAACAGACTGAAGGTAAAACAACATAAGTTTTGCCCACTTGTCTTTCTGAGTGGGCAGCTCTTTGGCCCACGGCGGCGTCATGTCAGCGGTGAAGGCCACATCGTCGTGGGAGCTGGACGACGACTGGTCAGAGAGGTGGGGAGGGAGGAGGGGCGGCCGGTCGTCCTCGATGATCACAGTGTCATCCTGCGGCATGTTGACGGTCGGTGAGAGCTGATAGTTTCCTGGAGGAGACAAAATCATCGTCATCATCAACGGTCATCTGTATCAAGGAGTTGTTCTGTTCCTCAAACTGATCTCACTCTTATGATTGACCACACAGCTATCAAGAAGAAATCGCTGATGTCAAGTTCTCGCGTCCTTTAAAATGGAAGAGCAAAGGTCCGTCTTTCCTGAGTCTGACGCAAAACAATCCATCATACTAGAGACAAAACATCCCAAACAAAGCAGATTCAATTGACCAGAACACAATGGAGGCTCAGGCATAGTTTGACATTTTGGGAATTACACAAAAATACAACAAGAGTTAGATCAGAATATAGATGGCACCAATGTCTGCATGGTTCGTACAGAGCTGGAGTTGAGGGGCAATTAGCTTAGCTCACTGTAAAGAGCGGAAACACAGGGAAGCGGCTAGCCTGCTTCTTTTTTCATCCATCTGCCCAGCACTGCTGTGTTCTGGTTGCCTGGCAACTTCATGGTGACGGTAAGACTCCAGGAAGTCACTGCTTCTGGCTGCTGTTTTAATTATGAATAGTTATAGAACCAAACATTGTTGGTTCTGTTTGTGTACAGATTAAATAAATGAAATCAAACTTTCTATTCAGTAAGCTGAAAAGTCTTTATGCAATGCTAAGCTAATCACCTCCTTCATACTTACCCAGAGGCTCCAGCTTCATAGTTAATGCACTGACACGAGACTGGTATCAAATCTTTAATCTCACTCTCTGCTAATAGTATCTTTCTCAAAATGTCAAACTACTCCTCATTAGCATCAGGACACTCTTTGTTCCAACAGGAATCGGTTTCATTCAACCTCCATTCTGCTTTCATTCTCCTTGGTGCACATAACAAACCCTGTTATACAGTGACTGAGTCAAACACTAAGAGGTGCATTTTAATTTAAGGTCTTGCTTCTTCTCACCGCTCAGTATGATGTACACAAAAAATATGATGAATATCAATGATGAACACCTCCACAGCTGCTGATTACTCTGCACAACGACCACAATTACTGTCAAATGACGTGCGATGTGCATCTACATAATGCATAAATTATGAGTCATTTACAGATTGAACAGTTTTGTCAGCACAAGTCACAGCAGTCTGTTTCGCTGCTGGTTGGGAATTACGTAAATGTGATTAGAAATAAAATGTGTTTCCATTTGGAGGTCATGTGACACCTACCTCATCTGTAAGTGCTATGGTGTCTTTACAGCCAATGAAGACAAAACCTTAACGACTGGATTCAAAGAGTCAAGATATGGGGAAAAAAATAATACTATGGTCTGACAAAATAACTCTTTCAGTTCTAGCAGGATAATATAAAAATAATGCCAACTACAAGAAGAAGAAAAATACTTGTAAAAGCTCAGAAAAGCTGGTCAGTTACCCAGCTCTCTCAGCCTCAGGAATGAATTTATTTGTGACAACAGGCAACGAGACTGTAGTAACTGTTCAATGGGCCAGTTACGGGAAAACAAGTTTACAAAAAGTAAAAATAATACAGGGTAACTTTTTAAACCACGCAACATATTTTGGAGTTTAAACGCAGAGTGAAACTGCTCCTGGCTAATCAGCTTATACCAAGTGGAGTTTGGCAGCAGGCACAATGGTGTTCCTATGTCAAAACACTATGATTAATTCAAGCTGTACCCTCGCAAATAAAGATAAAAAACTTCCCTGCGCTGAGGCGAAAAAATAAAATAGTCCTCTTTCTCTGCCTCTGAAAAGCAAGGCTTAAAAACTCCCCTTGATATGCAGCGCATGACTTTGTCTTTAATCTGTATTTTGAAATTGGGAGTGGGGGGGCTCCTCGGCATGAAAAGAAGGGCAGCTTCAGTGCTCCATAAAAGCCTTGTGTACTGAGCTCAGGGAGAAGTTTGTTTGTCTTTAGAAAGCGTTTGGGCTATAAAGACGGGGACCCAGAGGACTGAGCCAGGCCTGCTGTTTGTTTCTCATAACGGAGCACCGAGGGGATCAATGCGGGACTGGGTGCTGCTGCTTCCAGCCAGCGTGGGTGAATGACCTGATGTAAATGGAGCTGAATAGAGGAACGAAAGAGGGGGGACTGGGTGGTGTGACAGTGTGAGGGTGTGTGTGTGTGTAAAGGTTGTTTAAAAAGTCATCGGTCACTGTTCTTTGTTACTTTCCTTAAATAGTAAGAAGCTACAAAGTGATCTTTCACTCAAATTAACTCATTAATGCACTTTGTCCTGTCTTAACCCTGTTTTGGGAAAATACTGAAGTAAGGCTTGTGCTAGCAGGTTTCTGTTGTTTGAGCATTTGTGAATTTGCAAAAAACTCTTGTCACCTATTTATTACAGAAATAATCTCACCAATACCTGTTATACAAAAAATTTTGAGTTTAACACACACTATGTGATTTATGGCACTAGGGGTCTCATGTCAACACATTTACAAAAAGACACAATTGACAACATCCTGAAATAGCATGGCATCGTGGGAGTTGTTGTCGTCACTGTTAAACTGATGAAATCAGATATGATTGTTCACAGACGAGGTGTTGAATTAAAGTTTTAGAAACGTTACATGGACTCACTCTCACTCTCTCTGGTATCCAGTGTTTCCCTGGAAGTTATAGCAAGTGTTTTATAATATTTATTTTATTTAATTCTTTAATTGATGAGGTGACAGCTGGAGAGTGACACGAAAGGGGGGAAGAAAGGAGAGCAGCAAAGGCCCAGAGGTTGGATTGGAAACCTGGGCCGCTGCAGCAAGGACTCAGCCTTGGTACATGGGACGCCATCCTGTTATACTGATCATTGTGTCAGGATACACACTTTGTTTGCACAGGTATTGTGGTATAGATTTACACACAATAGTTTGTGTAATATGCAAAGATGGGTGTGGCTCTCCTAAATTAAAACAAATGGACTACTTTTCATCATCATCTGTGTTGAATTTGGACAGAAAGCAGGAGTTACTGCTCTGTTGGACAGACTGCTTTGAAGGTAGGAAGACGTCACAATTTTAAGGCCTCAGGTGTTTATTCTCGTGGCGCTTGGGATGGTTTTTACTGACAGGAACACATGAATTCTTTTTGACAACAGAGGCTGAAAAGTCGAGTCTAATCTAACACATATTACACGTTCATACTACTTTAGATAGTCCTAGTAGTCTGTGGAATTCTACAAAGTATGGTGTAAAAGGATCAATTGTTGATATGCTTAAACTGCTGATCATAAAAAAGGAGAATAAAGGTAATTATATTCTAAATATAAAGAGGAACTAATAAAAAATATACATGTATGTGCATCAGATAGAAGAGTTTGCATGTTTGTAAATGAGCATTCACCCACACATGCACTGTAAGTGTGCTGAACTGCATGTGCAAAAGTGTGCGAGTGCGTGACCTTACCACAGTGAGACCTTTACTGCATTAACCGTTCCAGAGGTTCCAGCGTGTGTGTGTTGTGTGTTTATGTTACTTCAGCCTCCTCCTGCTGTGTGTTTGTTATTCGCTGCGAATTTGGGAGTCCGGGTGAGTCCTCTAGCACAGCATGGTCACTTCTCTTTCTCAGACCACACACACACACACACACATACACACGTTTCATACACACACATGCACTCACAGAACCACTTAATCCCATTTCCCTAAGCAGTCCAATGCACGACACTGAGAATCCCATCAATGTCACAGTTTGAATCACTGCAGTACAATCAACTGGCAGCTACTGAGTAGAAAACCAATGAATCTGTCAACTCACTAGCCTGGTAAAAGGAGGGAGGGAAAAAAAGCCTCTTTGTTTTAGTGCCAGCACCCGAGGGCAGCCATCCGCCAGCAACAATAGCACTGCCATGTGGACGGAGCGCACACCCATCACCTGAGAACCAAACCAATAAACACACATTATCTATCCCAGTGGCTGTAATAATTTCTGACTGAGCTGCAGTGGAACAATAGGTGGCATTTCATTTGAGATTCTCTGGTAGAGGCTATTATTACTATTACGATGCTCTTTATGCAAAACTGCTGAATACCTGAGGGTAAAAATGGGGGACTCACGATGGCCAGGAGGGAACAAGGAGGTTTAAAAGATTTTCTAGATTAAAAAAAAAAAAACGGAGATAGCAAGAGGTGAAAGAAATGCAGGACTTTTTTGTTTTTTTTTCCCTCTTTTCATTTTGTCTTGTCTCGGTCTATTTGCATAATTAGTAAGGAGGTTATTGCCAGGGGTGCTGGGCCTTGAAAGCTATTGGCCTGAAGGAATAATTAAGTCGCTCTCTTATCCCTGGCATCTTCGGAGTGCAGAAAGCCAGCGAGTGATCTAAGGGTGTGCACGGGCCAAAACGCGAGCTGGTATGTTCTGAATGGGAACGATGTTGTCTTCTAAGAAAGCCTAATGCATGATTTATGCTTTGTGCCACCCTTACAATGAGAATACAGAATTATTCCAAGCAACTGTGAAAGACCCCCCCAGCACTCACACACACACAATTTTTATGTATTCAAGGGAGGTTTGCTGAGCACGCAAAGCTCTGCCTCGTATTCACACACGTTCACATATGGGAGCTGCTAAGTGCATCTACGGCCTTCCACTGTTGGCTTCTGAGCAGCAGCTGGGAGTCTGCTTTTCCAGACTATTCCACAGTATTTAAACCAGTCGTGACACAACTGTTTACATTTGTGAATCATCGCATTCATGTTAATGCACTCTTAAGTACGACATGTGGCAACAATAAATTAGCTTCCACAGTAACTCCAACCCGAGACCACACAAGTTAAAAGTTACAGACCTTTCAGCTGGTCTGTCATTATAAACTAAATCTATAATTTTGTTGTCCTCATTGTCTGTACTGTAATTTTAGTATGCTGGTCCATTCTGTACACACGACATCTATTGCATGTCTGTGGGTTGTTGTTTTTTTGGGTGAATTCTCTAAGGACATAGGGTGTTGTAGGGTGCTGTACAGATTATAATTGAGGCAACTTTGGGATTTGTGACATTGGGCTCTATAAATAGAAATGGACTTGACTTTAAATACAAGCATTGGTCAAACTTGCCAAACTGTGATTTAAAAGGCTATTTCACCCAAATTAAACACAAAAACACCCAATTTTCTTTTACTACCTGTAGCGGTATGTTGCCATGCAGGTAGTTTTGGTTGCTCACTGCAGTGAACAATAACAACTCCAGGTAATCGGATAGGCATCAAGCAGAGTCAACCAGCTTAAACCCAGAGCCTACTGGCCTTTATCCTCTGTGCTTAGCCCACAGTGGCAAATTAAACAACAGTTTTTAATCCTTCCCCTGCCTTTCCAATCTCACTTTGACACAAAACCGCAGCGATGTTCTTAAAAATGTGCTGCTTTGATATTTTAAGGTCAAGCCAAGTGCATGGGGAAAAAAATGGACCATCATTCTTAAGTTTTATTACCAACTTGATTTGAACTGATTAAGAAACCACATGGAGGAAGAAGATCCAAAATATTTTACGAGACAAACTGAGGTTGAAATTTCCCCTCAGGTGGTGAGGAAAAAACTCCACTGGGCTGATTAAGTGTTTAATAAGCAGGGAAATGTCTCATGTGTCTGTGATAGTTAGTAATTATATAGTGCACATCCATCCACAGGCCAACCTCGGAGGTTTCTTGCATCTGGTGTCCCGCCTTGTTGAGGTTAGGTGAAATATTAGAAGGAACAGGCCGCTCTAGCCACCCTGACATCTTAATTTCCCTGCTTAGCCCTGCCAACCTGATGGGAAAACACAAAAACACACAGGACAGAGGACCCAGAAGCAGCAGGTGTTGGGGGCACGCACGGTGTGTTTAATCCTCAGAGGATGAGGGTTGGATGTCACTGAACGCTGTGACAGCACTGACGTGAGGTCATTGAAGGTTAGAACCATCTTTTGTATAATCCTTCCTGTTCTTGTTAAGGCTGATGATTGCCAACTGCTCCACATTTTGAATAACATTTAATTCAAAGGAGGAGTGAGGGCAGAGAGGCAATAACATAGCATTTCATTCATCAGATTTCTCTTTACTTCCGTCCTGTTTTTTGCTGGCAGCAGTCACTCAATGAGTCTTCAGTCCTACTGTATCTACCAATGTCTGTCTACCTAACCTATAAACCAAACTACTGTTACCTTTTTACCTACCATTTGTCCATCCTAAAGTATTTCTTTCCTTCCTTTCTTTCCCTGTTTCTTATGCCCTTTTGCTGATTTCTTTTTTTGTATTCATCTATTCTTTTGTTCAAAAATGTACAGCAAGTTGAATCTGGTATTATCTACCCATTCTACACAGAAATGCTTTATAATGCTGAAGCATGGATTATACAGGAACCATTCTGTCCTCTCCACAAAATCTTCCTGCTCTGCTTGTTTATTGCTTGTTTTGTTGTCTTTTACTAGAGATAACTGCAACCCGGCACCTGCAACAGGCTAACAGTACTGTTTTAAATGAGGCTGTCCCGATCAATTCTTTTGGCCCTAATCCAGGTCGGAGTCCTTGTGCTGCCGAGAGCACTTACACTGGAAACTGGGCCAAAATGAAACTTGTCCAATGTCAAAGTTTAATTTTGGCCTAATCAAGTTACTCACAGTATTAACATTAATTAGTGGCAGCTGATATGACCTGCCATATTTGTGAAAAGTATCAGTGTTGGTTATCATTCACAGATGGGGCCCAAATACTTTTCAGCGTTGATACTGATCCTTAGGATGAGCTTGGGACATCTCCAGTTTGGATTTGAAGGTGTTATCATTTAGATTATGGTAATATTCTGATCTTTTATGGCCTAAAGTGCTAGTTTTTGTGAGCCACCACAACGTCTGTCCTTATTTTCCTCTTGTTGTGATTAATGATCAGCCTGTTGAAGTAGTAGAGGAGTTTAATACGTAGGTACATTTAAAGAAAGCAATGCAGCATCTGTATCTAATCAGAAAATTGGATTCATATCATATAAAGAGGGATACTGAAGAGACTGTTTATAGTCTTAGTAAGTGTTTTAACTTGTAATATATGTCCATGGTATGGGCACCTGTTGGTTAAGGACAAAAACAAAATCACAAACACAGCCAGTAAGATGTGCCTGGATATGTCCATGTATGCTGGCAGCTCCATGTTGATGTCCTACTGTATATTTAGTGATTTCATGTATTCACTGACTTCATACAGCACTTTGATCGGCTCTAGCTGTTATAAAAGCACTGGGCCTGTAGGTACAGAAATCAGCTCGTCTGTTCGGCTTGATGACAATGATCTCGTTTGCCACTGTTGAGCAGGCAACTACTGTATCTCTTCCATATCTGCCTTGTGCTTTCACTCCCGACCCTGTACACTCATTAGAAGCCCTCGCTGTTTGTTAAGCACGAATGAAGGCAGTCACTGTGGCGGCCTCCAACTTCACCTATTAACACTTCCTTAGTCAGTCAGAACTCACACTTTTTTCTGTTGTTTACAGGAACAACAGTGTCAATGTCAACCAATTTGCATGAAAGGAAAACAGGTTCACACTTTCACATTATGTCTCATTGATTAATGAGGTAAAGTTGGAAGGAGCTAATTTAAAAAACAGATTAGAAGTTGGTGTACCAACTCTTCCTCTGCTTAATTAATTTACAATTAAATGTATTTGTGTGCATTATTTTCTGGACTGACTGTAACAGTTGGAAGCGTGGATAATCTTAGTCAAAGCAAAGAAACAACTGCAGACGACAAAAAATGAAAGGGTCATTTTGTACTTTCTTGATTTGAACACAGGCGAGCTGAGCAGTTCCACCATCTGGTGTACAGAATCCTTTCTGTGACATTAGGCAACTTCACCACCCATCCATCAATCATTCAAGTGCTACACACATGCAATCGTGTACAGATGCGTGCAGAGCTCTCACACACGGATACAAATATGCTTGCTAATCTTTTTCACTTAATCCAACATACACACACACACACACACACACACCACACTCACACTCACACTCACTTGCAAACCAACTCAGAGTTGGTTTGAGCAATAACATCTTTAAAGACTGATGAGTATGCAAACTAACAAAAGTACACAGACACGCTTTCAGAAAACACACACACCAGAAAAAGAATCAGTCACTAGCAGAGCGTCTGCAGCAGCAAATTATCCAGGGGCCGTTTTCCCATCTCTTACTGTCTCTCCCTGACATTTTCCGAGACATTAAAAGCCATTGAGTCTTGACAGGAACTGAGACTAGATGGCACAAGTAGCCCATACTCTGTGTTGATAAAACCTGACAGGTTAGACCACCAAATCAAAACCAGGAAAACACTCACTAACAGAGGGGAAATATAAATACTGCACTTGTTTTCTTAGAGTTACCGTATTTTTCTGTGTGTCTGCTACACAGTACTATTCTTATAGTGTATGTCTAACTAGAATCTATACTGATTCACCAATACTAGTGTTGCATAGTAACACGGCATTGTATCAGACTGAGATCCAGCTAAGAATGCCCACAGAACTCGACAAACCCTATAATCAGTAGCAACAGGATGAGTACAACGAGCTAAAGGCAATACGTTCAAAGAAAATGTCAATCTCACCTATTGTGCGTGGCATCATGCCTTGTCGTGGCATCAAGTTGTCATCAAGGCCCTCCAGGCCACCGTACAAGGAGTGGGAGATTCGGCGCTCGTGGTCGTCCAGAGAGGTGTTCATAGCCTGCTGAGGTCCCAGCGGGCTCCCAGGTGCCTCCTGAATAAGGAGGGAGGTGATATGGTTTGTTATTTTGGATTATGCTCATAATGTCTGTTTTGACCAGTTGTAGAAAGTTATTAATTCATGTACTACACCTCCTGTCACAGTTAGAGCACAGTGCAACCTGAAACCCATCCATGACCTGTACTCAAACATGAGTCCTACTAACACTAAATAAAAGTCAGAGAATGAGGCAGAAGGGAACTAGCCACACTAATATTTGTTGAACAGTAATGGATGGACAGGGCAGCTATCCATGCTAATGCTAGCAGTGTGATAACCAGGATGAATGAGCATGGATTTCCAATAGGCTGTTAAGTGAGCTAGTGTTCCCCCCGCAGGGGATGGCTAGCTTGCTAGCATCTTGACATTTCCCTCAGGACCCATGATGACACTCTCTTGTTTGCTGGACAAATAGACCATTTGCTGGCCCTGTCATCCATAAACACACATCCATGGCCTAAGAAGTTGTGTGTTTGTGTGTATATGCCTGCACCCTCATTGTTTATCCATTGGATAGTTGGCTGTATTGATTTGCTATGGTTTCTGCGTTTATTGCTGAAGGGGATAACCATCATCACAGCGTCATACAACGAGCGATAACACTATCACACTCGAGTTAATACTGGAGCTACCTCAGCCCGATCAATGACTATAACTAGCTAGGCTGGGATTCGATTTTGGCAGAAGGTCTTTGCCCAATGATCCTTTCAGATCACTAAATGGTTGAGGTGCTGTAATAACCCATGCCAAACACATTCTGATGATAACAGACAACTCCAGTTTACAGGAGAAGACATATGTGGGTACATTAGGTGGCTAGCAGAAGCGAGAAGCGTGATGAAGTGGACTTTAGACTAGAAGGCTGCTTGTTTAAGTATAAGATCCACAATGTAGATGCTGCATTTACACACAAGCAGCACAACAGTCGGCTGCTGTGGAGCGATTTTAACTTTATATACTATTGAATATATTCATTTATAACAACATATAATAATTTAAAAGATGATCAACCATAGCTAAGGTAAATGCACGGAGTTACCAGTCCATGAGCAAGGCACTCTAACTGCTGTAATGGGGGTAATGAAAGCTTTAACGATAACTTCTTATCTAAAGATCTAGTACTACTTTTATACGATCATCAACTGAAGGTGGAACTTATTTTCACTTAATTACTGGACAAAAGGACAGGCTTGAACGCAAACAGATCCAATCGAACCTGCACACACATACAACAAATCACCCACGGAAACAAACTAATTTCTAAGGTCACCATATGGCGCTGTGACTGTTGGCATGCGGCTGCTCTTGACTTTAAATGAGACAGTTAATGAGTAGGCCGGCTGAGGGGCCGAGGTGAAATGCCTCAGTAATAGCCGAGGGGATTCGCCATACTGAGGCCGCGTCGACAAATCACACCGCAGCAGCTCATTGCATATTCAGGCTGATAATTGGGCTCTGGGAAGGTCTCGATCCCATCGGGTGCCAACGGTGATGAGGAAGTCAGCTGCTCTGGGTTCTCTGTGTTTCTATGGGGATGGAGGAAGGAACGGGAGCAGTTGGGCTTGTGATTTATGCAACGGCAAACATTTGAGATTGATTTGAGATTGGCTGTCAAGGGATGGAAACATGGGGAAGAAAGTAAATACAGGATTATTTGATCCCAAATGTCAGTATGGGTATGACAATATGTCAAAATGAGCCACAGATTTGATCCTATAGTGATTAGGTGTTATTTGATTTTCACTAATACTTGATGGACAGCTGGTTATGTGTATTGACAATCTATAGTGACTCTATAGGGACTTTCTAAATCAGCTCTGAGCAGTGTCTTTGACTATAAGTGTATTAAATTGTTGTTTCGCTCCTATCTGAGTGGCTTGGACACCATTTCTTATAAATAGCCAGACACTTGGACAGCCTCAGGCCATGCCTCCAGCTCTGCATGTGAAGTAGAGATTGACGAGACTCCCAGTGCTCGAATTTTATTCATCCACCATGCTGTCTGTGAAGTCTCACTGCCTTGACACAGCCGTGCTACACACATACACACAGGGTATCTGTTTGCAAACGAACACACTGAAAGATCCTTGAAAATAAATGCATGCATGCATAAGCAGGATATACAAAAGCACAAACTACACACTCATATGCACACACTCATACGCACGCAGACACAAAGACCTGTGCATGTACACACACAGAGACACACAAACACAAAACACACCTCCAGGCTTAGCCTCTGCTTTCAATTACCAGACGGGCCGAGGGGAAATCAAAACTTTGACACACCAGGTTGGAAAAGGAGAGCAGGGAAGCCAGGCAGTGCCAGAGGCGTACACGTGCGCACATACGTGCGCGTCCGTACGCAGACACACAGCAGTGGTGCACACAGACTCAGCCTCGGCTTTCAAGCAGGCGACAGGCCAAGGTGTACAGAGAATGTAAAAACATGACATTGAAGGGAGGGGGAAAAAAATTGTGTAGCTCCGTTTGCAGCCATGTTTTTATAAAAAAAAAAAAAAAAAAAATTCTCTCCAGCTGCCTCAAGGGAGGTGAGTGTGCGTGGGAGGGGTGGGTGAACTACTATGACCAAACTACTTACTTTTATTTTATGAGACGATTCATTGCTGCTCATGAGGGTATTTCCCAGTGGTTTGCTTTGGGTTGTGTTGTGCATTTATCACAGAGTGGGTCTTATTGAAGAGATGCTCCGTGTCCACACCAGTGTCTTTATTTAGGACAGCAGTGTAATTTTTTTTTAATCAGGAAAACACTATAATTACAACCACTTTAAACTGAAATGGGATCACAGTCAGCCCAAATCTTGATAATCTGATCAAAGTTATTAAATTAAATATGTCACATGTAATGGCAATCCTAAAATAGGCTTTCAAAAGACACTTGTGTTTGTTTTTTGTACTTTTGACCAAACTGCAATCAGCTGGTAAAGAACAATCTGGGCAGTAACTGTAAATGAAAGCAACCCCCCCCCCCATTTACTCGGTAACAAATGTTGACATTTGTTGGGCAATTCCAGTTTTTTCCACTGGAATTGCTCAGGGGGTCAACAGTACAGTAGTGCAGCTGTAACGGGCAGCTCTGAGGTGTGAACGTGTGAAACTTGAGTGTGAAGCAGGCTGCTGCTGCGAAAGGTCATATTTGCTCGGTCAGGGTAAATAAAAGAATGAATCATTATGTATACATGCGCTACAATATTTCCATACTGACCTCAGTTAAAATTAGAGCGAGTACTGGGGTTTTATTTTCAACGGTGTCACTGTTTTACTTTTCAAGAACATTCTGACACATCTTTACGATGGAGTCCATTTTTTTTTTTTTTTTTTTTTTTACATATCCACGATTCTGTCTCCCCCCCCCCGGTCTCAACCCAATCCGCCTTTCACCTCGTTCCTTACCTCATTTCTTTTGGCCACTCGTCTGGCCACAATGAGCTGGATCATCCCACGTTTGTTGCCTTCCGTTGACATGGACTTGCGTAGCGTCTCCATGGCATCCTGGTTGGTTTTGCCCAACAGGGACTCTCCGTTGACAGCAATCAACTGGTCGTTCACTCGAAGCCGCCCGTCCTGTTGGTGAAGAAGAAATCAAACATAAAACGTTTTTTAAATTCTCTTTTGGTGTTTGAGCTTGTAAAAGCACAAAAAGAGATGGTGTTTTTCCAACTACCAAACAGTACACGCTGTGTGATAGATAAAAAGAAGCCATGTCTCTAATTTAACAACAATCTTTATCTAATCAAACATCTCACTCACAGTGTATCCAGTTTCTAGTCATGATTGAATCTCTAACAGAGAGCGTGCTTTTAACTCCATTATCATGTTCTGTCGACACAAGCGTGTTTATATGAAAAACAATCAAGTTAAAAGACTATTGCTAATAAGCACAGAGCTACAGACAGCGAGAGAAAAAAGCTGCACTATGTGTTAATAGATTTTATTACAGATGGAGATTTTCTTCATTGCTGAGGAACAGAAACATCATTTTAAGTGTGCGTGTCTCTCTCTATGTGTGCAGGCCACACTGACCTGGTGTCAGTATGACAAGGTAAGAGTATCAGCTCACTAGTTACATCAGGTCAAACATAAATATGTATTAAGTCTTCTATCAAAACGTCTAATCCTGCTTCTGCCAACCGAGAGAAACAATAAGAATAAGCTACTCATACATAGAAACTACCAATTTACACAGAACATGTATTCATACAATGATATCATCTTACCTATAGCAGCTAGCTAATAGGGAAAAGATGCCACACAATTACATATTTTACCTTGCAGGCCGCCCCTCCATTAATGATCGATTTGACGAAGATGCCCAGGTCAGCGTGGTTCTCCTTGGAGCGATTGCCTTTGACGCTGACACCCAACCCAGCCGAACCAGAGTCACTGAGGGGGATCTCAAAGGTCAGGAACTCTCTGGTCCCATCTGGAGTGAGGACCAAATCGTCCTCCTCAGTCTTCTGTAAGAGGGGGAACAAAGAGAGAGAGAAGGAGAAAGATAGATTTAGACTCTAGACTTCCTAAACATATAACAGCATAATCAGCAACCTAACAGGCAGCAGCAGCAGTCTACACAGTCAACAAACATACAGCTCACATTTAAATACAGTTAAATGCTCATATACCATAATGTATATTTAATTATACAACGCAAAAACATTCATGCATTTATTCCAGCCTAAAGCAGTAACACAAAAGCCCCTTCTGCTTTGCCTGCGATCACGGTGTTCCTGTGGGTTAGCCGAAGGGCCAAAGTTAAAAGGACATTCATTTGGCCACTTGAGGTTAATGAAAAGTACTTGCATATAAATTGCAGCCGGGCGGATAGCACAGAGGTAAATCAGAGTGCAAGCTCATTAGCTACATCAGATTTATTAGTGTTAAACAGACCAGCGCTCTTAAGTGTTAAATCAGGTATTTAGTATAAGCAGGCAGGGACTTAGCTTCCAGAATGGAGGCATGATGCTTGTCTATAGTAAAGGATGTTAGTGGTTCTTTGAAACTTTTAGGAAAGAATCAGGCTCAAATTAGAAAGGGGTTTTTTTTGTTGTTGGCCTCAGTTTTCAGTGTTGATGAATCAGAGATTGTGAATGTGTACTGGAAATCAATCAAAGTAATGCAGGCTGATGCAGACTGAGATTGTAAAGATCAAAAGCAATGCATTAATATGTGAAGCTCTTAATCTACATATGAAACAGATACAGTCTGTGTTGTTTGTGTCTGATGCGTAGCCTGAAGCTAATTTTCACCAAAACCTCAGAATTTTTTGCAGCTCCACTGATACCCCATCTCCCCAGTTGAGACTGTAGCCAGCTCCACCAATCAGAAATAACATAACACGAGCCCGTTTCAGGCCTAGCGATCAGAATTAATTCATTAATACTGGAGTAATTGGGCAGGGTTTCAATATGAATTTCAACAATATGCAAACCACAGAGAGTGGCCATAACATTCTCGGCAGACTAAACACTTCTGTGTGTGTTGTATGCAGCCGGAGCTTTCCAGCTACGGGGAAGAAAGCAAGGCATAAAGCAAAGCCAACGCAGTTCACTGTGAAGCAGCTGCAGGTAACACAACATCCTGTGCATGCAAATGTTTGATTTAGTCACAAACACAAACTTGTTGCTTCACAAAAATTGGCCTCATTCCATATTTGTACATCTGTCAACACAATTTTGCTGGTTACATGATACTGTATTAATGTTACTCATATCAGGTGTTTAAAATGATTACCATAACCTATTCCTATATATATATATTATATAACCACAGCACAAACAAGAATTCACAGGAAAAGTACAAAACAATTTAATATGAACAAATGTATGGATTGCAGTCAGATTAAAAATGCCACAGAGGTGGTAGTTCACATTTCATTAACTGTACAGTAGCTTTTCTCCTCAGGCAAACCAACATCCCTGACTACTAAATGTAATCCTTAATCCTGACGGTCATAGTTTTGATGTTAAGTAAACTTATTTCAGCCCTTAACTCAAGTAAAAACCTAATTCTGATCTTTCTATTTCTACAAGTGAAACTGTCCTCACTCCAAGTGTCTAAACTCAACGAGTTTTCCAACAGGATTCAGACAGAAGCACGCACGCTACCTAAAGAATAAATCCGACACGCCATGCACCTGTATCGTGATGCCAAGTGCGTCAAACAGGCAGTAAACTTCCCAGTAACCCTGCATGAACACAGCAGCCTAATTGACATGCTGAGTGCTCTCTCTCTCTCTCTTCCCCTCCACAACAGGTGCTTCTCTCGCTCTTTCTCTATATTCACTCTCCCTCTCTCTTCCAGCTCAACAATAAAAAGCTATTCTCTCCTGCTTGTTATTTGACAGCTGTCCTCTGAATAGATGGGTGCGTGCACGCTCACGCCTGGCAATTATTGTGCACGCCTAATGAATTCAATCATCGGGCTCGGTGTCAGCATGTCATTAGCTCCCTTTGTTTGCTGGGAGAGAGATGGAATTGCTCTGGGGGGGGGAATGTGGAGAGAGGCAAAGTGGGGAAGGAGGTGGGGGAGAGAAAGAAAAGGAGAAGGGCAAAACAAGGATGTGTGGAGTAAGAAGAAAAAGGAAGGAACAGAAGGAAGGAAGAAGGGAGATAAAGAAAAAGCAAGCATGAAGAGCATGCTGCATGTTTCACAAAGACAACTGAATACTACCTGGAATAAATTTGAGATAAAATTAAAAACAAAGCAGGAAAATTTGATATCAGACACAACTTATGGGAAGTACTAAGGAGTAATAACAAGCAAGACAACAGGAATTTAATTGTTTTTGAACCTCGAGTCCAATTCATTCTGCCCGGGATTTAATTTAAGGCTAATTAAAAAGTGACTAACAACAACATAATCCTCTTAAAGTGCAAATGGTCAGATTAAGAAGATAGAACATTAATTATTACAACTCAAAAACATAACTGATCAGTAAAGCAGATGTGATGTCATTTCAAGGTTAAAAATAAGACATCTATTAACTGATGTAAGGCGCTGCAAGATGAATAATCCCATTAATGGAAATAAAAGATTCATCTCTTTTACATCTAAATCAAGATTTGCTAGAGTTCATTCCATATGCCACAATCAGAAACACGGAAAGTTGGTAATTTTTAATTTCGCTGCCTATAAATACAACCTTGATTAGGTACAAGCACAGCTGTAGCTAATCAACATTCATTCTGTGAGTCGGCTAAACTACAAACTGTTTACGCTCAGCCAATTTTTCAAGAAAACAAACAAAATAAAGTCTTTTTGCGGCTCAAAAGACCAACAGAGTATTCAGCATAGTTGGTTGCATCGTGCAATTATCAAACTGGCTACTTAGCAGTTAGCTCGATAGCATGAAAGATAAAAGATAGTGAGCAGGAATCGAGATCTTTGTTAAACTTGTTTCATGAAGTTACTATTTTGACCTTGAAAGATGTCAATCAGCTCGTCGTCTTTTTGCCTTTCACAAGAGAGTAGTGAATCTAGGTAGTGACACTGTAATTTTCAAACAGGTAGCAGTTAGTTTGCTGGTTTACGCTCAGAATTTTGTCGGTCCAATCTGATTTGGCTGTTCGATACGAAGGTTTGACTATTCGTTCCGTTTTTTCAGTTCAACGAAACACAAAACTCCTACACCGATCAGCAGTAGCATTAGCACTGACAGGTGAAGTGAATAACACTGATTATCTGGTTATCATGGCACCTGTCAGTGGGTGGGATATATTAGGCAGCAAGTGAACATTTTGTCCTCAATATTGATAGAATCTAGTTGTTAGGAGCAGGAAAGATGGGCAGCGTCAGGATTTGAGCCACTTTGACAAGGGCCAGATTGTGATGGCTAGACGAGTGGGACAGAGCATTTCCAAACCTGCAGAACTTGTGGGGTGTTCCTGGTCTGCAGAGGTCAGTACCTATCAAAAGCGCCCCAAGGAAGGAAAAGTGGTGAATCGCCACCAGGGTGCCCAGGCGGTCAGGATGTTATGGCTGATCGGTGTATGTCAAGAGTTCCTGGGGTGGAAATGTGGCTGTTCATGTTTTAGCCGACTTCGCGATTTAATGCCGTTCTTCATCATTTGCGATGTGAAAACATCTGATTTCCAAAAGAGCGTCTGCTCATAGTGGACACAGACTTCACCGACAGTCCGCTGCTGCCCCTCCATTAACTATCACTCTTCCCTGCTTCCATCGCAGTTAGTTTTGTGGTTTGTAGGCATTTTGAGACTCGTTTTGTAAAGTTTACAGTCTGCCATGCTGTCGACTCGGGCTCTTCTTGACTGATGATTCAAATCAAGTTTTCATGGGCAGCCCTGAAAGGTACCTTGTTTCATACCATGTAGACGACTAAAACAAGCCTAGAGACAGAGAATAATCACAATCGCAATATTGCTCGGAAGAATCCAAATTAGATATTTTCCTCAAATTGTTCGGCCCTACCTTTAAATATAGCCGATTCAAGATATTTTCAGAGATTCTGAAAGGACCTGATCGATGATAATGAGGACAGGACAGAGGAAACGTGGCAAAAAGAGTGGGTGAAAATAAATACAACAGGCAGAAAGCTCAAAGTAAAGGGAGTTGAAGGAAGGTGCGGGGAGGGAGAGGAGTGATGGGCTCGAGAGGAGGGACGGAGACGAATAGAGCGAGGGTGAAAAGGCGAGGAGTCGAATAGAAAAGGGTGAAAAGAATGAGAGAGTGTGCGAGCATGACAATGACAGAGTGAGCGAGCGAGGGAGTGTGAATGAAAGGCCGACAGAAAGGGATGAATCCATGTGGAACACAAAAGGAGACAGACACTGCCGCCTCTCTCACTGTACGTCTGTATCTCTCGCTCTCCCTCTCTCCATCTTTTTCCTTTCTCCACCTCCCACCTTTTTTTCACCTGTCTCTTCATGCCGCTCTACTTTCTTTGGCTTTTTTGAAACCATTTCCCTCTGCTCATTTCTTTATTTTTTTTCCTGTGCCGCCTCCCCATCTCTAAACCTCATTTTCTTTCTGTAGCTTCCACCATCTCTCCATTTCCTCCTCTTTTGCTCTTTCTAAGTCACCCCAGGAGAAGAGCGTGGCCATTCTGAGCAGCTAGATCTGAGGAGCCATCGTTTTTGGCTATGAGCTGATGTTTGTGCCAAATGGATTTTTTTCAGAAAAATACATCTCAACTTTCCAGCCTTGTGTTTTAATGTGGACAAGGTAAACACAACAAAACTTGGGATTTCTCAGAGCAGCAACATAGGAAATATTCTGCATCTGGTCAACAGGTGGCATCTATAAGCAATGGTCAAGTTATTATTTTATGCTTGTTCAGTTGTCTGACAACAGAAAATATGCAGATTGAGTGATTGAATCATGAGTTTGGCTGTTTTAAAACACAGTATAGGTGCTCACACAAAGCAGGAGGGGACTGATCACAAGTCAAACAAGCTGAAACTAGTCTTTATATTACAGACAGCTGGTCGGCAGTAGGAAAGTTTTGTAATTTGCTAACTGAAAGAGGACAAAAAACTATCCTGTTACTAGAAGAAAAACCTAAAAACGCCATTGTTTTCACATGCATCTCCCTCCCACTGCTTTCTATCACTTCATTCCTTTCTCTCACTTGCCTTCTACCCTTGAACCTCTCCCACTTTGCACATCTAATGTATGTCTCGCACCCTCAGAGCCTCCACTCTTCTTTGTATTCTACCGAGTGAGTCAATCTTTAGCATGGAGAGAATTCAAAGTCGCCCTCTTTTCCACTTTCTTCCCTTTCTTCCTCATCTACACACACTCGCGCCTCTCTCCGCTGCAGTGCCTGAAACGATTAGTGGGTTAGGCGGCGGGCTCAACTTTGGCCGTACAAACCTGTCGATTTGATGGCATCTGGAAAAGTCGCTTGAGGGGAATTAGGGGGAAAAAAAGGAGGGGAGGGGGGGTGATGGCAAAGAAAGAGAGGTGGTGGGGAGAGGGAGGGAAGTGAGAAGGAGGCAGTGAAGGGTGTAATTGGTCGAGGGAAGTCGGGCGTGGAGAGCATTGTTGGCTGCCTACTGTAGCACAATCTACCTCTTTTTATTCATACTCTGCCTCTCTCTCCCTATTCCTCCCTTGCTTTCTATCACTACATTTACCACTCCCATTCACCCCTTCTCCCCCCATATCTTCCTCCTAATCCCTCTCACTCCTTATCATCTCTACACTATATGACCCAAAATAGGTGAACACACCTGGCCACACACTTTTCTGGGCTTTTGGTCTGGTTTTTTGTGTACCGAACTAAATTCTCTCTCCCTTCTTTCCGTTCCCCTCTTTTTTTCCTCCTCTCTATTCACAACCTCCAATTTTTCCCTCACTTGTCCTCCCCGGCCCTTCTCTCTCTTTTTCTCACTCTTTTTGATGCGTCTCGCTGTAGCTCCATGCTGATAGACCATGAATATCAAATACCTGTGAGATCGGCAGAGCTGAGACTGGCACAGCATGGAAGGAAGAGGGGAAGGCAGGTGTGTGTGTGTGTGTGTGTGTGTGTGTGTGTGTGTGTGTGTGTGAGTGTGGGAAAGAGTAAGCGAGTAACAGAGAGAAGGCAGGTCTATATGTGTCTATAGGTGGATATGTGTCAATACAAACACACAAAACAGCATGTGCACTCGCTGCAAATGTCATCCTCATATACTGTGCCTGCACAGCCCTTCAACTGCCAACACACACCTCTGACACATGACGACTATAACACGTATGGGAAGAATCGATTGATACACAAGCACACACAAACACACACATTTCCACTTGCTGTCCAAAGCTAATCAGCTGCCCTCTTTCTGGCTCTCTCTCACTCTCTCTCTTTTGGACAGTCAAACACTATGTGGCTCGCTCTTCAGGGCTCTGCAACCCACTAGAAACCATTTATAACCTCATCCAACCTCGAGCAATTACACCAGCAGCTGCTCCATGTCACTCCACGTATGTGTTTGAGTAGACTTATGTGTGCAAGTTATGTGTGTGAGTGTGTGTGTGTGTGTGAGTGCATCTGAGATGCCTGCGTGAAGCACGCCATATGGCTTGTGTGTTTTTTGAGATGGTAATGTGTAAAGGCGTTGGTATAGTCTATGTAACTGTATACAGTGAGTGTGTGGCTGTAATGTGTGTGTGTGTACGGGCCAGGTGGCAGCTTGAAACATCACTTTAATTAAGCCGGAGAGCCTGTTCTGCGGTAGAACGGCCCTCTCTGATTGACTCGTATGTGTCACCGACAGGCCGCTACAGAGCACAGAAACAGCATCGAGCCTGCTACAACAGGGCTGCAACCATTAATCACCGCGGCTATCCTATTGTGCTAATAATGATACAAAGTTATGTAACTCTTGTAATGATTCCTGTTATGTTAAAAACTCTACGCTATTATGAACCCAAAGCAGTGGTAGAAGAGGTATTCAGATCATTTACTAATGTGAGAGCAGCGATACGACAATGTAAAAGTCTTATATTTCACTTGAGAAAAGGTATCAGGTTTCAGAAACAAAAGTTCTCATGATAAGAAATCGTCTATTTCTGAATATTACATTATTATACACATTATATTATTAGATTACTATTACTAATGCATGACGGATATACACTTTTTTATGTTGTAGGTAGTCAATGTGGTCATTTTAAATACATTTTATACTGTTAATAATCAATACAATATTTGATAAGATCATTATGTTTTGTACCATTATTCATGAATTGGAGTAAAAAAGTCTATTTACACATGAAAAGGGGGAATGTAAATACTTGAGTAAAAGTGCTTTAAAGCATGTAACTAGCATCTAAGTTTTCATCACAGGAAGAACTGTCAACAGTTATAAACTATATAAATATATATAATATAAGTTATTTACAAGCTATAATTTTCTTATTAGAGGTTTAACAGTCATTTTAAGTATCTTTATTATGTGCTGCACTATGCTGTTCCATCACTTATGGTATGTTATGCAATGTCAATATTTTATTTTGCAAATTTAAGCTAACAATTATCAGACACTAACAGTGTTAAACTGAAGTGCAAATTAAGTTGTGTTAATGACTATGATGTGTGATAAGATGTGTTATCTGTATTAAACTGTTGTGACATTTCATCCATCGACTATCATTCTACATACTGCCACCACACCTGTTACATACTATATGAATCAAAATAGTGTACATTTTTCCATATTTATGCTGTGTCATCAACAACCAACACATGTTCTGCTATGATGAATCATATCATGTCATGTCATCAAGAAAACCTTCATCATTATACTACAACGTGTGAACAGATTGCCGTTTCATAACAGCTTTCTGCCCAGAGAGGAGAGGAAACATGCATGTGTGATAGATGGCATCTTGGCACGGTGTTGCTGCAGCATTACTGCTGCTACTGCTGCTGATGGCTTTTCAATATAGCATTGCAGTAATTTTCCATAAGCCTGTGTGACTAATGGCGTAAACAATGGAGCCGAATGTTCACGTTATGGGCCCATTATGGAACTATCAGGGCAGGCATGTAAAGACGGATGCCTTTGATCAGCACTCTATTGTAGAAGCCAGGTGCGGGGAAGAGGATCCGCGTCTTTAAGTGTGTCTTAAGTGTGCGTGTGCGAGAAAGAGAGGGGAAGAGGGAAAGAATGGAGTGAAAAAGAGATGAAGAGAAGTAACAAAGACAGAAACAAGAGAGATACAATGAGAAGAGAGGGTAAGAGCTGCTGGGAAAGAGAGAGAAAACCCAACAAAGTGCTTTGTTTCTACAGACCATTGGAAAAGCAATGAATTGCTTAAATGACTCCCAGTCTATTTATGAAGCCACCCAAAGTATCTCATTTGCTTTTGATGCCTTTTTTCCCCCCTGCAGCATAATGACCCAAGCTGGTGATGTCATGCAGCAGTTACCTCAATCAGCCAATGGGGTTTCCCGGTTGTCACTGGCTGCCTTGGATGCTAAAGGGAGCAGTCAAAGTCAACAGGTTAGACACAAGAGCCCCTTAGGTAGAGACCACTTAATAACTCATTGCAGGAATGTGATGGGGGACATCGGAGCCACAGAAATATGGAGTGAGGTGGCCAGATATGTTACATGGAGGATGTGATGTAATGGCCGAGGAGCTGGAAGAAACAAATGCACCTAAATATTAGCAGATTTTATAATGAATGCAGGGGAGATCAACGTGGAATGAGTGAAAGTTTTAGCCATCCACAAGCCTGAAAGCTGAATAGCACAAAACAGAATGTCACACAACTGACAGCCCCTTGTGGAATGCTGTAAAAAAAAGTATATAAAAAAAAAAGGATGATTTTTGGGTCATTGGACCAATTTCAAGAAGTGAGTGCTTTTTCCACTTCAGTTCTTGCATTTTGTCTGCCGTGTAACCCTCGACAGAGCTCTCTCTCACTGGATGAGTCATGCCGTGCCAACCTCAAAAACCCCCCAACTGGAGTGTCGGCAAACCTGCAGGTCCACAAGCTGTCTACATATTATATTCTGTTAGATTTCTTATTTTATTAATTGCACTCCTCGGATCAGTACAAAGAGATGTAAACAGAGGGATTAAAGCCTTTCTAATAACAAAATCATCTGATATACTTAAGCTCCATTAAGGCCCAGTAAAGCCCAGCGTTTCACCTTGACTGAAACCTCTTTTCTTCTTTCAACTCCAACTTTAACATCGACTCTCTTTATGCAAGCTGCCTGAATGGACACTTCACTTTAATGTATGCACATAGATAAAACAGTCTATTACCATTACGATGAGCCATGAATGCAATTTTGTTTATTGTGTGCATTACACAGTACGTGGGTCTCATCTTACCCACGTATCTCTGTCTGCTGTTACTGTGTAACATGTCAGGCTGTTCAGTGGCTATATATTCAGCTATTATTTGATTAATCAACAAGAATTTTAATTGAATCGTCATTCAAGTTATTCCTTAACCAAAATTGGCAACCATTTTGTGGTTCCAGTTTCTCAAATGCCAGGTTTGATGTTATCATTATAAATGGGATACTTTTAAAGTTTTTGAACAAACAATCCGAAAGCATCACCTTTTGCTCTGGGAATGTTTCGCATTTTTCACCATTTGCTGAAATTCTTAGACTAATCGATGAATGGGAAAAGTTATCCAAAGATGAACAATGAAAATAATCACTAGCTGCCGCCCAACCTCTCAACATCCAATTGTCTCGTCATCTACTGGAAAGGTATCTATTAGCTGAAAATGGATAATTGTCCATTAAAAGTTGCCCTGTTCTGTTAGATCCACACCCTGTATCTAAAGCTCTACGCCATCACGGTGCCTCGGCTGTTGTTGTTGTCGGCGGCGAGATGTTTAAAATGAGGCTCCTGACAACAGATAACATCTGAAAGGCACTGAATCCATTATGGCGGTTGATGTTCCGGGAAAGGGTGAGGAGGAGACTGGAGGTTTGGAGTTGGGAATGGAGGAGAGGAGGGAGGTGAGAAGAGACAAAATGGGGGGAGAGCGGATACAGCAAGACCATGGTGCATTTGCACAATCTATCTGGCGCTCGTCCCTGTGGTTGCATTGATTTTTAGGGAGGTAAAAGTCCAAAATAAATAAAAAACTGAAACAATTGCTTTTACTTCACTAAATCCTTAAAGGTGCACTAGACCATATTTTTCTGTAAATATATAAGTGTTTAGTCTAGATCTACTTTAATTATGATACTGGAGATTTGCCTTGATCAGAACCAGGAAATACTAATAGAAAGAGATGACACTTAACACAAATGTTGCTCCTAAACAGCAGTTAGTAGGCGATTCAACCGGAAAGCTGAATGCTCAGATTTTAATTTCCATCACAATACAGAGAAAATATAATCAAAACTATGATTTCTGGTCAATAAAGTCCTGTGAAACATCCAAAACTGAAGTTATCTCTCACTGCTGGTGTACCTTGGCATGCCAAAGTACAATGCTGCCAAGGGTGGCTTATAACAAGCCAATTAATAATGTGACATTTACCACAGTGTTGGCAACTCTCACTGACAAGACAACAATGGGAGAAGGCCCACTCTCGCGTTTCTTTCTCTGTAAGCTGACGGAATGATACATGTCGCCATGTATGAGCACTTGTGAGACGCGCCAGCTGCAGTCACCATAATCGACAACGTCCTGCCATAACTTTTCTTGATGACGAGGATCATCCACACAGCTGGAAGGTAGGGCCGCCAATCAAATTAACTGACCAATTACACTTCCAATGTGCCACGCAGAAAACGCAACCAATGCCGCGCACTTGGCCAGATGTAAGCTGAAGGTTAGGCCAGACGTGAAGACGTGAAGTCTGCGGTTGTTAAATTACAACTCAAGTTGGGTATGTAAATGGAGAGTGATGGAAATCTGAATAGTCTTTTAATTTCAGCAATAAAGACAGATGAGGTTTTAACAGCTGCTGTGGTGGAGAACCTTTTAGAGTAATGTGTGACGAGTCACGTTCAGGCCATCGGGACCGCATTGTAACAGTTGGAGATAGCGTACATCCTGCTGAGAGCTGATTCTTCACAGAAGGTAGATTCTCATACTAAAACTACATCTGCTGCCACTGCAGGGTACAATCCCAACATTAGGAAGGTTTATTTGCATTCAGTGCCTGGGTATTTATGGATATGAAATATTAGTCTATATATGTCAAGTGCCTCTTTTACAGATGGCGTTGTGCGTCGGAGTTGTCAAAGTTTCTGTGTGCATTTGGCACTGAGACTGCCGCAGCCAGCTCTGTCTGCATTTTCCCCTCAATAAAGTGAAATATAAACTAAACAGGGTGTTTGTTATTCACCTCACATATCAGAGTAAGTATGCTGCAAGCAGGCCAGACTGACTACCTTATCCACAGCTGCCAAATAAAGCAAACTCCCATGTGTTTCTCACCTTCACTGACAAATACAGCTCTGAGGGGAGTGATGGAGCGAATTATTCTGCAGCACAGCCTGAACAGTCCATACTGATGAACCATGAAATTGTGATTTGTTAGAGCAACTCTGGATGGAGATTAAAATTAGTGTTACTGACTAATATTTATACGCATGACTAGTGACTTGCACTTTGATTAACCAGCTAGTTCACAAGTGGATCCCGAGTGAATGCATAAGCTATTGTTTTTTCATCCCAACTGGGTGATAACATGTGTTTTTCCTAGCAGAGATTAATAATATCCATGCAAAGGGGGAGTTCAGGCTAAATAAAGGAGCAGGAGCTGTTAAGGAGGAGGAGGAAGAGGCGGTTTTGGGAAGTGGGTTTAATTGCAGGCTAGTGTTGGGGTGGAGTCTTACCAAATCTCTGGGGCATTGCATCTGGGGCTCAGCATTCTAGAGGATGGAGGGGGGACACAAGAACCAAAAGTAATCAAGCAAAAATATTTATTGACAGGAACAGTGAAAATGTGAGCACAGCTGTGGAAGGGAGAACGTATGGGTAAATGGAAGCAGTGTGATGAATAAATGGGCATGCAGGATATGAAAATGATAGATCTCAGCAGACAGATGGTAGTTACTGCGGGGTACTGTGCACTCAGACTTAAAATATAAACTGTGGGCCAGAAACAACTGTAGCGTTTACAAGGACAAAATGTCACAATCTTGGAAATGTCACAATCTCCGTTCCGTTGGGGACCGGGGGTGGGATAAAATACTATTTTTGTACCCTATACTTTTACAGTTTCAGATTGATTTACTCTCTAGAGCCTCTCTAACAAGTGTCCTCTTCCTGTCCAAACTCTCAGTTCATCCAGATTGCTACCTAGGTGAGCTCGCTGCAATGAGCTTTACAAGCAACAGGCAGCGCTTCATGGGCTGCACTCACACACTCTATACTGTGCAATATTCATTGATTAATGAAGTGCATGATGGATGCTTTTCCAATCATTATACATTGAATCTCAGCTCCCGATCTTTATAAAAGACCATTTCTTTGAACACAGTTTTATTTGGTGATCTTCTATATACAGGCTGACCTACTCAGGGTTGGAAAAACACTACTGCAACATGTTCTCCATATATTTTTGGGGGAGAAAATCTATGACAATCTATGCTTTGATTTAAAGCTGGTGGTGTGTAAGTAGAACATTCTCCTTACAATCTGCTGGAAATTAACATATATCAAAAATTAGGCTGCCAGGGACATTGCTCTCTCTAAATCTCAATTCTGTATCAGTGAAACTAAATTTGATTTTTCATCAAATGTGAATGAACGTGCACCGCATTAATAAAAGCAGATTAGCATATCGGTTTCAATTTACATAGGATGTCTAATTCTTTCGTTAGACTGCCCTTAAGGTGGGAAGCACTAGAAACAATCTTCTACATTATTTGAAAGACTGAGTGATAAAACAAGCAGTCCAGCTTGTCCAATAGCCAAAAGATATTGTTTTATATCTGCTGCACGTGGCACCGGCACAAATGGCACAGCAGCTGTTGACTTTATTTTTTCATTGCAGTACATTAGGTTTAATAAATAAAGCTTAGTAACTGCCATTTTTAATTCATACTTATGTGCCAAGAAAATGTGCTGTTTACTCTTGAAACTCTGTTTTGGTTAAGCTGTTTTTGTTAGTGTTAACAGGGATGCTGCTTGGTCTCCCCTACCTTTGAAAGCCATGAGAAAAATGCGTAGACATAAAGACTGAAGCTGCTCATTTTGTGCACTGGACTCCTTCCCCCTCGAGTCCCATCTCAACCCTTTCACATCACCCTCTCCTCCGTCTGCAGCTGATAACCACCGATCCCATAAATCCTACCATCTAACTACCAACTACGCAGAGTCAGCCAGACTCAAAGCCCCGCTCTAATCTAAAGATGAGTATCGACCAGTGTGGCAGTTCCTCTCATCTAACTTCGCCCGTGGCGACAGCCAGCCAATAGCCTCCTCTGCATCCCTTGCTGTGATAATTGTCACCAATCAGCCATTTGATTGACACTGCTTGCTAGCGAATGGCTGCGTGTGCCTGTAATGGCCCCAGTGACTACTGAGGGTGTTGGGAGAGACCATTTTTATGACAACGGGGGGGGGGGGGGATTTAAGGCTGTTTGGTGCTATAACTCATGCTACTACTCGATAAGGCCTGTGTTAATGCCAGCTAGTGCAGCTAGAGAGATAGCAGAGAATCATTGGCCGCTGCTGTGGAGTAAACACCAATGTGATTTAAAGCGCTGTTCGCTCTTCCCACATGAAGGAAAAAAAAAACTTAAGCCGCAGTCTGCCGCCTTGTTTTCCATCTTGGCCATTCTGAGCCTACATCCTTATCAAACAACTTCGCAGGAACTCCAGATGTGCAGTACATCAGATATGATTTTCTGCTAAGATAATTAAGTATAACATCTGGCATCATGTAAAAACACAACCTTGAGGAAAGCAAACAGTTGTGACAAACGTACCAACTGAATTAGCAGCAGTTTGCATGAATCATTGCAGTTACAAGCTGTGAATGGCATCTGTCTATACTGAGTGACAGTGGTAGCATCCAAAGCCAGCGCGCAAAGCTCCGTATTGCTGTTTGTATACTGTTGTGTGCGAGGATGTTGCCTGATTGATATTCAAGCCAAGTGTGTTTTTCACTCTCTGCCAACTACCTGCCCTGCGTCTGTCTGTTGATCCCCACATCCATCAATCTAGAAAGTCAGCTTGGAGGCAAAACACGGCGAGAGAGATGGAAATACAGAGACGGAGAAGGTAACCTAACAAAGCGAGAGGAAGAAAGGGAACTGGTGAATGAGAATGAAAGGAGCGGGAGGGGAGGGCGACACACAGAAAGACAGAGACGGAGTGAAAGTGAGAGGAAAGGAGAGGGTGAAGGAGATAAAGAGGAAAGATTGAGCTCTACAGGTTTGCTCTGAGGCTAGCCGCAGTCTGATAATAGAGAGGAGGTGCAGCGACGGAGCGGGACAATCAATCTGCATGCTCGGCTAGCGTGTTGTGTTAGCTGGGAAATGAGAAGACAACACTGCACTCACTGCGGGGATTAACGGTACTTGTGACAGCACAGGAGCACACACAGACACACTCTCACACCTATGCCTGAGCACACAGCTATAACCTACACGTATCCATGCGCCGGGGGGGACTGCTTATATGTCATGATGTGAAATGTATTATGCAGACAGGATGAAGAGTGGAGGGAATGTTCCAAGGGAGGTGGAGAATGACAAACGTACCACTTCTCTGGGGAGGAAAGTGTCCTCCTGCCGTAGAACCAGCAGCCCCACTGCCCCGCCCATGGGTGTGGCCCTGAGCAGAGACACCACCTCTTCCTGGGTCCGCCCGTTCAGGTCCACACTATTCACCTGAACAGGAGACAAGGTGAATGGGTTAAGCTCCTAAACAGGCTGCATGGATTCAAATATTGGCTACTTTTTGAGCCCAGGGGCAAATATTCAAATTGTTTTTTATCGCAAAGTTTTAAAACAAAAGATTGTTGTAGTGTAATGGAGCGATAAACTAGTCTCAGACTTTATCACTTATTCAAAAAAAAAAAAGGTTAAAGTGAAAAATAAACTTGTGGATCAAAGGATTCAAAGTTTTGTGCAATAACCCCGAAGATTCAGAGTTACACATTGTAATCCTTTATGCAAATGGATCGTAATGTGGGATAACACAGCTTCAAAAGCTGTTCCGTCCTGCGGCACAAGATAGAGCATGAAAACGTCTTCTTTGATTTCATTCCAGGAGGCTAAATTTCCATATAAAAGTTACCTGATTAAATATTTAGTTACACTTTATTTTTAACAGATGACAGGTATTTTTGATGGATTAAAAGTATTAGTACATGTGAGTTATTCACCCTGTGACACATTTAATATAGGGGGTTGTCTAATTTTAGACTTTAAAAACATGACCTGGCGCATGTCTACAGTCCAGATAACACAATCCAATTCCCATCATACATTGCTCTCAATGAATACATCCACTCCACACACACATGACCTGTGTTAAGTATTACTGCATGCTCTCACCTCCAGCAACCTGTCTCCAGCCTTGAGGCGGCCATCTTGGATGGCAGCTCCCCGAGGCAGAATGTTCTTCACGTAGATGGGTGCTGAGCCGCCAATGGGAACGTCCCGTGACGTTATGCTGAAGCCGAGGCCCTCGGGACCTGTGGGACAAGGAGAGGAGGTCTGATGATGGAATCTGGTTTTATCTTGAGGCACAAGCTAAAGTTCTTCTATTCCCTCTGCACCCCTGCAGCTCGGGCTACTGCGAATAAGTTCATATCCAGCTGGCATGCTTCTCCTGGATCTGATGTGGGTTCAGGCCGTAACAGTGGTGAGAGTGAAGTGCATAGTTTGATTGAGGAAGGTTTGGTGTTCAGGACTAAACCTATTAAGAGTTTTCCTTTCTGCATCTATTTCAACCTATAGTAGCCACTGCACAACATACACTTAATCACCAGGTTTCTATTTCCACCTATTTCCAGAGAACATGCTACTGACTCTCCCTATGACTCTGCACTGTCTATACAATAGCTTAAGATGTAGCTAATGTGCATATTAATATATGTTTACGTGGGCGGATGTGATTTTGTTTGTGTACATTTGCAATTTTTGCCTGCAACCCCTTATGAGTACATCATTACGAACCATTAGGAACACAGGCCTGTATCTCGTTTCATCAATAATCCAGACAGACAAACAAACAATTTCCAATTATCAAGCAAGTTAAATACGGGAAATGAAGAGAAATCCTGCATCCTGTCAGCAGAGAGCTCAAATAGGTTTATTGGGAATAATAAAGCAGATATAATGTGGGCCAAAGCAAGTTTTAAAGTAAAATGTTGGACAATGTAATAAGTACATGCAATTACAAGGTGCCAGGAAGTAAGTTCAGCCTGAAGACCTTTAATACTTTTGCCTGATATTTAATTGAAGCAAGAAAGTGAAAAACAACCTCTGGTAAGATCATATTGGGGTCATGGAGAGGGAAGTTTTATTCCTACACGTCCACCTCTCTATCAGCTGAGATGATGATAAACATATGTAAAGTCTTTCCTTCTCCCCAAGCATCACATCCTGCACTGTGAACTCCAGTCAAAGTACTTCACGTATATTTTCTAGAGAGCTTTGTGCAGACGCCGTGCCAAATGACACTGTGTGTAAGAAACAAACAAAGTTAATATAAGGACAATAATGAGCATCTTTGCTGTATCAGAGTACCGGCCCTAATCCTCACGCCTGTCTGAGCAGATGCAAAGAAAAGCAGAACACTTAGCTATTCTGTTTCACATCCTCTGCCTAATCCCCTACATTGATGAGCCAATCAACTTCCCGCAGGCAGACGAGGTGCCGTATTATACTCACCGGTAAATGCTTATAGCGTTCCTGGCTTTAAACAGGGAGGAGGATCTTTTAAACTCCCATTAGCTTGATTAAGACATACCTAAGCAATTTCCTCTGCAGAATGGGATTCTTTGATTGATTTTGATACTCCCCGGGATTTGCGAGGGGGCCGGTGTCTGATTCAAGCGCATAAACAATACGGGAGTCTAATCTGCGCTCAAAGCTGCGGGCTAAAGTCGGTACTCAAAACAAAACAGATGAGCCAAACGGCCTCTCGGGAGTCGCTGTTAATCCCTGCAAGTGTCTTCTCCGACAACAGCAAACAAAAAAGGTGGAATGAGAAATGATAGCATCTGAGTGAGAATGTAACAGATCTGCTGGCATATCATGTACAGGATGAAGTGAATTCTAGGTATTATGACTAAGCAGAGATGTGAGGGGGAGAAGAAAAAACTATGACGAAGGAACAACTGGAAAAAGCTATCAGCCGGGATGGAATATGCCACAACCAGCTGGGTGTTTTTATGTTTTATGTTCTGGCTTTATTCCAGCCACAAGAGAGGGAACAGATTTGGGTGAAAACTTCAACGGGCATATGGTGCAGCCCTGTCAGACTCTTTGCTGTGGCATTTGACAGCACACAGGGACCAGCGGCTGCTTAGCAACAAGCTCCCTGGCCCTGAGACCTGGCACCGACACCTGGTATCCTGTTGGCAGAGGTTTGCACCATCTGTGCCAGCTGTCAGTCAAAGCCTAAACCGAGGAGTTGTCCCCAAAGTTTTATTCCCAACATCGCCTTTCGTTCTGTATTTCCACCTCCGCGATTCTGTGCAGTTTATTGGACTCGTCACCCACTGTTCGCTGCTCACATCAGTATGGTAAACTCTGGATGTTTTTAAGCCTGTTACATCATTGTTCACATTCTGCATGCTTCTATGTTTGCACCATTTCTCAACAAACTGCTCCTACACTTGTTTTTGATGTGCCAGGACTGGGGAAATTGCTTGTTTATTCAGTTGGAATGGAAAGGCTGGGAACATACAAAGCATCTCTCTCATTTCTGAAAGCCAGAGGAATGCAAAGCATGAGGGGAGATTTCCACAGACCCTCTGGAAAGAATCAGATGATGCTTCAAAAACAAAATGATGTAATACATCATGTAGGGAATCAGATGTTTTTTTCCACAATAACAATAAAGCACTTTTCTGTTACTGGTTCCAAATGTGGTTGCAGGTTTAGATATCTTCCCAGGGTCTGCTGACTGTTCATACAAACAGAGAAACGCAAGGTGCACTAAAGGCAGTGCATCGCAAGACTGGGAGAGTGACAAACTATCCTAAAAAAAGTAGCTGTCTTACATCAGGATGTTCCCCATATTCCTTGTCAGTCATTGACTGCCTGTTGCAGGACAATTTCCAGTTTGTCTCTGCACATGTTTACATTCACAAAAGAAGTCTTGTAAATCATCCCAGTAGTTCAGTCCCACGTAAATTAGGCATAATTGGTATTACAGAGACCTTTTATCGTCTCACCTTTCTTTAGCTGGATGTTGAGCCTCCTCCCGACCTTTTTGGTAAATCCTGCAGTCGGCGTGGAGTTTACCCCCCTCTGAGGCGAGTGGGTGTGTCCTGTCGGAGGCTTGGCTGCAGAGACCGCTGGGTGAGTTAGAGGGGGGTAGCCGTCAGTCGGGTCTGGGTGAGTATGGGAATGCGGATGCGGATGGGAGTGTGGGTGACTTTGAGAACCGTGTCGGGACATCCTCTGCGGGGTGTGGTCAATGCCGGAGACGGTGCTGCCGGTCAGGGAGTCGGGGCTGAACCGGCCCGAGGCGTATGCCGGGTTCCTCTCGGCGTGGGACAGCTGCTCGTAGTGAGCCTTCATCGATGACGGCACCACGTGGAACATGATGACAGGAGAGCGCATGGCCTGACGGAACATGTTCTGGGCTCTGGGACAGAAAGAGCGGGAGGTAGTTTAAGGGAGAGATTTGGAAAGAGGACAGAGAGAGTCGATTATTCACCTAATTTCAGCCCTAAATACCTTTCTCAGCCATTCTTAACAATCGCATGCCTTCATACTTCATACACTACAAACTTGCTTATTGAAGCACTCCGCCTACTCTCTCATACACACCCATACTATATATATACAATCCATCTTCGCCCACCTGAACATTCTGACATGTTAATTAATACTTATTGCCAGTGTGAGCGGCTCTAAAAAGAGACTGAACCCTCCCCGACAGCTCCATCACATAATCCCCTCATTTGGCTGCAGATGAAGGAGACCTCTATCCGTCGGGTAGTTTGCAAAAAATCCTCTTAAACCCCCCTCTCGGTGTGAGCTCATGTACAGTAGGTGTGAATGGAAACGTATGTTTGCTGTCAGCACCCTGTAACAGCGGAGCCTTGTTAGCGCCACCTGTTTCAATAAAGCGGGCTTTGGTATGGCTCTTCCCTTGCCCCCCTGACAGCTGCACGGACATTCGGAAAATGCCGGGGGGCCCAGAATTTCTATTGCTCGCCTTGTCCCCCGTCCCCCATGAATGGCAACTGAAATTTGTCCCCCAGGAGAATTTCATTGTGAAATCCCAGGCCAGTTTTTTCCCAGCCACTAATGACCCTCCCCGAGGAGGATGGTCTTGTCTCGGCATCTTTACGACTTCAACCAGAATCAAGTGGCAGATGTGATCTGCTCCCTTATAAAAATACTGTTAAACAACAAGAGCAACTGTTGATGCTCTTGTACCAACACTATGTATGGAAGCCTTATTCCCACCCATTACATGACTTATGGCTCAACAGCAGGGTCGGCGGGGACATCATAACATGACTGGGATTATTTGGATGGTTCTCACTTACTCATGGTTATAGTATAGGTTGACTTGCCTAGTGTTTACCTTAGATTTATGTATCCACTCTAATCTAATGGAAGTGAAAGTTTAAACTATTTCTTCCTTTGTTGGAACAGCTGACAGCATGTTATATTGTATTATCCTAAATACAAGAATGAAGAGATAATGCTATTGAAGTGCAGCTCTGGTATATATATATCCATGCAAAACTATCTGCATGGCCAGATACCATAAAACATAATTTGGGTGAACAGACAATTTAAATTACTGTGTATAATGTCCCATGAGTCAGAAATGTATCATCATCATCATCATACAGTATGCTGTATGGGCACATATGTGGGTGGTTCTTTGCATGATAGTTCCCTTATATCACATACAAATTGCATATTTAGGTTGAAAAGTGTGCACTTATGCTGACAGGTGAAAATAAGATCAAACATAAATGCATCCCTGGATTTCTTAAACTGTAATCATCAGGTTACATTATATATGCAGCATGAAGGTACGCATGCAGCATATAGCATCTAGAAAAGAGGGAAGGGAGTTAGCAGGTGGATTCGGTTAGGCAGGTAATGAAAGCACGAAATGTGAACAGAGCTGAAAAGCAGAGGCTATGAATGTTAGGAGCCTTATTCCCATTCCTTCCAATGGAAGGAGCGAGTCCAGCGGAGAAGTTACTGAAACACAGGGGAATAAAGGCTGAGAGGATTGCAGGGGCCGCTTCAGCGATTGAGGGTGCGACCTACAGGAGTTTAATAGGGAAAGGTTAGCTTAGCACAGTGACGGGCGGCAGAGGAGCCTGTGCACTGGCAGGAGTGCAGAGAGGAGGCTAGAAAAGGTATGAGGAGAGAGGATAACAGATAAAAGAAGGGTTTAGGACTGTAGGTATAACAGGAGGGAAGAAGCGGAGGACCAAAAAGCCAATCACACAGGAAGTCCAGGGACCACCAGAGCTCAGCAGTGGGTCACATGAGCTGCTGTCTTACTGTTCAAAGCGGATGTTTCTCAGGTCCCCGTTATTGATACGGACGATACAGTCGTTCTCCTGGAAGAGGCTCTGCTGCTCGGCCTTGCCTCCCCTCTCCAGACGCTTGACCAACAAGCCAAGAGTCCTGAAATGTTTAAACGTTCATGTCAACAAGATGCAAGGCTATGGCCGAGGAGTCAATATGGCTGCTTTGCTGTAGGATGAGAGAGCTGAGGTGTAGAATTAACCTTATTATCTAGTGAATTCAAATCACTGGAAATGTCTTTGAACCCAATTTCACTTTTCTGCAAAAAGGTATTTAGACTTTGTGCACAAAGTGAAACAGAAAATCTTCTGTTCTTCTTCACCTGAAGGATTCTAAAGTTCACTCAAAGTGTCTGTCATCTTCAAGGCCTATAAAATTGTTGTATTTATCAGGCTATGCATTTTTCTGGTAGCGATTATACAAAAGCCACAGAACAAAAAATAAAATCTTGAAAACAAATGTTCCTGTTCCCATGGTCAGGGCTATCAGTCTGTGCCATGCTAATGAAAAGCCTTTTCAGTCAAAAAAAGAGAGCGCTACGCCTAATTGCTGCCTCTGCTTTATCATGCGGTACTTGAAAAGAGTGTGCAGTGTGGTCCTGTCATTTGCATCATCAGTGTACCAATGAGGCTTATGAGAGAAAGCAGCCACATCACATCAGGGTGCTTTAGAGGCTGTGTGGGGGAGGCATCTATTCAAAGGCAATCAACATATTCAAAAACTCCACTGTAGTTCTGCTGGGGTTCATGCTTTGCAGGTGTTAATTTTCTAACCCCTAAGACTCCTGTGGCCCTTTTCTAAGCAAAAAAGATAAACAAAGTGCTTTCAGAGAGCGACAAAAAGCAGAAACATTAAACACTGATAGCAGGCGGGTTGGAGAGAGGCCGGTCTATCGCACTGTAGCACTTCAGCCGCGCTGAGCTGCAACCGTTGTCGCCCTGTAATCCGGTGTGGCAAACTGGCTTATGCCTCCCCGCACAGCCGCAGCGAGAGGCTAACTTCACCTGAAAGGGCGCTTTGCGGATTATAGATCCGAGCCTGAGGAAGAAAATCAACCGCGGGTAGGAAAGACGGAATAAACCTAATCGAGTCTTCTTCGGTATATAGTCTGTGTCCGTGTGTATCGAGGCTTTTTCTGAGGTAGTATGAGCGAGTGTCGCCTAGGTAAATTGGGTTGATTTTAGGGTTTAATACTCGCCCTCGCCTAAGGCTTATAATTCAATATGAATGGGAATGTGATTACAAAGAGGGCAGAAAAGTTCAGGAGTTGAGAAAGTTCACAGACAATTCCACTGATTGAATCTGAGTGAGAACACAATGCGATTTGCTGTGGAGGGGCTATTTCTCTGATGAAAGCTGGGCATCTTAATCTTGGGACAACGTCTACTCTGACATTTCCCCAATAAAAGAAAAGTGCATTATAAATGTGCTTTTAGGTTGATTAAGTCGGGCAGAGAGAAAAGTGATATGATCTTGATTTTCAATAAAGTACGACAGTGAGTTTGCACTGATCGTATTTGTGAGTCTGCGGGCTGAGTCACACAGAAAGAAAGTTTGGACATTCGTGGGGTCGCAACTGGCAACTGGCAGAAACTATCTCAGCACTAGAAAATCTAGCAATAGAGCTATCTAAAATTGGTCTGCACTTGTTTTATAAATTCTCTTTCAATAATAAGAACCTTCATGTAAATGTCAGGTTTGAAAACAAAGCTATGCACTCAGCTATAGTGAGGGTTTAAACCGGATTCTTGTTGTAACTATGAAAGGCTGCGTGACTTTAATCACAACCTCCAAAAAACGCCTCTCTGGGAATATTTAAACCAGATGTGAAATTCCTCTAATTCCTTCACAGCTTTGTTCCAGCTGTGTATGTGTGCTTCTGAATGTGTTGTCAGTGTGCGTGTATGTGTGCGTGTGTGTGTGTGTGTGTGTGTGTGTGTGTGTGCACTGCTCAATGTATCCTTTGAATCATGTAAAGCTGATGTGACAGCAGCCACAGAGAAATATGACTGTCACCTGCAAACCCTAAACAAGCATGATTGATCACTGTAAACTGGCAAATGGCTTCATGATGCCGACAACGCAAACCTCTGTGTGTGTGTGGTGTGTGTGTGTGTGTGTGTATGCGAATGGCATCAAATTTAAAAAGTTTGAGTGATGAAGTGATTACACATCGGCACCGAAGAGGAATGCCCGGTATGCATGTGTGTTTGTATGTGGGTGCGTGTGTCTCAGGTGAGCACTCAGCACACTTCTCTCCAGCCCCCCAAAAAAAAAGCCAAAATGAGCACATTTAAAAAGTTATTTTTGCCAGAAACCAAATTCAACTAAAGCACATTTTTATGAGTCTATAATACGGCTGACAAGTCATCGGCCTAAGAGGGTAAGTGGGCAATTTTCTTTTTCTTTTTTTAATATAAAAGCTGACAGGTTTTAACCACTTGGTCATGTCAGAGCCAAAATTTTGCAGAGATCCAATGTTGGCAAAACTCTCTTTCCCAAATCAAACACAGCTAGTTAAATCACAGAAGTGTTAATATAGAGAGCAAGTAGATATAATGACAAGAGGTACTGTTTTTCATAGAGCATGCAGTTAAAGTTACGTTTTCACATAATTATATTTTGCATTTAGTACTACTACAGCAAACCTGTCTTATACAAATCTAAACACAAATAATAGATATACAACAGTGGTTTAAGTTCCTTATTCAGACATTTATTTAACAATTTATGACCTTTTTAGGTGTTCGTGGCCCTGTGGAGACTATTTCTCTCTGTTCCTCTCCTTCACTCTCTTCTAGTCTGTTTGAACAGCACCATGGCTCTGCTCTGGATATTCTTTACCTGCGGTCCCTGCCACTGAAAGGCACCACGTGGATTCCCAGGGGCCCGCCGTCGTTTGACACCTCCACCAGTTTGACTATGTCTCTGGGAGACGGTGACGGATGGAAGATGGAGAGGCCAGGGTGGGTGAATGTTGGGGGGAGGGAGTGGAGAGGAGAGGAGAGTAGAGGAGAGGGGTGACACCATGTGGGGAAAAACAAAACAGGAAATGAGATGATGATGAAAGAAACAAGATGACGACAATAGAGTGGTGTAAATAAATAAAAACAGAAAGCAAGAAGGCGTTGGAGGATACTGACGAAAACAGACAATAAAACAGAGCAATCCAAATAAATCGAGCACATGTAAGGGATAACAAGGAATACTGAAGGTTTTTAAAAAATCCTCACATACACCCACAATTCAGACTTAAGCATATCTTCAAAGGCAGACTGGGATTTTATTTCTTTAGGGCTGCACCTTCAAGACACATCAGTATCTATTAGTTGTAAACCGTTCTTTTAAGTGTCACATTTTTAGAACATGTCTGATGTCATTCAACCTATGTGCAGATGTTTGATGCACTACAAACCAATTCAAAGTGTTCAAAAAAAAACACGCTTGATGCGTGAAGCTCACTTTGACACTGTAGCTTGCTGCTAACCATGTCCTTGTTTTTTTTCTTCTTTTGAGTCACATTTCAGCGATTCAAACTGATCACAGCCCACTACATGATGTGTTTTGAAGTTTGAGTAAAATTCTGTGACAGTTGAACACTTTGACAAAGTTTTGTGTGTTTCAAGTGTAAATGACTGAGCCTAAGGTCAGTGCATGGTCCCTTGGTATCTGGAAACTTTAAACTGATTGAGACTGTAAATGTGCAAACTGCTATGCACAGCTGAAAAACAATAACACTTAATAATGAAAGGAAGGAAAAGTAAATCTCCTACTCAGACAGATGCATTACCGATGAAGCCCTATGCTGTATATAATTTTAATGCATTTGTATGTGGATGACTATTCATCATTTGACCCTTTAAACCCACAAAACACAGTTACAGCTATTTGTTTTTCCGGGGCAGCATTCTTCACCCGTTAGTCTGTAAAACATCTGCACCCAAGCACATTTTACAAGATGCCGAATCTAATCGACCTGCAGCTTTGATACAATGACTATGATTAGCTCGGGGAAAATGGGCCCCTTGTTGACAACTAAGAGGCAGGAGAAGCCAGAGTCTCTGGGAAATCACAGGAATAATAACAATACCATACCTGCATATTAAACTGGAAGCATGCAACGGAGCAAAATAACAAAACAAAACACAGTTGTTAATAACAGGAGCTGAATGGGTTAGCGCGTGGGAGAGCTCTGATGGCGAGACGAGGATCATTTCGCTCCCACAAAAGAGAATTATGTAAATCAGGAGGCAGGGTTGAAATGAGATTTTCTACAAACAAACCTGGATTACAATACAGAACCTGTTGGTCTAACTTTAAAGTACTTATGTATGTAATTATGTAGAGAAAGGGAGGAGAGTGCAGATTCACCCAGGTCAACTTTGAAGGGAAAAGCTAGTTTTACACAACTTTATTTTTCATAGTTTTGGCCATCATTCGTACTGGTAATAATGGTGCTCGCAAAGTCAGTTGCTGAGATCTGCAAACAAGGGAACATCACTATCTGAGCAAGATTCATTTGTTGAATCCAATGTTTTCATTATTGAAATAATGGCCAAAACTAAAAGAAACGTAGATTTGGTGATACAAAAAAACAAAAACAGTTTTAATTCCAAAACTATCCATTTGTCATCTAGAAAAGTTTAATGAAACATTTGCATAAATACTGATCTTGAACTTAATCTTCAATAGTGCAACTTTAACTACATTGAAACTATAAATGTTCAGATTCAGTTATTTTTTAGAGAAGAGGTGTTACTTTTCCCAAATGGTGGATATCACATTTTGGAATAAAACTGATTAAATATTCAGCAGTTTGATCACCAGTAACACCTGTGTCAGTACGTTATTGAGTTTCAGCAGGAAAGCGAGGGTACAGACAGGCAAGAAGTGGGGAAGCAGATGCATGACTGAAGGACTTACTCTAGTGACCTCACAGGGGTGTGGTCCATGCAGGAGTCAGCGCGACCAACCGGCTCAATCCTGCCATTTTCTTCTTCTCTGGCCTCTTCATCCTAGAACAAAAGCACAGACAAGCAAAGGAAGAGTGAGATGGCTTCAGAGAGCAGTATTCCTGTTGGGTTGGTATGAAGTGACTGTACAAAAGGTGTCCAACTAAACTGCTGCTGCTATCAAATGGCAAATCTGAGCTAGACGATTGCTGCTGTAGCACCAGAGATTCAATGGTGGCAAGTTGAAAGGCAACACACAATGATGACTGGATGTTAAGATAACGTAGCATGAGATGCTTTTTAGTTTTCCTTGCCAGCAAACTAAATGGCTGGCAATTAGTCGATGGGTCTCTTCACAAAAAATGGATGCTGTGATCAGACAAAACATTTCTTGCCTTTCCAGATGGTTCCTAGTTCTGATTGGCTGAGCAACATGTCAAACCCAGTTTATTAGTCTGGGCTCAATCCAGACTAAAAGCTTGCAGTTTTTATGACCCTAATGACCTCCAGGGACAGGAAATTGAACAGCCATGGTGTTGCAGAGCTCTTCACAGTTGTGAGGAGGCAAATAATTATTTTTGCTTGTCTTCCCAAGGGCCTTGTAAAGCTTCCAGGATGGAAAATCATCTGTCTTCCAGTAAGACACAGGATGAAATAACAAATTATGGTGCCCAATGCTCATTGTCCTTCCTGATTCACCAAGTCTGGAGAAGCAGGCGATTTCAGGGTGATTTTGGGCAGGCATAGGACTTCCCAAGTTTGTTTCTTAAATTCCTGGTTAAGTTTAGGAGGTAAAAATCTTAAGTATCTTTCAGAAGTGGAAAAGTAGGCTAACCTGACGAAGCCAAGACGAGCAGATCGGAGGAGGTCGTCCACTGGTATAAAAATACATGCCCTTTAAAAATTCTTATATCTTCAAAATTACATTGCCTTTGCCCTCTCCTCTTGTATTAACTGTGGACAGCATCTGTTTGAATACTGAAGCTGAGACTCATGACATGTACATGCAAACACACACACACTCACATTCACACGCAGACAGAGCACTGAAAGCAAAGAGGAGAAAAATGAGAAGCAGAGAAAGAAGGTCATTAAAATTTCAGGGCGACACCGGAGAGGAGAGACGAGCGAGCAGCAGCAGGAGCTGCGCAGGCCTCCCCGGCAACCAGCCGCCTCATCAGTATGAAAATGAGCCTGCCGTTACCGTGGCTGCCGTACGGTTGCCATGACACTTTGGGTGCCTGGAGGACACACAGCTACAGGGCAGTGCATGAGTGTGTACATGTGTGAGACACAGTGTGCACTGACTGCCATCTTGCAGTGTAGAAGTCGTCTCCTGCTGGCTAAAAGTGCAGACTGTCACAATGAAAACAGAAAGACAACAAGTCTGACTCGCAGCTTTCTTCAGACAGACAGAGATGAAAATGTGCAAGGCATATAGATGGTGTGTGTGCATGTAGGCTTGTTTTGCTACATTCGTGGGGTCCAAAAAGCAGGAGCCACCAACTTGTGGGGTCCGACAGCTTTGTGGAAACAAGGATTAAGACTTAAGACCCCCCGCCTCCTCCAATCTAAGTTAACAAAAACACATCGATTGTTATTTTCAGAAAAAACGATCCTCCTAAACATTACACACTGGGCCTTTAAAAAGCTGGTAAATACAAAGTGTTTCCTTGAAGAACACAATAGGCAACTAACATGAGTCAGTTATGCAGCCCAACCACCATCTCCACTTGTCTTTATTCAGAACTTGGACAAAGAAATTTCAAAAGTTTGAACAGAATAAAATTTTGGAACTCAAAGGCTTTACTAGACGGCATAAAGTGAAAAAGACTAAATTTGCTCGGTACTCAAAGCATTCCTGAATCACTAAAAGAGCCCACAAATGACTCTCTGAAGGAGGACATTAAATTGTTCTGCCTTGATGTCCTGACAACAGACTTGAAAATATAAGCACATGTGGAAGACTATAAAGAAGACAGTGTGGTTCTTAAAAGACATTTCTTGGATCGGTGGACAGCAGCACCACATTCAAAACCTTTTTACAGCACCATAAAAGAGTTTAAATGTGAGCACTTCAAACATTTATAAAGAGAACATTCCTAAAATGGGTCTCTACATTGCCAAATATCTGTGCCAAAACTATATAGGGCAAACCTATGATTTATTTACTAGTAATGTATGGAGTGCACCTATGATAATATCCAAGAACACACAATCACACACAGAGGCCAGATAAAAAGAAAGTCCAACAGACAGAGAAACAATAACAACTCAAAGAGCCTCAGAAACACATCTAACACTATTCAATATTTATCAGGAGACGAGGAAGTGAGGCTGGGGGACACCAGAGAGGGAGAGGAGTCGCTATCTGAGGAAGAGTAAATGAGATCGGCATTCATCACAGCATACGCAGGCATCTCACAGACCCTTTATTTCAATACGCATCATCTCTGAGGAATCTGGCTGCACACTGACAATTCTATTCTACAGCCGGAGACAGTGTGTGTGTGTGTGTGTGTGTGTGTGTGTGTGTGTGTGTGTGTGTGAGATAGAAGAAGGAGAGCAAGATTGAAAAGAGAAAGATGAGGAAACACAATTATTTGTGGTATGTGTGGTAAAGAATGTACAGCATTATATATTCATTTATAGCAGCTGCCATTGGTCAATTATATACAACCCATTCATGTACAATATAAATACATTAGACCAATGAAAAAAATCTAATTCAGTGGTTTGGTTTTTCTTGATTTCCCCAACATGCTGTTGATTTTGTTCAAAGACAGACATAGTGGAAAACAATCAACTACTCATGTAGTAGAGGTTGTGGAGCTTTTGATCATACTACATGATCTTCATCAGCAGACGGAATTAGTTGTCATTGAATTCTCAGCCATGTTGGTCTTTTGCTCTTTTTCCAGAAAATGGAAATTTGACTATTGACTAAAATCTACAATTCAAATGGGCAAATCCATCTGCGGATGAATTTCCTCTGACGTGATCTAAAGCTTCAGAGCAGCGACTACCAAACGAACCTTGTGGTGAGAAACTTCTAAAGGTCGGGGATGAAGTTTGAACCTCAGCTGATGGAAGTGATTTTTCAATCTGCTTTTCATTCTTTCCACTTTTCTGCTACTATAAAGGTTTTAGGTCTATTTGATCTGAACAAAATGACAGCCTGCTCCTGTTTTATGCTGTGGAAGAACCTTGCTTTGTGGAATGAAAACTGTGTGGAGGCTGTTAGTGGTGGACAATGTCCTGTTTAATTACAGTATACCTACCCTGTACCTATTAGTCAAATGGAGCACAGCATGATTTATTCATGTTCAACAACATGGTCTATTGCTAAAATGATTGGTTATGTTTACATGAACCGTGTTTTTGGTATTGGAGAGGAGAGGAGAGGAGAGAAATATAAGGCACATTATGAAATATTAAGTTGTATCATCGGTTGAAGAAAACAATACCAGCTTCTTCCCAACATTAGCAGCAACTCTCACTGACTGGAGCAGTCTGACTGACAGATGGACCAATCAGTTCTTACTTCAGCTTCCCCCCTCCAAAGGTCCAGAAGGAGACACTCAAGAGAGGCATCGGCACACATTCCCAACCACACCATCAAGACGTCGCCCATTCCCGTTCCTGGGAGTGGGCCGGGCGAGCAGAGGGATAGATAGCCGCATTAATAATTCAGGGCTGAGTTGGGGGGTTAATGGCTAGCAGGCAGACAGGCAGGCATGCAGGTACGAGCGGCCGTTGTGTTTTCCAGCCGAGTCATTGTTTGTTTCCTGGATGTGGAGAAGGAGAGGCAGGCGGGCAGTTTTCAGGCCCGGGGGCTCATTAAAGATTAATAGGAGAATCCATTGGGGCCTGTCCTTTCTATCTCTCAGACTAAATGAAGTGGTCTGCGCCTAGTGTGTATGTGTGTGTATGTATGGGAGAGAGAGTGAGTGGAGTAATGCTGCACTTTAATGAAGTGCTGCCCGCTCCCCTTTCCTGCCACTTTGACCGCACTGTCACAAACTGATGCGGATGCACGTACACAGACACACAGACAGGGATGGGGAGGAGGGGGCTTTATTTGCAGGAATGGAGCTTAGCTTTTTTAAAATGCAGACAAAAATCTTTAGAGACAAAATGCAAACATTTTGATGTTGAATAAATCTTAAATGAGACAGTTTCCATAAATGTTTAAAATCTGTAAAAAATAAAAAAAAAATGTAACAAAGCTAGAGTACAGACACTTTTTACATTCAATTGTGCCATTGTACCTAGATCCCATAATCCCTTTGAAATGGCATTAAACTTTAAATTCAAAATCTGTTTAAATATGAATGATCTCCAAAATGTTATACTATGAGAAGTGTTTGATCGTAAGGGTTGATGCTGAAGTTGCTCATTTTCTTTGTGAAATAGGAAGTGATGTAAAGTGATGCAACAGTGAGAAACGTTGATACACCTTGTCAAGTTGATTGCTGACAGCGGCAATAAAGCCGAGTCAAAGTGATGGCGTCTCACATAATGTAGAATTTCACACAAACAAAGCAACATCACAAGCGGAGTAATATCAAAGTTTGCAAACTGGAAACTTTAGCAAATGTTTATCCTGATAAATGGCTAATTTCAGTGTAACGTTCACTGGGTTTACCTTGAGAAAGGCTTTTACCTTAAATGAGGAAGGTAGTCTGAGTGATCTCAGACTAAGAGTTCAAATGCAACTGACCAAAAAACGCCATCTTTGGTTTAGTTGAAATATCATTTAAATGACCATTCAAACAGGGCAAACAACATGCAGAATTGTCGCATTTGAACTTAAAAAAAAAAAAAAAGAATAGTAGCTTTCTATTTACGGTGCACCTCATGTTAGCAAGTATAAAATTGTGCATAAAAATAAATGTGTTCACATGCACATCATTAAGTGTAACTCTTATTCATAAGTCTACACCTTTCCTTACTGACAATATACCACATGTTGAACATTCACAGCGAGACAGCACACAAAAACTGACATCCATCACTGTTGACTGGTATCTGTGTCCTCTCCAGCAGAGCTCCATATGTGCAAGACCAGATGAAACACTGAACCAGAGACCATAAATTAGCCATAACCTCTAACCCTTTAACCTGAAGACTACTACACACCATCTGGGTCTAAGTAAAACAGAGAGCAATAGATAAAAGATAAAGAGTTTAACTAATACTCAAAACCATCCTTGTATATAAATGTCCACGAGGAATCACTGCTCCTGTGGTTTTTAGATTCCACTTTTTTCAGCTCTGACACTGCGCTAGAGCATGAGGATTGATGAGTGAGATCATCAAATTAGAGCAAAAAAGACAAGAGCTTTGAGTTTAGTACTTCAAAGAAAGAAAGGAGCAGCACACAGATTGACAAAAGCACCAGTGAAACAAATAGCTTCTGGGTCAGTTGGTGTGTGACCCCTTTCAGGAAGAGGCAAAAATAATAAATAAATCAGACCAGTTTCTTGGGAGGTGAGACACACCAACACACACAAACACACACAGGTTCAGGTGTGCTCATCTCATAGACAGCCTATCTTCAGATTTCCACCCGAACACTCACTGAAAGGTTCCCTGCAGCCTGCCGAATGGACACAGACACATTACATTGTGTCAAAGGATGTAATGATCAAACTTCAATGCACATGACCTTCTATGTCTTATTTACTGGGTCAGTCACTGAGGTCAAAGATGCTGCCGTGGTCTACTGATGCTGGTGTAGGATGTCAGGCTGATACAAGCTGTGAAAGGGATCCGTATTTAACATTTAATGTAGCTATAATGTTACTGAACTAGTTTGTTTGGCAGGAAATAAACAAACACTACTACTGCTTTCAAAGTTTTGGTGGCAAAAGGTATTAGAGCGCACTTCTTAGGATCAAGCAACCTTGATGCCCCTGATAACGTTGACACTGCAGTGCACAACACAGTCTAATCTGTCATGACAGAGAGACGTTTGATGAATGTCGACGCGCGGCTCACTGCGAGACCACAATGCATCATTAAAAGCGAGCTTTCAATTACAGATCCCTGCGCTAATTCAATTAGTCTCCTTTGAAGACACTTTGATAATGGGATCCAGACGGGAGGACGGCATCGTCAATAACTCCAGGATTCATTGAGCTAAGGGGATGTTATCTGAGTTTATATCATCCTGGCTGACGGCTGGAGGATGGCGTGTGTTTGTGTGTTGTGTTTGTGTGTTGTGTTTGGTTGTGAGGAATGGGCATGTAGAAAATGGCGACAAAAGAAAGTGCTTATGTCTGCATATATGAAACTTTAGGAGACATTATTAACTGACATTATTATCTACATACAAGCTTTTGTATCTGTGGTTGTCTCATGTAACATCTCCACTCAAAGGTCTCATTTTGTGATATGACGACTCCTCCATTTGGGGGGGGGTAATTCCGACCTTCTCCCATTATTTTCAAGTGCACAATATAGGTCTATATTGGTGTTCAATATCAACAAAAGCCCTTCTTAAAATATTTCAGCATTTTCGTCTTCTTGAGAGTTCATCTAAATTGTTTTACTTGACACTGACATGTATCGTGCCTGTGTAAATATCCAATTATGGCCAAAAAGACAGCTCTGTCCGTATGCAGTAGCGGTCTTTCCGTCTAGGGCTGTGCTCCATGGTTCAAACCAGCCTCTCCGAGTTGCAATTAAAGGAAATATTACACTAAAGCAAACCAACCTTTGACTTTTGTGTTTGGGTAAATGCCCTTACACGTTTCAACATGGCAACGCTCTCGTGCACGAATCCAGGTCCATAAAGAAAAGGTTTATGCAGACTGGTGTGAAAGAACTTGATTGGTTGAAATCAATCACCAACTATTTTGATAATCGATTTTTAGTCATTTTTTAAGAACAAAAGTCACTCTGATTCCAGCTTCTCAAATGTGAATATTTCTGATTCTTTAGTCCTCTATAACATTAAACTGCAGGGTTGTCGACAAAACAAGACATTTGAGGATGTCACCTTGGGCTCTGGAAAACAGTAATCAACATTTTTCACAATTTATGGACCAAACAACTATGTGATTAATTGAAAAACTGATCGAAAGATTAAGCATTTGCTGCAGCCCTAATGGTCATGTGGCTGAATGAGAGCATATCCGTGCAAGCAAAATCTGGTGGAAAGTCCTCTAAGAGAAGGGGATATATATATATATATATATATATATATATATATATATATATTATAGCAGCAGATTATGTTCAGTTATCACATATGGGTGTAATGTTCACCTGTCCACATACTTCTGGCCATGTAATACACCTTGTCCTTTGTCATGCTCGGCCAAATTAAGTTTAGAACCTGTAACCCAGTGTACAGAAAGTGGGCTTTCTCCACAGCTCGTCTGCACACATACAGTATCTGCTGCGTCTGTGTACATCACAGAATTACTGGCGGCGACAGCAATAACAACGAGAGCAAAATGAGACTTCCAGCACTTCCTAAATTACCACACTGCTGCTGTAGCGATCCACTTAATTCAACTGCAATTTCTGCGATCCAATTCAATCAAAGTAGATGGGATTGGTAGAGGGGTATCGCCACAGCAAATTATGCACTGCAATTTTCTCAGAAATAATAGACAATGGAGGCCTCATCAGGAATCTAAGCAATTTCAAAACTCACATTTTAGAAGCCAGTGTCCCCTGAGAGCTCAGTCATTGTCACTCGAAATAGAATTGTGAGGTGTGAATGACTTGTTTTTCGTTTGATTCAGCACACTAAGAAGGGCAAAGCGGGATGTTTACGGCTTGATTTTTTCCGATCTTTAATAGAGATATCTTGTAGGTAAAAAAATACAGATTAGTGAAAACTATTTCTCCTGAGAGTGCAGGAGAGATGAAGTGAGTGATAGGACAGAGAAATGAAAGACTAGAGGAAAAAAGAGGAAAGGTAGGCAGAGAGAGACTGACTCACAGAGAATGACAGAGAGGCAGATAGCGAGACGGACAAAGACACATTACGCAGAGGAACAGAAAGCCATGACAAAGCTCGTTCAAAGGATGACAAATGACGCTTGGAAAAGTCCCAACTGGAAATCTGCGGGGATTCAGGGATGTTCTGGCATTTTATGCTTTGGTTCCTGGTTGTCAGAGACAAAAAGAAGCTAAAAAGTTTGTCCATCAGTTACATGTTTTCTAGAAAACCATTCACCAATTTTTTTCATCACATTACATCTTACATATTGATATCCCACAGAAACATATCGGTGATTCTACTTCAAAGCTTCAATACGAGCTAACACTTCTTTAAGAAGCAGAAATTCACCAGTAATACCCTCCTCCGACACAGCTGAGGTCCTCGTCCGGTCCTCTCAGGCTGTCTGGCATTCCAGTGGTGTGGATGGATTATTTAGACAGTAATCAGCCGGAGTCAGAGCTGAACATTGATGTAGGCCTGAATCCAACACACACTGACAGAATCAGCTTGACTTGGCTCTCCTGACAATGCCAAACATGACACAGGTGGAGGCAATGTGTGTGTGTGTGTGTGTGTGTGTGTGTGTGTGTGTGTGTGTGTGTGTGGAGAGTGAGTGAGTGAGAGAGAGTGTAGGATACAGTAGAGGAGTACAGTAGGTGGAATGTAAGTGAGATGGAAAGAAAGGAGGAGAGGAAAGTTTGTAAAAAAGTGTGCATGTGTGTGTTTATACCATATGTAAATCATATGGGGGACAGGACTGGAAGGGATCAAGCATGTACACACACACACGCAAACACACTAACACACTAACACAATAACTGACACTAACAACTTAGATAATCATTGGTTGAGCTTCAGAAGAACTGCTGGCTCTGAGGACCTTGGGGTGAGATGATTGCTTTGTCAACTGCTGTTTCTAAGGTCAAGAATGTGAACCTCAAGTATGTAATGAATATATGCAGCAACACTGAAGCATTGTGAGCAAAATACAGCCTACACCCATGTGTCAAATTTCTGCAGATGAGTTCATTTTCAGATAAATATCTTGAAAAGTTAGAAAGGGGGAGGACGTGGATGAATATTTGGTTTCTGGATGTTTCGGGGGTTTTCTAACACTGGTAGAATCATAAAACATTTACGATGTTGATATATTTCTAGTGAGGTAAGTGGAAATATTTCACCACAGCTACCTGTAGACAGAGTAGAGCTGTGGTGTTGAGGGCATGTGGGATGTTTCTGTGTGTGATTTTTCAATTCACTGAGCATATTAACACCAACCATAACACAGTTCAGGTATCACAAATCTTCACTCCAATTCCAGACTTTTCACCTAAAAAAATGGAAATACAATAACACAAAGATGGCAGAACTTTTCTAAACCATGGGAAACCATTTCAGAGTAGCTTTGTGTGGTTTCATCAGGTGTATGGGAGCTACAGCAGGTCTAAACCTCTTGGTGCATTCACTGTGTGCCCTAAACACAGAGGTGACCCGGGTGGAGTGTGGCCGGTCACACAGCTTGTTACGCGATGCACCGTTTACCGAGATGACACTCCCCGATGGAGCCGCCACCATTGAGCAAAATAACAGGGAAAGCAGACCAAAATGCCCCTCTGAGAGGAAGGATGCTGTGGATAATGGTGACAGGCCACACACACACACACCACACACACACACACACACACACACACACACACACACACACAGGGCTGTCAGAGTGAAGGCCATTATTGTGACCGACTCCAACTGTAATGGCTGCTGCTGAGAAAAAGGAGTGTGTCTATATAAACAAGTCAGAGAAGCAAAAAAACTCACATTCACCTCTTTTTTCCACTTCCTGCTGCAGTGCTTTGCAGCAGTGTGTGCTGCACCTTCAGCAGAAACTCCTCCAGCTGCACATGTAACAGCACAGCCAATGACTCAGGAGCTGAACATGTAAACCGATAATAAAACGTTATCATTACCAAGTCGATTTTTCTCATTATAATGCGGTGTAGCCGTTGCTTTGGGAGCTTAAAACAGAGGAAAATACGGCAAAACTTAAATATAATTAAGATTTAAATATATGTGCCGACACTTCTGCACAACAACAGTGAACAATCAGGTCCTTGCTGACCTGCTGTTTGACCATCTTCTCAATCTTATCAATTGGTGTTGATGGGATTTTGTGTTTATTATCATGTGCTGATATGTGTTTTTAAACTCCTTATACACTAAACAAAATTAAGCTAATTCACAAATGCAAATGAATGTTTTGACACATTGCCAGTGGAGGCAATGTAGATGATTTTGGAACTGCCGAACATCAATATTTTATCCCGAAACACAAAAGGTTTTAGGTGAAAATCTGTCATTAACATGCAAGATTATTGTGTTCCTGCGAGGTATGTTTAATATTAATATGAACTTTATCTGAAATTCCATCTAAATCTGGCATTAAAATCAATGCAACTCCAAAGCTTAATGAGGATGATTAAGACCCAAATACACAAAAGAAATGATTTCTTTTCTGTCAGAATTACAGACATTTGAACAATATCCCAGGCGCAAACAGTGGCCTGACCATTATTTTAGTGCTTTGGGTAGATGCTGGGGGGTTCAGGTGTTGTGAAAATCAAACCTCTGACCCTTCAGACACAGCAATATCTCTTCCATTTGCAGGATTTCATTGCCAGGGCACACCAGTTCTCAATAATCAGCTCTATCGCTCTTCTGTCAGATCTCTCAGATTCTCCTCTGATAACAGCTGACACCTGCTGTTGTCATCCTTCTTGTCTGCCTTTGATCGTTTTATAGACCTGTGATAAACTCCTCGGCAAAAAACACTACCATCTTCTTTCTCCTTTCACTGTCTCTATCTCTTCTTCATTCTCTCTGCGCTAATGACAAACCTGTGGAGCGCAGCGGGTTTACAAAACTGAGATTCTTATCTTTGATTTGAAGCTGTATGTGTTTCTAACCTTTCGTGTAGCTGAAGAGGTAGATTAAGTTGGAGAAAGAGGTACCATCTGTCCAACCTGATCAGGTCTATTTTAGGCGTAATTAGATTTTGGTAACAGGTGATGAACCGCAAATTATGTGCTTGTGTGTGTGTGTAAAGTCCTGATGGCAGGTTGCACCCCTAAGGTAGAGATCCCCTCTGGGAAATGGCAAAGCTTCAAGAGGGGGAGAGCTGTCTTTCATCTTCCCTCCATCTCTCTATTCCTGCTCTCTCCCACCCTGTCCCTCCCAGCTGGAAGGGATCTGGGCTCCCACAGCTCTCTGTCATATTAAAACCCAAAGATCAAAGGCGATGAGGAGTGGAGAAGAACAGAAGGGAGCGAGACAGAGAGAAATGAGAGAATAAAAATAAAGGAGATGATGTGAGGAGGTGATGAGAATAGCAAAGGGAAAAAAAGGGGGGATCAATAGAGAGAGGTGGGGAGTACAATGAAGAGGAAAAGAGAGTGTGAGTAAAATGGAAAGATTTTTATATGAGTTATGACGTGTGGATCTGAATTCTTTACTCTGAATCTCTAAAGGGGGCTGGTGCTTTTTAAGAAGTTTTTAGGTAGAGAATAAGTTCAATCAGCAGTGACACTCGCTCGATGATATGCATACGTATAGAGTGAATGTGACAAAGAGGAAGGTGCCTGATACAAACAAATCTACTGATGGAAACCTTTTCATTATTTACACTGAAGACTTTCATTAGGTGCCTGTTCTTACTGTAAATAATAGTAGTAATATGAGCCCTGGTTAAGATAATCAGACTTATATTACAAAGTAAAAAACACTTATGTAGCGACAAGAACGAAAACACCTAAACCACCAAGACAGAGTTCTAGATAAGCTGGACTGCCACTGCTCCTTTGCAGTCGTCATACTGAGCGAATTAAAGAGCAGTCGTTTCATGCTCACTACTTTTTGGTCATTTTACAACACTGTGAAAAGGCTGTAAAGAGGTTGTAAATGTTTCATATAAATTGTTACGGTTAAAGTTCTGAAGATGGTGGGTTGGAATGTGGATCGCGTTCAAACTAACATAAGCGATGCATTAAAAAACAGACCGCCTTCATTCATATTAATGGGGCCGCTGGGCTGGCGGAGCAAGGGGTTCTGATCCAGGGGTCTCAGGCATGAAACGTAAAAAAACGAACAAAAAAAAACAGCCAAGCTTTTATAGATACTCGATGAAACCAGCATGCAGTTCTTGGTTTCTGATTAGCCTTTAAACCCATGTATTACTCAAACCGGACTTCCTGGATGAGTTCATCTTCTCACAGCTACCTGCAGGACAAACTAGACACCAACGCAGCCTTTCTTTTTAAACAGCATGTAATTATATGTCTAAACACCTAATTAATGACCATAATCCTTTGTTGAGGATTTAGTGTAAGCATAATAGTCCTTGCTATGTGTATACTGCAGTAGCATACATCGTTCAGTTCCTTTTCACTTTTCAAGGCATCATCTGAGACGTGAAGAAGGTGCTGGCAAAGTTTTTCTGCCTATTAACAATGGTGAATGAAGCTGAAAAAGTAACAAGTTACATCCGTGTCTACCATTACTAGAAGGTGTGATCATGATGAACCAGGTCTGACAACTGGACATCAATGCAACGCAGCAAATGAACATGGACAGGGAGGTGAGAAAAGGGGGAGGGGGGGAGGCAAAGAAAGAGTAAACACCTGAGAGAGAGAGAGAGAGAGAGCCGTGACTAACAGAAAGAAAGGCAAAAAAGGTCACAAAGTGAGAGATAGAATAATCATAAGGTTTCAGAGCAAAATGATATGGATGGAATAGAGAGAAGGAAAGAGAGAAGGCGACAGACTAAAGGCTCATAATAGCAAGGTGGCTGCAGATTAACACTGAACCGTTGTCACATCTGAAAACACAAACACACACCTACAGTATTTATCCACCCATTCACACTACACTCCGAGTACAGAAACAGAAGGACAAAACACATGCACACGCACACGCACACGCACACACACACACACACACACACACACACAAACCTCTTACACTCTTCGATCTAAGCTCCACAGCAGCACCTACTGGTCATATGTTCAGAATCTACACTGATCCTGCTGCTTTGTGAGAGGTGGACTGTTCACTCTCATCTGTCTTATTAACACTAAAACACACGTACACGTACACACACTGTCACAGCATACATTTACAGATTTCTTGAAACTTCACATAGAAAACCATATGTATGCGTACACAGCTGCATAAAAACAACAACTCACTTCATTTCTACTCAACAAAACTTGAACATGCCGGTTTGGGTGCACATTATGCATGCACATACGAACACTCACTTCACACAGAGTCTGAGGTGATTTATGAGTATACGGCTCAGGTTTGCATGATTTATCCTGCTAAAGCTGCACTGTGCACCTGAGGGACTCAACTCTCCACTACACACACCGCATGGAGGCTTGTTAGTTACGAAGCACTGGAGAAAGAGGTAGGTGTGTGTGTGTGTGTGTGTGTGTGTGTGTGTGTGTGTGTGTGTGTGTGTGTGTGTGTGTGTGTGTGCGTGTGTGTGTGTGTGTGTGCGTGCTTACGTGGTCATGAAGATTTGTTTTAGTGCACACATTTATGGTGTAATTGTGTTTTTATTGTGTATGTGGGCACACTTTGGTTTTAAGTGTGTTTTCAAATGCAGTGTTTTCATAATAAATGTGTGTGTGGTTCTCTCTCTCTCTCTCTCTATGCTGCATCTTGGCAGTGTGTTTATGACTGTGTGTGTGTATGAGTGCAAAATGTATATATTTGTCTTTATAAACTAGCTGCTGCATGTAAAGCATGAGTGGCTGAGTGTGACTACGCTCACAGTGCACACATGCATACGCCAGCATTAATATTCCTGCACAGGTATGGAGGTGTGTGCATGTGTGTGTGAGTGCTGACCTGTCTTCAGTACATCTGTGTAATAACATCCCCAGTGAGTTGTGTGAAGCCTCCATCCCACCATGAAAGATAACTCAGTCCCTCAGCAGTCTAATGGCTGAAGACACACAGCAGCACCACAAACACACACTGATACAAACACACACTGATGCAAACACACACTGATGCAAACACACACTGATGCAAACACACACTGCTGCAAACACATACTGATACAAACCAAAGACCATGTTCACTGCATCACACACTGCGATACACACACTGCGATACACGCACTGTGATGAACTGAACTTCATACTGAACGCTACCAGCGGTGAAAAGAAGTCCAACCTCCAGTAAGTTATCATCATTAACTGCAGCACAAAATCACACATATTTATGGCACAAACCCAGTCTGATGAGGAGGACTTACAAGGTGCTAATTGGTGGGGGGTGGGGGGGGTGGGGTTGGGGAGACATCATTCCCATTAAAGTTAGTAATCATGAGTCATTCTCGTCTTTCAAAAAGGTCACGCTGCTAAAAATGCCCTCAAAAACTGTTGTTGTTGCTAAGCTGGCCTTGTTTTTTTTTTTTTTTTTTTTTTTTACAAAACCTCACTTGTCAATCAGTCAGCGTGCTGGCTGCTGTGACATTTGTTTCCTTTGGATTTTCAGTTGACAAAAAAAAAAATCTAATTTCTGCCCGCCGGCGCTCTTTTGTCTCCTCAGTCATGGTAGCTATGGCTTTTCATACCAACGACCCACTTCTTCTATTTATTTTTTTATTTCAACAAACCGCTGCTGCTGCCACTGCTGCTGCTGTAAACCCAAAATGCATCACTGTCATTAAAGACTATAAGCAGATATTGGGTGTACACCCCTCACTGTCAGGTCTTCACCATCTATCACCATTATTCAATCTCCCCAGCTTTGTACAATTAAGTCTCCTTAGTTGTTAACTATTATACCATACTATATTATACTATACTATACTATACATAGTTAGTGTAATTTAATTGTATTTTAAATGTCTCTGTAGAGCCCTTTGTTCAACGATGGCTCCATAAATAAACTGACTTGATTTGACTATAATAACAAATGTATAACATTTATTAGGCTGGATCTAACCTGTGGTTTACACATTTTGCAAAACATAAAAATTAGACATTTATAAATGTACATATATAGATGAAACTCTACAACATAAATCTAAGAACGCGGTTGTGTTTGTGTGTCGGCATTTTGCGGTTTCCATTTTTTTAAATTTGCATGTGAAGCAGGAAACATTTCTGACAAGTGAATAAATTATTTATCATTTAAAGATCATTAATCGGAGTGGCAGAGGCATATTCATCTTTGTTTAGACACACACATCATTATGTGCACTTGAGTTTGACAGTATGTTTGAGTGTTTGTAATGGTGTAAGAGGAGAATCCGGGATCTCTGTGTTAATGTTATCTGGCTCCAGCTCCGGGTATCAGGAATAGAAGTGTTGTCAGACCTCAGGGGAAGACCTCCAGGCAAAAATACACCGCTGTCCTGTGAAAACCATGTATATCCAACCTAAATGTCATGAACTACAAAATGTAATAGAATGTATTTTGGGTCTTCTAGACTTAGAATGAGAAAAATATAGCAAACTTTACGATTTAATCTGGTAACGTATCTGGAAATGTTCAAAAACCCTCACACAAACACACATACACAGCCAGAGAGGGCTGCTATTGAATAAGAGAGATCATCACACAACTCACACACACACACACACACACACACACACACACACGCGTGCACGCACGCACGAACGCGTGTAACAAAACACAGGGAAGAAATAATGAATAGAAATACACAATACAACAAATACAAGCACAAACACAAACACACACTATGACATGCAAGTCCTCAGAGATTGTTGTCTGACCCAGGCAGAGTGCAGGCTGTGTGTGTGTGTGTGTGTGTGTGTGTGTGTGTGTGTGTGTGTGTGTGTGTGTGAGTGAGAGAGGTTCAGCTGTCCACGCTCACACTGCATGCGGCTGAGCGGCTTGTGGCTTTTCTTCTTAATTGGTTGATTTGCAACCAAGTCTGTGGCTGCCTGGATTTCTGACACATGCTCACAGCTGCCACACAAAACACACACAGCCGAAGTCATAAATGCATAAACACACACTCAGGGAGCAACAAACACATTAATGGATGGACACACACACACACAAATGCCCTCATGACTCATGGATATACACACAGACACACAGACAGCGCAGTGCAGACCTCTATTTTCTACACAGCTTCAGCACCTCCAACCAGCTCTCATTAATACACACTCGACTGACAGCTCACTGTTGCCATGGCGACCCCCTACCTGTTGCCAAAGGGGGCTGGGAGTTTAGGGGCTTGTGAACGCAGCTCAAAACTATCGCAGTTCAATTTTCGCTGTGTGTCAGGGAGCCGCCGGTGCTGCTGCAGGCGCACACAATTACCCACTTGGGAACGGAGAATAGTTTCATTCATTTCAATGCGATTCAATCTGGCTCACTTCAGTGCGAAAGCAATGCCCTGTTCTCTGCGTTTTGTTATGAGAGAAGCAGAAATTCTCCACAGGAGTGATGCAGGCCTACTTCATTATATAACGCTCTATCCTAATTGTTCTCTTCGGTTCATATTCCTCTATTCCGTGTTATTCATTTTAGGAAGATAAGATGAAACTAACTTGAGGAAATCGTACGGCTTAATTCATCATTCCAAGCGGTTCTATTCTAATTAAATCACCGCATATTCTATTCTCGCTATGCTATTCTTCACTCCCATACCATTCTGTTTTATACCCCTAACAAAGCTTTAATACACTCGTGGAAAATGGCTCTCTAGGCTAATTGTGTCACAGCAGTATTCTTTTTGCTGCTGTAATGAACTGTAGAGGAGTAGAGTAGAATGTATACAGAATCTGTACGGCCATTAAAGATGCATGAAATGGCCCAAATCTGCTCTATTAAAAGAATTTACTGGAGATGAGACTTTATGCTTCATTTCTATTTGCACCTTACTTAAGTGCAACCTTTGTTCCCAGGACGTGTTAGCTGCTTCTGTCTCCAGAACCTGGACCACTTTACAGCTTTTTGTCCCATATGTTAACATCAAACTCTGTGTCTGTGTATTTCTATACACAAACTCCAACAAAGGGTTTCCGTAGCCTGGCTCTGTGTTCAACTCCATTGAGACCAAATGAAATATAGTGATGAGTGGGGTTATTCGACCATCACAACAACAGAATAAGACAGAGAGGAGAGTAATCAAATGCAATAACTGTCTACAATCTAAAGTGCATACTAATAGACTTTTGCTCCGAACCAAAGTGATTTTTCTTAAGTCTGGTCCATCTCCTCTATTTTTTCATTTGATTATCAAATCTGGAACAAAATTAGGGATTTTCTCATCACAGCAGAGTTGCAACATCCTTCCTGGAACTAAGTGAGCTAAGTGGAGCTTAAATCAACATGACATAAAACAGTGACAGCCAGCAGAGAGATCCATATACCAGACCGGCCAACAGCAGCAGCTCGTGAGACCTCAAACTGTGTGTGTGTGTGTGTGTGTCATTGATAAGTATACATTTAATATTACATACAATGTTGCAACTTGGATTTAGACTATTTGACCGGGTCATTTTCTGTGCCGCCACACATGTACACTCCGAGTACAGAAACAGAAGGACAAAACACACCCCCCACACATGCATGCACACGCACACGCCGCACACACGCACACACACACACACACACCAGAAGGCCACACAGACTGATGTAGCTGTTAATGTCACTGTGAGGGCTGTCAGCAGAACGAGCCGATGGTGAGGGACATGCGTGTATGTGTGTATACGTGTGTGTGAGCCGAGGAGGGCAGATGGCCTTCAGCAGGTCATTAATACTGACTACACCATCCAGCAGTGACCTCTACCACTTAACCCCCCTTCATACTAAAACCTGTTGTAAGACAGATGAGGAGAAAACGGTGCAGCTCTACACTCTGAGAGATGGTGAGAACTCGCTGTACGCTTAACCCTTCTGTGGGAGAAACTGTTGACTAAAGAACTTAAAGAACAACAAAAATAGTGACGAGTTTGAGTTAGATGGCTCTCAGTAGAGTCCCTGACTGCTTAAGATGATAAATGAAAATCTAAGTACTGTAAACTTGCATGTTTTAAACTATACTTTTGAGCTGTTACAGTAGGTTGTGTTGAGCATTAGAGGCGACCAACCAACGCCTCATGTCTTGCACTAAAAGCTGCACTTCAACGCACCACACAGCATACAGCCAAAAGCCAACTGACCGCCAACATGTATGTACATTCTGTGTCTGCATGAGACGTAATATGTAGTAAGTAGTCAGTATTTGGACTCCAAAGAAGAAAGACACACAAAACGAAGAAAAGAAAGAAAAAGTAATGGCAGAAAATGAGGGAAATGACTTTAAATAAAGATATTCACTGGGCTGAACAGGCAATCAGACAACACACCACAAAAACTCCAGGTGATGGTTAGCCACATACAGCCCAATGGTACCCAACAACCAAGTGTTGTCTAAGGGCATCACACCCCTCTTGGAGAAATCATCATTTTAGTTCCGTTTACAATCACAACAATTTTTTAAACAGGAAACGCACATGGACTTGCACAGCACACTTTAAAACACATGCACCTATTGTTTTCTATGAGAGCCCACACATGGTCAGCCTCAGATACCCCATACCCCTGCTCCATACATCGACTGCTGGAAGGCTGGATGACTGTGCTGTGGGTGTCAGGTGGTGTTATGTTAGATGATGTAACTAAGTGTGTGTTGCACTTCACTGCTTGAATGAAGTTTCTACATTTTCTGACGAAGATGAAGGATGAAAAATACTTTTTCTTTCCCCCTTGTACTGTTTGATTTACAGTCTATATTACACACTGGGTGTCCCAACCGCAAACATATCTATATCAGCTTGCACTTTAGATGACTATCTGAATATTACAGCTGGATAATCCCACTTCATTAAACCTACAGAGTAATGCAGATGTCTTACAATAGCACAGATGTTAGACAAACAAAACCAACAGCCCACTAAAAGATAAAGACACTGATTGGTCTGTCAGCATGCGTTACACAACATAAAGCTTCATATTTGTTTGACGCATTCACTAATGTTATGAAAGTAACAACTTCTGACTTTTTTTGTAATACAACCTATACAAAGACCAAATATAAAGTGAATGATACATGTGTGCACCGATATGTTATCATATTTTATAATCATACTCTTTCAAAACTTTGGAGTGCATGACCCCAGTGGGAACAGAGGCCTATACATCCATATACTGTATATCCATCCAGTTAAACAGGACCATATGTACTGTATGTGGCTTATGTTATTTACTGTATCAACATTGTTATTTCTCCTTCCATGACCTATGTGTCATTGTGGATTTATGGTGAAAATTCCTCACTTTCTAACCTCTCCACTGAGGGCCAGGGGAGTGATAGAACTGGGTCGGGCTCTGGACTGGATCTGGAGCCACTCAGACAGGCTTTCACAGAGCTTAGGACTGACGGACTGTGGAGGGCGAGACTGGCAGTAAATCTCTGTTCACTTCATGTCCAGACATATAGCAGAGAGATAAAGTGTGTCTGTGAGGTTCTGTAATAATGCCATCAATACATTCTTTCTCTTGTTCCTTTAATTGGAGGGGTTTTTACTTTTTTTACCCATTTTCCTACAGACTCGTCTCACCCTCTTCTACTTCAGTTTCCACATTTCACAAAAAACTATGACAAACCTCAGAGAAAGTATGCTGTGTCTGATCTAGGGTTGGCATATAATTACCAGCTGCCAAGCCGGTTTTTTGAAAACACTGGCTAGTGTTTTTGCAAATTGATGTGGTGAAAAACAACGGTCTTGTGGTAGTGTAAAGGCACTACATGAAAGCATCCTCCACACAGCAACAAGTACGTCCAATTTGCCTACACCCTCGTGTACTCATGTAAGCAGAGGTACTGAACACGGTCCAACCTGTTCCTGTCTCTCCAGCCAGCGGTCCACCATGGGGTGATTGGCGCTGAGTGATGAGCGTGCCGTCTCTCGCTGAAACTCTCTCTGATTGGCCCATGTCCCTGCATCTCGTGGCAGACTGCGGTACGTGTCCATGACTTTACCCTGCAAAGACACGGAAACTGGTTTAAACTGAATGCCCACATTATGTCCAGTTTCTTCCCTGGACTGACTGTTTTCTAGTTTTCCAATGTATGCTTACTTGCCTTTTAGTGATAATTGAATGTCTTAACGACGGATACCGTTATGTATAAAGTATTGGCAAAAAAGGTGTAAGGGCAATGGTGGCAGGATACAACTAATTCATTTAATAATTTTACCCAAAATATAATGACTGGGGCTTGGACTTGTACCTTCTGTCAACTACAAATCAAGTGTCACAAGCTGCTAATCAGCAGCTACCAGTGAAGTGATATGAAATTGAAGTTAATGTCCGGGTTTACAGGGCGTATAATAGTTCACTTTGAGAGTTTTATATCTTAGTGAACACAGGATCATTTCCAATGCTCTTTCTCCCCAAAACAGATATATAAAAGCTCTCTGTCTCTGGTGTGCTTGTAACTGAATGTGCACAGTTATTTTGAATTGGCACTTTTTTGGCTAGCTCTGTTTTTGACACCCAGACACCTACCTTTCTCTCGAGGCTGTTGGTGCCAGAGGAGTGGCGAGCTTTCAGGAAGCCAGCGGTGGTGGACCAGCGGGTTGGGTTCTTCCTCGATGGCGGCTCTTCCGATTGGACCCGTGCGTCGCCGCCGCTAAACGGCCCGTTGATTGTCAGCAGGGCGGGGTCGCTGCTGCGCCGGACATGGAGGGGCATATCTGAGAGACAGGAAACAGGGCAAAGCTGTAGCGGCAGTATTTTAACTTTTTTATCCCCCCCTACCCCAGGCTATCACTGCTATTAATTGAACTTGTTTCTATGAAAGAGCTTTATTGGCCATGTGTGAATAGAAGACAAACACTGCTTTGCTGTAGTTGATAAGACTGAAGAAAATGGATGATTGATGTAAATATACTGGAACAAATTTTGTTCCTCAAACATTGTGGGCTAATAAAAGCAATTCATCATCGAGATTCCATTATCATCCCATGGTGGAATAATCTGATTTATCACTAAAAGTCTCATCAGGCAGCTCTAGTTTCTACTTTACTGTCAGCTTACTGCCTTATAACACTGAGCAGAAGACAGTGTGTGGGAACAACAATATGAGGAAGAGCCTATTGAGAAACAGCAGTGTAAGAGGATGCTTTCCATTAAAACTCTTCACTCTGTTTAAAAGTTGCGGTGCGTGGGAAGTGGGCCGAGGTCCAAATAACAACTGCAGCAAGGGCAACGCGCACAAAACACCACAGCTTGCGCTTGTACACAAGACACAATGTTATGACATTAAAAATCTCCCATTTTCAGACCTCTCCAAAATCCCACGGGCACATTTGATTGGCTGAAATGTACCCAGCGGACCACACAAGAGAGATGGAGAGTAACGAAAAAGTGTTGAAAAAAAAAACTGGAGCGTCTTCTTCAGATGACAACGCCAAGTGTCATGTTCCCATGTTCTCTTCCAGGACGTTCTGCTGCTCGAACACAGTCAGATGTTTTGGAAGGTGGTGCGTGTTGATACAGGAAATAACTGCAATCTGGCCAGCGACAGGAGTGTGTCTGAGTCAACAGTCGTGTGTATTGTAAGACTAAGTGCGTGACAAGATCCAGCATGTCTATCTGTGTGTGTTTGTGTCCCTGTTTATGTATCTGTACTCTCTGATAAGTTTGTAGGTCAGTGCTCTCTTCATACGTTTGTTTAGAAGTATGTGGATCTGAAGAGGCTCAGTGTGTGTGGACCGTTATCAGTGTGTGTGCGTGGGTTTGTGAACCATTATCAGCTGTGTGTGAGAATGTGTGTTAGTGATGAGTCTGTATTTTGTGAGCACACATGCCAGTGGACATGTGTTTGTATTTGGAGATATCTGGAACAACAGCTCGAGCGTGTGTTAGTAATCTGGAAGTGTGTGTGTGTGTGTGTGTGTGTGTGTGTGTGTGTGTGTGTGTGTGTGTGTGTGTGTGTGTGTGTGTGTGTGTGTGTGTGTGTGTGTGCGCGCGTATACACTCATGTAATTGGCTGACTGGTGTTGTTGGGTCACCCGGAGCGTGGGACCTAAACAGCCCTGTGTGGTGGGAGGCAGCGGCACTCTGGGAGATGGAGTTCAGGAGGGGAAAGAGCGCAGTGCTACAGTGAAGTTAAGGCTCTAAACTTTACCCCCCCTTGCTCTGATTGGGAACTGACTGCTACTCAGGAACAAATCATTTTTTGGTTGTTTCTCAGAGCTTTCACTTTCTACACAATTAGTCTCAGTTTCTCACCTGTATGCGGTCTATTTCAGGTGAATGCTGCATTGTTGGATAATTCCATTAAAAAGCACAAAATTATGCAAACTTACTATGCATGCTGACATTTTGAATAAACCTAATGTATGAAAGAGCAGGCACAATTCAATGTTGTTCTCCTTCACGCATTTACCCTGCATCTGTTAATATTGTGTTATTTTTAAAACACCAAAGGCAACAGTCTCTCATTACATTAAACAGTCAGTCAAGGAACCAAACAATGCCTTGTAACTTATCATTGTTCCGCTCTCTGTAAAGCACAATGTGAGGCACAGTGTTTGTGTGTTTTGCCTGTTTCTGGTTCCTCTAGGGCAGTGAAGATGGACTTAATAACTCACAAAATTTAAAGCACTAAAGTTTAATGACAACTTCCTTCCAAATAAAAACTTTTAGCCAATAAATATGCATTGTTAAAAGCAAAATAACATTAACAGCACGATACTGAGAGAAACCACAGCTCTTCAAAAGGAGTATCAGAGACCACATTACTATATTTTAGAGATAAACGATTCAATTATTTTATCCCAGAATACATTTTTGCATTTTGGGAAATTAACTTTTCAAACTGGCATCTGAAAGCTTCACATGTTCACAACAGTGGTATTGTCCTTTCATCAGCATTTCCATGTCTGCAGAGGTTTTGAGTTTAACAAAGCCAAGAAACTAACATCAATCCATTCGTGAATTTCAATAGAGCTCTCTGTCTAATAAGCTTAATCACTTCTCTTTTGAGTTTGTGGGCCGAACAAGAAAACTGGCAAAGACCCACAGAGTCCAGCGCCTCTCATCTCGTCCTACATAAATCAGTGATTGAAAGCTATTCTCATTAGGCGCTCACGGAAAAAAAAAATTAATCAAATTCCTTCTCTTCCATGACAGACATTTCTCTTAAAACCCGGTAAAATTCAGCAGATGAGATTCAGTGTCTTCAATTAAACAGGGTTAGAATTTATTATGGAGACGGTTAAATTGGACGGAACTGGCAGGTGTGATTATGCCCAAGATTTCCACTTCTTACCGCAAATTCACATTCAGCATCTCACCCAGAAATCCAATTAGGAGTGGAGTGACCTCTCTCGCACTCTGTGGGTGCGCTTGTGTGTGAGCGTGTGAGATAGGAGATTTTGGTGGCTGCTGTGTCAATCAATGCCAGCTCACAGGTCATTAGTGGATAAAGTCACACTCCAACCGGTGGGGTATTTTTAGTGATAATAAAATATGCTAATTAAAAAGTCGTTTTGTTGGGTTTTTTTTACTTTAATTTGTTCATTGCAGTGTGAGAGTGGGGAATGTGTACATGTGTTTGGAGATTATTTTTTATTATTTAGTTCTGGGAATTATGTTTAAGAAGGAAAAGTGTTCTTTGTTAAAAGTGAAAACACATTTATCAAGGGACTCACTCCTCCTTACAGCGAAGTGCAGGAAAAAATGCAAGAAAACTTACTTAAATAAAGTGCGAGCTGTGCATGAGGCAGCAGGTTTGACAGTGAATCAGCAGATAAACAGCAGCAGGGAGTGGAGACATTGTTTTTGACTTTAATTTTTAACTTTGCACAGTATTTAAGTGTTGGCAAAGGCAGTACAGTACATTTTCCATTTAAAATCAACTCTAATCAGTCTGTATTGTTTAAATGCATAAGCAGCATAAACAGCAGTGGAGTGGAAACCACGCCCAACCGCTTCAAACTGTCACCGTGCCAGTCGAGTTTTAAGAGCCACTCTCAAGTGATTTATCACAAGCATGTTCCCAGAAGAATAGCCATTCAGATACAGGAATTTAACCTATTTTTGCTCCATTGTTCATGGATGGTACATTTAAGTTTTATTCACGTAACGTTTAGTGACGTTTGCCAACTTCGGCTCACTCTCTGTGAGTGGTACCCGGACGTTTTAGCAAACCAGAGGCAAGTAAGAAACCTGAATAAAAGTTGGGATTTTCTGGGTTTGAACACCGTTGGAAACATTCTATATTATAAATGTGGGTCTTTTAGGTACATTTTAATGTTACATATTACACATTTACGAAACTGTTTAAGCTATCTTACACACAAGAATATTTTTAAGTCAAAAGATATCTAAATATTTATTGTTCTTGAAGTTTGCAACCAGGTGTAAAAGTGAATCATTTAAATGAAAAGTTTCACTTTTTGCCGTCAGAAACATACAGATCCAGCGGGACACAGGAAGACTGCGTTAGCACAAGAGAGAAATATTATAAGAGTGAGACAGTGAGAGTATGTATTTGTCTCTGTGTGTATCTGTGAGTGTGTGCCTGTTAGCTTCTGCTTGTGGTTGTGTGCAAAAGGTTTTGCTAGATCCAAATTGACAAATCACCTACAAGAGTCGGTTTCCCATCCAAACTCATGGTAATTACAGTAGAAGAAGCGACTTGGCCGGCAAAACTGCAGAGGTGGACGGGCTCAGCGTCACATTTGATTTAGGAGGCAGCGAATAGAACCAATTAGCCACTTTGGCCGGGGATCAAACGGCTATCTGTGCCTGAAAAAAAAGGCCCTCCTGTCCAATTAACAGAATTTATGGACAGGGCTAAGGTACCGCTGGGCTGTGATAAGGTAATTTGTTGGGTTTGCTGTATACTGCAGCAGTTGCTGACATTTGACGCTAATGAGGATGACAGATTTGTAATTTAAGAGGAATATAAGAGGAATTGACTAAGTTATTAATCACGTGTTAAGTAAATTTAGTCCCTGATTGTAGCTTTAGATAATGGTCCCTCCATCCAAATAATGAATACATCTACGGACCCGATGGTCTTCAATCCAGCCTCATATATCCTTGATTTTTTTTTTTTCTTTAGCTCCAGTGTTGGGACTTACTGGTGCGCAGAGCGGAGGGCGTGACCTCGATCTCACTGGCGGTCTGGTAGGGTTGGAAGGCTGAGGCTCCGCTTCCAGCACTGAGGTCCGCAGCAAAAAGGTCGGGGCTCTGGGTCCCTGTGGAGCTGGCACTGGTACCATCGCCTCCATGATGGGGCTCCTGTTCGTCATACACAGCTATCAACTAGAGAAGGGAGGTAAAAGAGAGGAGAGGTCAGAAGGTGTTGGATTTAAGAAACACGCTGCTTTATATTGCATAAAATGTGTATCTTGAAAAGTAAACAGGCTCAATCTCTGCACGGTTTCAGAAAGCGAAGGGGAGGTGCAAGAAGTAGAAAAAATACTGAAAAGTAGATTACATATATGGAATAGGTTTTTTTCTTTGTATTTGAAAAAGTCTTAATACCCAAACATACACTAGGATCATCTGGAATTATGAGAGAAAATTACAGTTACAAAGAAAGGGAAAAAAAGGGGACAAAGACATGGAGATGTGAATGTGCAGTAAGAAGCGAAAGGGAAGTGCTGTAGGTTAGATGTGAGACAAATCCTACAATGAATGACATAATGGAGCATAAATACCCCCAAATAATGGAGGGATTTAAAAAAGGAAAGGGAAGAACGGGTGGGAGAGCAAAGAGACGGGAGTGAAGAAGAAAAGGATCAGCGGGTATATTCGATTTGTGGAGAAGTATTGCCTTTGTATTAGAAATAGCTGCTTAAACCCCCAAAAAGTTAAGCAGCATGTGCAGAAGCGATAGCTCCGTGTTAGCTGCTCACTCCTAGACCTTGGTAACTTTGGATAGATGGTGACTAAAGAGACATCGGCTGCAAGGACAAACTCTAGAGTGAGCTGGAGAAGAAAGGACTCGCCATTTTCTTTCAGTTTGAACACAGGTGGTCCTTTTCTGCTCAAATGCATAAGGGCCGCACATACAGTGTAAACGTATATGGAGGTGATTTAGGCTCTCCATTTTATGTTATGACACTGAGGCGCTCATTAAGTCCAATCATATCCTCTCTTCACTCAAAATGCCTCCACATCTGCCTTCAAAGCTCTTCTCCCTCACAGACCTGATTAATTCCAGCCTCTACTGAGCCCCTTTATTCGATTAAAGATGAGATTCACGCCATCCCTCTGTGACTCCCACCAGGCGCACATGTGTGTTCAGCTGGCTTCAGTTAGCCGAGGAGAAAATGAAAAATCCATCCAACATTTGCCAATTCAATAGGATGTGATCTAACTGTCCCTCGTGGTGAGATCTGATGCATAGAGGCATGAATGTGATAAAATCCCTACTCAAAAAGTCAACCCCCTAACCCACAATATCTCACACACGTTAAAAAAAACCCCAAAAAACAGGGATGTTAAACAGATAAAACAGTTTCAAGATATCAGCGCAGTTCATCTGGATTTATTTACAAGATCCTGACCAAAGAAAAACCCTGAACTTTAAAGTAAACTTCACCAAACACCATGTGGCAAGAGGTAGCTGATCAAAAGCAGACTTTCACTCCAGGAAAATACCAAAAAATGATAAACCTGAAAAACTGAAATTGAAAAGATGGTTGCTATTGAAAATCTCAAAAAAAGAATTTCCAAGTCAAGGTTCATGAGTTTCATTTTGCTTTGGAGAGAGATTTTTTATCAACGGATTAGAGGTATTGGAAAACCAGCTCTGAATTGAAACCACAACCAGGGTCTGAACCACGTTGGAGCCAGGGGGAGCTTGGCACTGTTTTTGCCATGTATTTGAGAAGCTCTCCCCTTTAGGAGCCGATGTGGTTGTCCAGAAGCATGTTAGCATTAAAGTGCTAGATTTCGAAGTGGAGTTTGGTCTGTAGAGGTGCAAAGATTTAAAAAGAATAAGACTGATGTAGCTGAAGACTCAGAGAGGCTCTCAATGTTAGGTAGCAGATGTCTTGCATTTCGGTCTTTCTGTATCTTCATCATCACGGGTCATGCATAAAGTTAGGCTATTATTGATGTATGATTCATGCATGACGGTGATACTGGCATGCATCTATTCTGCATGCTATACCATTGAAGCATTGTGGGACAATATGATTAAACAACTAACTTTAATTCAGATAGCAGAAAATAAAATTCCCTAGTCCCACTCACACACACTGTGCCAAACTACCATTATCCATATCTCTGTTTTGTAATCAGCAAACTGTGCGTCAATCCGTCAAGCCCTTGGTGTAGTTTGCACACTGACCACGTCAATGAGAAGGAATTCAAAAATATAGATAATAGACTTTAATGTTGCTCCTGCCTATCTATTCCTGAAAGCAAGGTTTGGACGTACAGCAGTTCAGTCATTTGGGTTATATGTGTGTTAATCTACAAGGATAGGGCCAGAGGCTAATACTGACAAGCAGGGCTACACTACACTACACTACAAACAGCAGTGACAAAGAAAAGTCTAATAACAGCAAGTAAATGAACTCATGCAGGGAGAGAGTCATTAGTTAACAAAACAGAGTGGACGTTTTAGTGTGAGGAGTTTTTGTCAAATCTACAAAAATGACCCTGATGATGTAATTAGAGTAATCTTGGTTTAGGTTAAGCGACTAAACCTAGACTACAAAGTTGAGACAGTCTAATGAACAGATACTATTTGTTGCATTATGAGAATCATATCCAGTGTTTTTGGAGATTAACCTTTACTAGAGTTAAGCTAAAAGATATCGCAGTCTCTGCTGCTTTGTGTCTTGTGAGTCCAAAATAAAAAAACCCTGGAAATAAGACAATTGCAAAAAGAACATTTGAATTTTTACTTATTTAACAACAAACAAAAGACATTTTGGTTGCTTTTCTTTCTCATATTGAACCAGACCAAGGAGGATCTGTTTTACCTTTAATTTTAATTTGTACATACATGACTGTTAATTATATGTCGATTTCAGTGTACTAAGGAATGCAAATATTGTATTAGCAGCTACAATAACCGTTATAACTGCTGACAAAGCGCGAAGAAGCCACAGTGGGAAACTCTCACAGCTTTGTTACCTTTGACTGAACAAATTCAGACAATCTGGACGCTGAAATTCTTGTGCCTATATTGCTGCAATGGTCCCACTCAATGGAGGATGAATGAACTTAATGCTTAGCTCAGAGCTATCACCTACTGACACATAATAGATTAACAGAATCAGAATCGATAAAACCTACCTGATACCCAATTCTGCTTTAAGGGGCCTACCTTTAACATGCTGCATATAGTGTTACATGTAAAAGAGGGGAAATACTTCTCAGTGGTGGTCATTTACACACCTCCTGATATAAACCACTGGAATAATTCTTATAAAAAACATAAACAGCAAACACAAACAGAAAATATTTAGATTTTGAGGCCTTCAAGGCAACACTGTGAATCTCACTTAATGAAAGAAGCCAAACTCATAAGGCATCAATCTGAATAAAACACACGACTTCAACATGTTCACACTAAAGGACAGACTCACACCATATTGAAAGGGAAACATTTGCACACACAATTACATTTAGACACACAGAGACACCCACACAATCCATTAAAACACACACACACACTCATACCATTCATATCCAACTACCAGTTTTCCAGCACATTAAACCTTCATTTCATCCACATTTAGCCTAAGAGCTGTGGAGTTTTATAGCACGCTGGACAGGCTCCCTGGTGAGAGGAACAGGCTCTCGAGGGCACACACACACACACACACACACACACACACACACACACACACACACACACACACACACCTCATTTTTCCCATTAGGCCCTTTACATAAATGTGGACACATTTACTTCAAATTAGAGCTAGCGTCAGCCGGGGGCTAATGTGTACACACAGTAATGGGGGTAATAAAAGGTCAAAGGGCAGAAAGAAGGGTTGTGGAGGAAGGGGGTGTGAGTGTGTGTGTGTGTGTGTGTGTGCACATAAGTGAAGGAGCAGTAGGTAGAAGGTGTTAATAAGTGGATGAAGAAGAGAAAGAAAGAAAGGAGTGAGAACAAGGAGAAGTAAAAGGAGGGAGGGTGTGTGTGTGTGTGTGTGTGTGTGTATGAGTTTAAGTGAGACACATGGGAGAAGGCAGTGAGACAGACAGGGGGTGTGTGTCTGTATGTTTTATGCACACGTCTTTATAAAACTTCCTGTATGTGACTGTCAGAGAGCCCTCCACTCTTCCCTCATTAGAGCTCACTTCAGCAAGAACAGCTGAGTCAGCAAGCCCCCTCCCTCCCCAGGCCCGCTCCCTGAGGACACCACAGTAGAAGAAACCCCCCCCCCGCAACCCCATGTGCTTTTACAGCCCATGTGGTTGTTATTACATGGTAATCAGTTAGGCTGCAGTGCGCACTGTGAATGTGGTCAGGCCTGCAAACCTTTAGCTGATCTGATATCACTGAATGCTAGAAATGATCAGAGAGAGTCATTAATCTCAGAACAAAGGCAGTATGGTCGATACAGTATGATGTGGTTGTTTATGCAAACAGCCCCAAGACTGCCTTAAGCCCTGAGGTATCTGGCATTACAGATTGACTAAGAGATTTTACCTAATTTACATTTTGTGATGCAGAAATGTTAGAGCTATTTAATTATATAGCATAGAAATAGTCAAACAACTTCTTAATAGCATTTGCACATTTCCATTTATATGTTTCCCCTCAAAAAGTTGCAATTATCAGAATATAATGTTTCTACAACAGTGAACTCTCGTTCTTGGACTGCTGGAGGTTTGCCCACAGGGATCCCAGAGGTTTCCTATTATCAAATTATTATACAGTACACAAATTATGTATGCATGAGATCAGAACAGTGTACATACATTCATATGCAGCATACGCATACATGGCAATGAAGGATTTTTAATTTAAAAAACAATAACAAATGCTTGCTGGGAAGAAGATAAGAGACAAATGTCCCAAGTGTGATGGTCTTCTGTTCATTGCTGGGAAATAAACTTTTGATTATTTGAATAGTAAACATGTTGAACGCTGTTAGAGCTGTCAGGAACAAACACTGTGTTTTCAGGAGACAAAAACTAATTAACCAGCGATAATTATTAATTAACATGTTTCCAGTAAACACAATTTATGGCAATTTTTCCAAGTAAAGTAAAAGAATTTTTTTTTTTTTACTGAGTTACTGGATAATCCTACACTTGCACTATTAGCATTAAAACCTTTGTAACTTTTGTACAAATGTATGTTCGTTCTGGGGGAATGCATAATGTACGCTCCTCTGTATCAAACTGTTTGGTAATGTTATGTGTGCCCACACACACACACACACACACACACACACACACACACACACACACACACACACACACACACACACACACACACACACACACACACACACACACACACACACACACACACACACACACAGGCTATATTCTCAGGCAGACATTTATTGGTTTTCTAATGCAACCTCTGCTTGGTCCTCATTGCTTTTATTTCCAGTTCATCCTTTAGTCATTTCTATATGTTCTATAGCTTCCTGTTAAAGAAAAAGGCTTGGGCAGAACATGAATGACAGGTAAACACGCTAAACATCAGTTTTGCTATGTGTTTCCTTCGTCTATTCATTGTAAATGAATGATACTGGGGGGGGCATCAGAGGTCACAGCTATGACTGACAGCTGCTCCCTCAGGACTTGATGCTGTTCCTGTTGGATATTTCTGCTAAGCGAACTGTTGTCTGTGCGCTATGAAACTGCCCCAAGTCAAAGCTAATTGCTCAGGTTTGTTGACAAGCACAGCCTTGACCCTGCCACCTATCATCACACACGCACACACACACACACACACGCACGCATGCACGCACGCACACACACACAAGCTCGGAGAAAGGTGACATCCAATCAGCAGGGTTGGTTTCCCCTGAGGAAAACAGAGGACGCGTACATGAGAAATGGGTGTTGATTAGCCTGGGAAATTGTGTCAATAAAAGCCACAAGGTTTAGACAATTTAAAATGAATCTAACCTTCTTCTGTGACTTACAGCTTAACCTTTCACAGTTCGATGAGGGCTGCAACAATTATTTTCCTAATTATTTGTTTTTAGATCAATCATTTTGACGCAAGCTTGTTATGAAGTACACAGAAGGACATATGAAGAGGGATCAGTGTGTATGTGTGAGTGTATAGTAACTGCTCATGGATGTATGTATTTATGTGTGTAGAAAAACCCCTCTCACAGTTTATCAACTTTCTTAACTTTCACATCCAAGCCTAAACTCAAGCCAAAAAAAGAAAAAAGAACAATCATTGAAAAGTAAATTATAATGGAAAGTGTGAGTCAGTCCACTTTTCAGCAGTCACTTGCAGCACATAAATCATCATCATAACTCTCGCTAGAACAATACGCTGGCAGCGGGGCCAGAGAGAGGGAACCGAAGGTCTCTCAAAGGGGAATTAATCCTTACGGGTGTGTGGTGGTGAGGGGGTCGAATTTAGCAAGGCACAGTCGGTGCTTGCACCACATCAGCGATCAGCCAGTCTTATTTCATCAGAAATCCCTGAGCTTATGCGGTGAGGCCGTCCAAAAATTACAGTTGCCTTAGTTCTGGCTACCGACTCCAAAACATAAATCTCTCCAAGCTGCTACATCCATCTATCGACCGTTTGATTTATTCCCGCGTCACATGCAATAACGTCAAGTCATTACAATTTCACACAGAATTATATTACATCAATAGACCGCATTTTCCTTCATGTCAAGCTCTACATTGCATAGCGTTTGTGTTCTTTCGTATGATTTATTGAATCTAAACCTTATTAACAATTAGAGTTAACATCTAAAATGAAAGGCAGGAATGATTATTTGAACAGAGGGGGAATTTGCCCATCATACACAGTAGAAATGACAAGACAAGAGACCACAAAGAGTACGAAATGACAAGGCCTGCCTCACTTGAGTAATGTTGGTTTTATCTAAACATCATAATTCAAAGTATGGGTTCAACCTATGATTAATTAATATGCAAAGTTTGGGTACTGGAATCAGTAGAAGGAAGAGGGAAAGACTGGGATCAATGGGTCACTTTTTTCACTAATTTGGAGAGCAAAGTAGTCAGCAAGGGCAGATTTTAACTGATTAATGGACCTATTTCCACTGGACTTATTCCACTGGGTTTATATAATTGGAAAGTTCATTGGATGCACTTAGATACATTTGGAAAGTCCCATTTGGTATTTAGCTCATTTGTACTGGACATATTGAAATCTCAGTACTGAATTATTGCTTTTTATATTTCACTTAACATTACACATTTTCTATTAATCTTTTGTAATTGCCTTTTCCAAGTCATTGAGGTTTCTCCTTGCCTTTGTAGAGAGCTCAGGCCGGATCAAGAACCATTGGGCTCTACAAGTAAGTACTTAACTGAAGTTATAAATATGTCTGACAACAATAAGTATTACTTATTTCTTTCTTTAGCCTCTATCTGATGTGCAGCAGGTGGGAAACTTCCATATTCCCTCTTATTACCGTGTTTTTGATTTGGTTGGTTTCACTAAAGACAGCCAATACAATTCTAAAACACAGTTTGGGACTTTTTTTAAACACCATGGCAACAACCTCAGACATTCCACCAAAGAACTACTGGAAACCAAGAACTAAATAAAAAATAAAACCTTAAATAAATTGCAAACAAAGGTGACCCCGATTCTGGAAACCCAAATTCTCCAGACCAGGCTTCCACTAAAGCAGGTCCATGCCAGGGAATGAGAAGGCAAAAAAGCAAAGCTGTCAGCAAACGGAGGGAAGTAACCACTTCACTTTCGCCTACACAGCTGTGTAATCCAAAACATGTTGTTCCGACTCTCCTCTTAGGTCAGAAAAGTGCAGCCTAGAACATTTTCCTCGGTTACGTGCTCCAGGAACCGTGGAGAAAGCGTGAGGCTGCAGCAGGCCTTTTCCCAATAGCGACAGCCATCAAAACTCTCAGCATCAGCCTGCCGCAGCCAAACCCGCAGAGTGCAGACAGGCAGTGGCCGATGTTACTCCCGGGTCAGCATACCACACTGTTTATGTGAGGACTCTAGTTTCAAAAAGTCTAGCACTGAAGGAAAAAAAACTCGACCCAACATTAAAAAAAAATCCTCATTTTTAAAAGATGGTTGGTAACTTTAAACTTTGGATGACAACATGATTATACTTGCAGACAAGATTCTCTAAATGTCATGGCTTGGAAAGATGAACAAAACAGATATTTGAACAGTGAACCATAGTTTTGCTCTTTCATGACATTTATTTTCACCTTTTCAGGAAATCTCCTTGAAATTTGCCCCTCGAGTTGAGGCGTTGGAGGAATGTGACTCTTGACGGGTTGATTAGGTAAAGGAGGAAATAGACTGTATATAAAGTCTCTGTTTGAAAAAGATGGTTAGGTCTGAATGCTGTGACAGAGTTATAGTTACATGGTTTCCGCTCTACAAGTAACAAATACCTGAGGGCGGCGAAAGCTATGCATTGAGGCCGCAGAGGGAGAGGAAAGGTGTTTTCTCTTCTTTCATACATCCAGTTTGATTTGTTAAGTGAGAGGTTACATGAAAGCATCATTTTTCAACATATGCCATTCGGTGGACAGCTGTACAGGCAAGAATAACAGTGACTCCATCTCACCTACTACATCAACAAGAGTCATTTTAATAGACTCACAAATTCAAGGTGAGGAGAGGCAGATTAGATGGTTGGTTCTATAGCAGCGGCAGACCACAGAATGCCTTGAAATAAGGGCTGGGTACTTGTGAAATAAAACATGAACCTTTAGGGGACAGAAGCATGGGCATTACTTTACACAAAAGGGAAAGGTTTAGAGGAAACTAATTATGAGAGATGTGTCAGGATTTGTCTGTTAGGTCAGCAGATGACCAATGGAACTGTATGATTGTTTCAAGGTGATTAATCAAAGCATACTGCAATGTCTGACAAAAAACTGAAAAACCTTTTATTTCAATTTGGGGCAAATGCCTCAATCGATCAGCGCAGGGTGTTACCACCTCTGCTAGACAAACTGTAGTCCACTTTGGAGATTCCAAGATTGATGGCATGTGTGTTAATGTGCTGCTGCACAAGCAGAATTTGTGCAAGCAATTGAATAATATCCAGATTTACTTTTGTTGGTCGTTTGTTGGTTGTTGGTTGTTTGTACTATAAGCCCCTTGAGGGGAACCTTAATGTTATAGCAATGACATTTTAGACAATAGTGTGCTTCCAACTTTGTTGCAACAGTTTGTGTCTACACAACAACGCACCCACACACAAAGCCAGGTCCATAAAGAAATGGTATTCCTACTTTGGTGTGGAAGAACTTGTTTTGCCTGCACAGAGACCTGAACTCCGTCCAACACTTTTGGGAGGAACTAGGAGGTTGACTGCGAAGTCATCTACAATGTTTGAAAGGAATAAATGCAGGAAAATGTCTGGGAGCTAAAATAGTGCTGCTTACAAAACTGTCTATACAAAACTTGAGATTCTAATGGAATCAAACTGACATCTGAGTCAACTTTTCCTCCAAAGCTTCACTCTACATCTATCACACTAACACGCACATTTAAGCTTATCCTGTCCCATTTCTGCATTCAGACGGAATTTAAGTACAGCGTGTGCAGTGAGTTCTTGCTATAGCACTCTGAAGTTATTTTGTTACTTTGTTCTTTCACAGTCACCACATATCACTCTAATCCACTCACACAGTCATATCTGCCAGTTTCAGAAAGACAATTTTAAGACTTCTTGGACCTTTCAATAATACTTGGAATATTCTTTAAGACTGTTTCGACAACTAAAATAAAGAAACAGCCCACAAAAACTGATTTGAATATGAGATATATAAAAGAGGACAACAGGATATTTAAAAAAGTAGGCTTACTCTCCATAAACATAACACTTTCTTTTAATATGATTTGCATAGCATCAGAACTTTATATTGTATTAATCCAAGAGCTGATGAACATGTGGGTCTAATTTAATGTCACCAACCTTTGGGGAAACTGCACAATTCACTGCACTTGTCTTGTTTGCCAAGTTTTAATGCCACTAAACACAAAGAAAAGAACTACCAGTGTCCAATACTTCAAAAGCCTGCATTAAATAGTGGAAAGTTCAAGATGCATTGGGTGTTTAAAACTTTCTCAGACCGTACTTTCAGTAATCAAATAGGTGTTTTGCAACAACTATTTCGTGAGACTTTATTGAAAAGTGTTAATCCGAGCAGCAGAAGCCAAAGGGCCGGCGGTTTGGATGTGTGACAGATGTGGCTAAGATTAGCTGAGGCTGGTATACGAGCAGCGCAACCCCAAACTCCCACAGAGACTGTTACACAGTGAGCAAAGGCAGAACACACGGTGACCTTGACCTCAATGAGTTTAAACAAAGACACACACTCACAGAAGGAGGAGAAGGATAAGGATAAGAAGGAGAAGGAGGAGACATCAAATATAGGAGAATGAGACACGACGTTGCCCGGGTGTGCGCTCACCTTCTCACACACACTACGAAAACATCCACACAGCCTTCTACTGCCAGAACACCTTCCTAGTCATTTCAGTCTGTCCCTCATAACACAAAGTGACACAAAACACACAACAATTATGTCCAAGCAAACATAGATTTAGGATTACATTGTAACTGAGTGCTGTGGAACACTTCCAATCAGCATAATGACCCGATATCCATTTCACTTTAATCCAGACAATAGAAAACATGTGGGGGAAAGCACAGGCCATCTGAGTCGAGGCCAAACTGACGAAATGAAAACGGCAATCAGATAGAGCGGGGGAGTGAGGGAGTAAGGGAGAGAGGCACTGAAGGTGATTCATTCTCCGAAATGAGAGGAGTGCTGAGTTAGTGACTCCTATTCCCTGAAAGATGCTGGTCTTGTTGCGCCACCTTTTACTAACTTTTACTGCTGAAATTCTTCAGAACTTTGGCTCCATGCCCCGAGAGGAACAGTTTAAAGCCATTCTATTTAGAGAGAAATGACTGACCTGATACAAAAAGTGCTTGGGATTTTGTTTTTATACATATGTGCTTCCTGCCTAAACCTGCAGTCATCTTAGGTTTGAATAATAAGGAAATAGTTCAACATTTTGGGGGTTACTCTGATTCTCTTTCTTGCCAAGAGTTGGATAAGAAGATTGATACCACTCTAATGTCTCTACGATACGTATGAAGCTAGAGTCAGTGAGCAATTAGCTTAGCTTAGCATAAAGGCTGGAAACAGGCGGAACAACTAGCTTTACTCTGTCCATAGGTATAAAAGAAATCTGAGTCTGTTCAGTGAGCTTCAAAGTTCCTGGTATGCAGATTTTTTCTTCTTTTTTTTACCTTTGGACAGAGACAAGCTATAGTTGTATCCCCCTGCTTCCAGTCTTTATGCTAAGCTAAGCAAATAGCCTCCAAAATGTCAAATCCCTTACATCGGCAAAAATAAATATATCTTTAAAAAGTATAATAAAATGAAACATAGGTTACATAAACAGCGATTTAATAAAGTCAATAACTAATAACCTATTCCTTGAGATAAACTTCCATCTATTTTTTGTCATTATTACTTCGCTTTGTAGGTAGGATCAATTTCTCATAGGAAACAATTTCAGTAATTGCTAATTAAAGCAATCTGCTACGTAGCTGTTTGATGTTCACCTCAAAAACACTGTTAAAGAAGATCTGTCTTCAGTACCAACGCTGGATGAAAAGCAATAAAATATTTCTTTAGTGGTTCCTACTGAGGAGTTTTGTATCCTTGAGGCCGAAATTAAACCTCGAATTTCCATTTAGCCGTTCTGGCTTCACCTTTCATTGTCAAATTTGAAATGCCTTGTTCTCAAGTTAGCCCCATCTGCTCGGTCACTTAGTGGCGACAGCTAAACTGACGATTCTGGATATTGGAGCTTTAAAAAAAAAAACACAGATGAAGAGTGCTGACAGTCTTTCAGTTGGGTGAAAAGTGTGTTTAATTCAAGCTGCTGAAAGCTGATAGATGTGGCTACAGGGGAGAAAAGACTGTGCGACAAATCCACTGTAGAGCCCACACACACACACACACACACACACACACACACACACACAGAGAAAGGCTATTTCCTATGGCCAAACACCTGATATTGCACTGTGAACCCATTTCTGAAACCTCTGTAAGAGGAGATTGTCCTCTGGCTTGATAGGTGGAGCAAGGTACTACCACTGCCATGGGTACGGGTTCATTTCCCACTGAGGTTGTCTACACTAAAAATAAATGCACTCAAGTTACTGTGGAGCAAAACATCCATCAAATCAGCTTTCACCAGGAGATTGAACCAAACTACAAGACAAATTATGCCTCACAAACTTTTTGATAAACCCCAATGTTGTTTTGTGGTCTTAAAAACCTTTGTTTCTATTGTTACTGATTTATTTATGCACTTTCATTGACTGCTATATGAAAAAAAAACCTGCATTATTAAATTAAATTAGCCTTATAATACTTTCTCATAAACAAACACCTTCTAAAACTGGGCTAGTTGAAGCAATACACTGCCCATATTTGTTCAGCTAAATAGCTGCTGCGTTAGCCATGTCTAGCATCTATCGCACTGCACGGTGATTTTGATACAAAATGTTCTTTTAATTAAAATCTGACCAAATTCAGTTGTTAAAGTTACAACCTGAATATCATCTCCCAACAGCAAAGTCTTCCCTGTCGAGGACTAAAAGATTTTATGTCTTCTATTTTTTTTTGGTGTGAAATTTCCACTTTGTCCTCCTTGGTTGGCTGCTTTCTCCAGCATAATAAAACCATGTGAGATACAGCCAATAGTGCTTGTTTTGTACAGAAGGCTGCAGGGCTGTGCTACCTGGGGAGCGCTCTCTATCACTCCAGCTACGGGTACCGACAACTAACCGGCAAGGTAAGCCAGTGCCCCGGGCTAAAAGGCAAACTGAAAAAAAAAAAAGCTACAAAACAACAGCAATTTAACTCTTTTTGTTATGGTACAATATCCGGTGAATGTGGTGTGTATTTGTCAGACGAGCACTGGTCTTTCCAAAATATTAAACACGATGGTGTCAGTCTGGGGGGCAAAGGTAGAGTTAGTTATAGTAAATAAAGGTAGACATTTTAACCTAATCAGTAGAGCTACAGTAATTCTCGGTAAATGAATTCTTTTGAAACTAAAAACAGCATAGAGCCTTATGCTGCTACGCTCTGATTATCAGTCTTTCCTGGAGGTTTTCCTCTCAATTGAACAGAGACATTCTAACCTGAATTTTTCCTTCCTTTTGTTCGTATGTTTTGTAACATTATTAGCAAGCCATATTTTCCTCTTTTTGTTAACTGACAGCAGGCGTCAGTGACAGGCAGTGTTCAGCGCCTACCTTTGAATTAGCCTGGTGACAGGGAGATTACCTTTCTGAGCTTTATAACAGTCTTTAAATTCAGAGACAGTGAATGTACAAAAACACACAAATTCAACGAAGAGCAAAACTAAGACTGGCCTAACAATAAACCAGTCAAATATAGGCGATCGGACGGAGAAAGTGCTGACAGGCTCGACACCTTGTATGGATCGTCACTCCGACCATTAAAGACGTGGAAGGGTAAGGTTGAAAACCAGAGGATGGTTCCTTTAAGTCCATGGCGACCAAAGCACACCCATGTGTAGGTGAGCGAGTGGGGGGTGAGGAGGTGGTTGGGTAGCACACTAATGAGCACCATACATCACACGCTCAGTGCTAATCACACTAAGGGCTATATTTAGCCATTTAGCTTCAATTACCTGTTTTCCATGAGACTAATCAACACTTAGCAGGCGACACTGCTGCTGTAAATGTGACCGTGTGTGTGTGTGTGTGTGTGTGTGTGTGTCTCTGTCTGTATGAGCGTGGATGTATATGTTTAATTAAGTAGGACAACCTGTGTATGAACATAAGGGCTTAATAGCTTTTGGAAGGAAACTGTAGCTCTCGCCCTGAACTCATGCTAAGCTGAGATAAGTCGGCTTATTTAAAACCTGCTGAACTGGGCTCCAAAAACCCAACAACAATTTCCACAAAACAAAATAGTTACAACCAGTTATAAGTTATTAAGGTTTTCTTTGGCCTCCGTTGTGTTTGTGATAGATTTTAATCTGTCAGCACTCAGAAAGCCCAGAGAAAAACTTAATTTCAAGCTTTATGGTTTTAAAATTATAAACAAATGAGCTCTCTAACATGGAGCAAATGAACATTTAGGGCTTATTTAGAATGCGGCGTGGGATGGACTGTAGATTGTATCAAGGTTGATATATGCATTTTTGTTTTCATTGCTTCTGCTTTCATAAAACCAAACCGGACATTACTTTATCTCAAATAATATCTTAGAGTAATTTATTTCCCCTTTAGCTGCCAAATAAGTTCCAGACCTTCCACTACCAATGTTCAGGGGTTGTTTTCTTTTGTTAAATTGGTCTAAAATTAAATTCCTTTTTTGGCTTTCTGAAATCAGTAACAAAAGTGTAGTAGTTCCCATAATGTTACTTGGTTTCTTAAAAACACCATGGCCTCATTATCACTCTCCTAGATCATCATTACACAGCAGCTCTGCTCCTGACCTACAACAGAGCACGAGCTGTACCCAATGTTAACCAAACATACTGCTACTGTATTGTACTGTACTCTAGGTCACAGGTCTTGTTTTTCAGCTGTGTCTGTTTCAGAACAACAAACAAGTTGTTCATCTAACCTCCATGACACAAAAGGAAGCAGACATTTACTGGACGTATGATTGTGCTAAAAAGAGCTGAAAATGTCAACCCAGAGGGTAGTGGAAGGGAGGGAGGGGGAAAATAATGCAGCAGAGGTAGGCTGATGGACAGAAACACGGAGGGGCGAAGAAAGGGAAGGTGGAGTAGATGAGGGGAAGGAAAACAGGGGATAATTATAGATGGAAGAGGCCCAAGAGAGAAGAAAGAAAAGGAAAAACAGGAAGGAATAGATAAAAAAAAAAAAAGGCGAGGAGAAAGGAGATGATGGGGTTAGCTGAAGAAGAAAGGGGAAGTGGGTGAATAGAGGAAAGAGGGCAGACCATTCGCCGTGAGAAAGGCTCGGTGGAGGGGAGTGAGCCCTCAGGACCGAGCCAACGGTGCTTTAAACTGAGCTGTTTCTTCACAGAGTCTGGCTGAGGCGCTCAGAACACAGTGAACTGGACAGCTTCCCCCTCTCTATGCCGGGAATTATTCTGTCACTCCCTTGGCTTAGACAAGTGGTGCTGGGGGTAGCATTAGCGTAGCGTGAGTTTAACTGTGTGTGTGTGTGTGTGTGTGTGTGTGTGTGTGTGTGTGTGTGTGTGTGTGTGTGTGTGTGTGTGTGTGTGTGTAGCAACACAGCTGGCAAGGCTCAAGCTGGCCCGAGCGCCGGGGCTGTTTCTGTTGCACAATGAAACGGCCGTCAATCCAGAAGGAAACGGCTCTGTTTTTTAGCAATAAATCAGCTGAATTAAAGAAGTTGGGAAGTGAGGGGGAGACGCGGGGAGAAAGGAAGGGCTGATGGGAGACGGGGTGGGTAGGGAGGAGGTTGAAGTTTCGTGAGAGACATATGGAGAGAAGCAGAGGCTGAGTAAGACAGACAGATATTATACAGTACATACTGCCTGTATTTATCATTATAGCTATTAAAAGGCCAGGCATCTCCAAAAATGCAGACAGCCCATAATTCTGCTGTGACTTTGAGTGATTAAATCGGACTGCTTCCAACAACTGAATATGTTACAGCAATTTCACAAGTCCAAGACTGAGGTTTAAAAGGCTTTAAAATATTTTTACTGAGTTTGTTTTTTTTTCATTTAAAGTTATTATTTGTGAATGAATGTTTAATCAAGCCTACTGTCATTGTACAGTTACTGCTGCTACATTTATTGTTCTACTGTAAAATATCCTTCCTTTGTATACGTCATGACTCTTTGGGTTTACATTTAGGGATCACTGCCAAAAATGTTTATATCAAAAGATCATTTTTCTTTAATTTTATGTTTGAAATTCCTTTCTTTGCCCCGTCATGAAGTCATAAGAAAGAGTCATGTGTAGAACCGCATCTGTGCAGTGGGCGGGTATTCAGTTATGTTTCAGTGCATTCATTCCCAGGGAGATTGACCAATAAAAAAATATATATATAAATATAGTGGATGATTCTGGGAACCAACTCCAGTTCTAAAGCTGTTCTCTGGTGAATAACAGTGGATTATTGCTATTAACAGAATCCTGGACCGTCTTACTATGAGACAACCCACCGAGAATTAAACCACTACTGGGATGATCTTCTGCAGTGTACTTTCTCTCAACCTGCCTCTACTGGTGCTTCATTGCCCTAAATATGACAGTCCCTGGAGAATAAGTACGAATTGCACTTAGAGATGGGTAATACATATTGGTGGAGAAAATCCAGCTTGGCTCTCTACATTTGTCCAGTTGTCCCAAAGAGAAACGAATGCACCACAAAACCCAACATGCACTGCCATCAGAAGCCTTTCTACAGCCTTTGAGCGCTATAGGATGGACTTATTCAAACCACACCAACATGATTGTTCCTCTAAAGACTTCATTAAAGAATACTTGCTGAATGCCTGTAATCACTGAGCTGTGTGGGGAGTAGCCCGCTATACATAAAGCCAGATTTGTATAAGAGCAGCCCCAGTGGGGACGTAACCACTAATATGTGTTAGCGCCTTTCTCTGGCCTGTAAAATCTGCAGTAACACTTTGCGCGATGAAGGATTCAGGGACACTTTTAAAATTGCACGTCTGTGTCATTATGAGGCATCTGTGAGTTTACGAGCACAAGTCTGGCCAAGGATTTGAAGCCTTCAGATGCGAGACTGACCCACATACGAAGCCGTTCTCCAGCCAGGCGGAGGTCTCATAAGCCTCGCTGTAATTGAGGACCAAGGGAGCACCTCGGGAGTGACGGCCGCTTAATGAGAAATTATAGTTCTGCTGATGCTTTCAGAAAACCTGACTCCATTTGATAGTAATTACATCTCATATGGTTTCATTACGCCGGCTCCTTATTTGGATTAGGAAATATTACAACTGAAATAGGAGAGGATAAACTCTACAGAGATTAACAGCTGTTTGAGACCCCCCCCACACACACACACACACACACTCTAAAATGGACACACACACACAGTGATAAATGAAGGAGGTTTAGCAAGTGAGTCCTGAGAGAGAGGTCATACACAGTTGTTCAAATTAAACTGCAAAATTATCTAAATTATCCTGAAATTCTTTGATGTGTCAATTAGCTTTGAGTCCCATTACAACAATACTGAGGATTTAGTCTGAAGGTTCTTTCTTGTCAACCGAGGAGTTCAATAACTACCTGTACCCAAGGTGGTGAACACACTGGACTGCCTTTCAGCAGTAAAAGGTGCATTATTCTAATTGGTTCCAGTGGGTTTGCAGGATTTAGTGCCTGCTTATGCTCTCTTGTACTTCCTGTTTTCTCCACCCAGCAAACTGGACATGCTTTTAGGACTGCGCTGTGCACTTCAAGTTGGGAAAAAAATACAAATCTTTTTTTTTAAGATGTCCAATCTGAACAAGCACTGTCTAACTGAATCATCAACAACAAACATGGGAGGAAAGTCTCAGAGTTCTTGATGTTTGGTGGAACATTTAACTGACAAACAAGTACATATTTCCTGATGCCTCTCACGTCATTTAGCATCTTTGTCAGGTCATATTAATTTAAGATATGGGAATGTTTTACAGCTGTTTAACGGCACTGCTGTAAACAGACCTGTAACAGCATTAGACGGTTTGAAAAACAATTTGAAAGTGACGACAGGTTTTAATACTGCATTTGGCATTGCTTCATTTTCTTCACAGATCCACAGATATCATTCTACTTCAACTACTACCTCCATCTATTTCATTTGGGAACTGTTTCTGGTCAAATGCTCCTCTAACACTTTCTGTGCTGTACTGACTGGTTTTAAGACCACTGTTGATAATTGGAGACCCGGAGTTTGCATAGATAATATCCCGGGCTGCAGTGATTTCAGAGAGAGACTCTCATTAGCACAGATATTGCACTTGCGATTAAAAGTGGTTCTGCTAAGTCAGAGGTAAGAGCCGGTGGATTTGAGATGCAGCGGTATTAGAGCTGCAAGTTTAGGCTTTAATCCAGGCCAAGGTAGAGCAGGCCTCAAGGTTTTCCCCGACACTGTGTGTCTCTCACACTCACACCACGCAAACACACACACACACAAACACACGGGAGTTAAGTCTGTGCGATTTATGAGCCCTAACCTACATACACACCAACTCAGAAGTTAGCTCTTACCTTAAAAGTGCTCAAAGTTACACACACACACACACACACACACACACACACACACACACACACACACACACACACACACACACACACACACACACACACACACACACACACACACACACACACACACACACACACACACACACACACACACCATCAAATCTCTTTCCCTTTCACCACCTCCATCCCCAGGAGAGGAGCCCCAGCACTGAAATCTAATTAAAGGCTCCATAAGCAGAGCTCAAATGAAACTGTCACATCAAAGTCGCCGCTGGGACAGAATGACACAAATCAATAAGACAGAGAGCTTCGGCAGATCTCCGTGCACCCTGGAGACTCCCGAGCCGACCTGGGCTGGGATTAGGCCAGTCAGACACCACTCTGACTGGAGGTGGGAAGGCTGTTGGCGGCTCTAGTCTGTGAGGGGTGAGTGATGGAGTCTGTTGCTCTATGTATCAATTTCTGTCTGCCTCCCTAAATTCTGATGTTTCTCAGAACTGATGTTAACGGTTGATAACAATTAACAGAAAGAAGGCAAATGCATGAGACACACTTATCCGGAAGCGAGTATAGCACTGTATGCAACATAGAATCACATTCAATAGCACGTCAACTACATGTATCTGTTTTTCAGTTTTTACAGGTTTCTTGTAATTCAATTAATATTGAATTTGAAATCGCCAACTTGACTGGTTAAAACTCAAAAGGGGCTTTCAGACGGCGAGTGGTTGGAGCTAGCCAGGAGCCGCAACGGCGGGGTTGCGCCATGCTGCCGCCAATTCAAAATGCAGAACATCGATGTTTGCAGGAGGCAGCCGCAGCGGCTAACTCTGTTCCCATCAGCCTTTACGCCACAGTCTGCTGATGTCCGTCCAGTATAATCTCATCACCCACATAAACCGAACTTATTAAAGAGGAAATGGTTATAAATATGACGTGATTGATAGAGCAAGTTCGGCTAACTAACACTGGATAATCAGTGATCAATGATAATCAGCATTTGAAATGAAACTGGATTTGAAGACTTGTTTAGCTGCATTTGTGCAGCAAAGCCTTTAAGTCTTCTCATGTTAGTATGTTGTATAGTCCTGCTACTCTGGACAGCTATGCATGTTTTCTGTTCCAAAGTGTCTACAAATCATGAATGTGGTGTTAGTTAAAAAGCACATTGACCTGCTCTGACTGATCGGGTTAAACAAAAAGATCTAAGCGAAAACAAAAAAAAAAAAAGCACAAAAAATTGGGTTTAAAAGAAATCCATGGATATCTTTTTAAACCCATCTACACATCAATCTCACTTTTTTATTCTATGCTTTTATCAATGTACTTATCAATGTCCTTAATTAGATCTGTCTTTTTATTTGATCGTAGTCATCAATCAAATCATCTCCTGTCACTGTAAAGCACTTTGGTCAAGCTTTATTGTTTTTATATGTGTTCTATAAATAAATGAACTCTGAAGGGTTGATGGGTGCTGGAAGATAATACTGTAGAATATTGTAGTACAGTGAGTGGTCTGAGTCAGACTGTCTATGGATCCATTTGCCAATTCATCCACCTTTGTGTGAATGTGGTAGATGGAGGCGTGAGAGCCAGAAGGAAAACTTTGACTCTTGTAAAGTAGATTTCTCTCCCCGTTCTCCTTGTTTTACTACTGTGCTACATAAATTACTTTTTAATATAGTGCGCAGCCATGAATTGGCTATCGCTTTGGGTGCTGTTCAATAAGTGAGAAAATATCTTTGGGGCCAAGCATCTTTTTCCACTCGTACTCTTTGGCACAAAGTGCCCTGAACCAGGATGGCTATCAGACAACAGAGCGAGGCATTGAGATGTATAAATCTAAGCCATCCCAGGTATTACTTTCCAGTTCTAACAGAAGTTTATAGTAGACTGAATCCTAGAGGGACGGGTAAAATGCAGAGGGAAATCTGGTCTGCATTTGAAGTGTGGGTTTATTGGGCTCACAGGGTGGAAAGTTCCACAAGATTGACAGGTTAGTCAAAGCAGAAATGTAAGGAATGGAGACCAACTTACCTGCATTGACAAGAGTGGAGACCAGGTTCAAGGGAAGACAGTAACAACGAAGAGACCAAAGGAAGAGAGAGAGAAAAGAAAAAAGTTAGTTCAGTTGTCACAAACACAACAGTTGGTCTACTAGAACTACATTAACACAATAGCAACTTGGACATTAGAGCGGTTTTTATAACACAGTGCGTCGCTTTTTACATTTTGTTTTTCGTACGGATTAAACAAAGGAGATTTAGGGTGTTAATTAGTGAGCTTTAGGAGGGCTGGTAAGTGGATTTTGTAGCTCTGGACACAGCCAGGCTGGTGGGTCCCCCCCTTCTTTCTAGTCTTAATGCTAAGCTAAGCAAACCATCTCCCGGCTGTTACTTCATATTTACCGTACAGACATGAGACTGCCATTTCCCAACTAACTCTCATTGGTTTCCCAACTATTTTTGGGAAAGATCTAGTGAATCTTAGTAGTAGTTTGGTTCACACTCAAAAATCAATCTTAAATCTATGTCTCTGGGCTTTACTGTAGGTGCATCATAAAGGTTAATTGGCACTTGTAGAAACAATTGTGTTTAACCCTGGTCTCGCTGTAATTAAAAAAAGCTAGTATTGTAGCTTAGAAGAGACAAAGATGGTGCTTTGTCTAATACAATGCAGCTCTATAATCAACTAAAACCCTCATTTTGCACCTGACTGAGTTTATAGAGTCTGTTAGATATTTAAGCCAACAAGAATCCGACAGACCTCTACCACAGTCTGTTTGGGGTTCACTTCTCTACAGCCCCCTGAAACTTTTAACACTCCACTGAGTGAGAGCTGCAGGGAATTTGGGACTGTACTGGCTTGTATTGGCCAATATTTCATTCAGTGCTGTGTGTACTAATCTTCCTCCCAGGCTTTAAAACCCAATTATGCATTACACAATGTTAAATTGCCAAACAACAAATGCATTGTTATGCCAGTTCTCGAATAACAACCACTGGGGAAAAAATACTCTTCTCTGTTGACATTTGCATCATCAAAAGTTCTCTTTTCATTTGCAAGTACACACATAAAACATTAAATTTCTGTTGGAATTAACCATCGTAATACTGGCTTTGTCTGCATTATGATTTTTGGACTTCATACAAGAGCTTACGTGTGTACGTTTCATAAGATAAATACATTTTTTTCTAATTTGCAATAAGAATATGTTTGATTTCATTTGATTTGACCATGAACACAAAGAAACACAGGAATTCATATAAGTTGTGTCAGTATAAAAAAGAAAAAGAGTTTCATCGACCCTTAGTGTCCATCTACAAGCCAACCTCTTCAAATGCATAATTTAAGTGTACCTAAAGAACAGATGGTCCATTTAATTCTGTATTTTCTTGAGATCTATACATTCCCTTTCATTTAGGGAAAATAAAGTACATTATCCCACCCTCTGCAAAGCAATGCTTATCCTAAGAGACATCGATACTTTACGGAGTGCCAGGGGAATAGCAGAGTGGGGCTGGCTAAGCCGGCCTTGTTGTTGAAATAAGCACTTTTACTCTCGCACAGGCAGCAGAAATCTGACAACGATACCTTACACAATGGCCATTGTCGGAGGCAAAGCTGTGAGGGAAGAGCAAGCAAACGGGCTAATTTGCTGTGTGAACAAAAGGATGTCTGTGAAAGCTCTGCAGTGACACGTTTCTGTTGCATTAGGGATGGAGCAGGGATTAGAGTCGAGCATGTGATCCTGTCTTGTCTGACTGTGATCTTTTTTGAAAAGACGCTGCACGGTTGACAGGAAAAAGTCTGCAGAAAACAAAATAATGGGAGCAACAACAGAAGTCTCTCCCTCTTGCATTTACCCTTCGCCCATCCTGAAGAAAAGCTGCAAACAAAGGCAGTCATTTTAAGTCACCTTTATGAATTCACTCTGTTGTCTACAGAGGTATCCACTGAAGACATCTATAATCACTAAACACCATTAGAGCTGACAGATCGGCAGCCAATTGTCCTTCGGGTCCCTCAGATACATTTTCCAGGTTGTGATTGTTTTATCTGAACATTAGTGTTATCCGTTTCATGATTATATGGTGGTTTGCTCGGTAGACCTTCATTCAGGTGAGACCAAAGGATTCCCACCTGATGACCGATACATAGTGAATAAAGTGCAAGTTACCAACAGTGACCAATACTGTTTAATATATGGTTCTTTTAGACCATTGTGGCCAATGTTTTAAATCAATAAGCAGGTGTATTATTATATTTTATATGGTCTGTGCATTAATATGATGATTGATTTGTCAAGTGTTAAACAGTAGTTAGTTTTCAACGTTTTTTTAACTGATTTTTTCAGTGATTTTCCAATGTAAGGTCATGGCTTTATCCATATTCTAACTCGGGAGTTCCGAGGTTTGTCTACCGTGTTGATACTATTTATTTGTATTCAACGTTTGTATTCAATATTCAATTTTTGTGTAACTCGAATGAGTAAGGAATGTTCTATAAATTACAATCTTAGAAGATTTATTCTGGATCTGGGCAGAGCCCGATGACCCGGGCAGGCAGTCCCAGTTTGATAAATGATGTACAATGCAAGTATAAAATAGGCTTCTTGGTTTGGGAAGCATTCAAACTGAGCAATGCTACATTGTGAGAAAATACCCTGAGACATCATTTCAGCCTTTTCCCCAAACCGTTAAGTATGAAAGAAAGTATGCATTATGTATTTATATTCTTTTTACAGTGGCCTCAGTATTGCAGATAATTCTTGGAAGTTTTGCAAAAAGACTAACTGAATAATTTTGAATATAAACTCTTCTATCTTGTAGCCAACTAGAAGCAGAACAGGGTTTTAACTTTTGATGGTACTAATGTACCATACTAAGTGAGAGCAAGAGGTGAAAAGAACTGGCTGTAAAATAGTTGTTTACATGTGAATGAATTCAGTTAACAGGTTTATTATAAGAAATAGTCCATATATATATATATATATATATAAAAATATATATAAATAAACTTGCAAACTTTTAGTGACTCGCTGTGCCTGGATATCCTGGGAATGTGTTTGTTGATCTGCTTGGTATTCTAGCAGGCTCAGCGCACAAGTCAAGCATGGCAGATATGCCTGTGCAAGTCATCACAAACCCCAGAGCAGAAGGTACACCCCGACTGGGCATGGAAACAGAACATTTCACAGTCTGACTTGAAACACATGGTCCTCGCAGAATCAGTGTTCGGGTGTGCATGTGAGCCTGGATGACCAAATGAGCAAGGAAAGAGAGAACACGGTGTATGTTTATTTATGCGTGCATGCATCCATTTGCAAACATGCCCAATCACATCCCCTCAATCTCCCTGCTTAGTGCCTAGCTGCTACTCCCCATCCCCGAGTATTGTCTTAACTCTGTGAAAAAAAACTCCAAAACTAAGTTCCCATGACCGAGTTAAGACTCATAAAACCCCTTCCATTACATACAATATGAAATAATTGCATCATTTTCATCGCCCCATAAAAAGCTTATTTTGGTTGAACTCAGACAGATTTGGTCTAAATCGGTCTTGATCAGTCTCGTCAGACTAAAGTTTACCCTATTCCCAGTTGCACTGTGTCAAAGGCAAAATCCCCATTATAGACAAAGGCGTGGGAGGTAGTGAAGAGTATAGGATAGACAGACAACTATGGAAAGAGATGGACAGAGAGAGAAAGAAGTAGACAAACAGAGAGATGGAGCTCTCAGTGGCCTTGGTTCAAAGCCAACTGCATGCGGGGTCTGTTTTAATGGTGATTCAACCAAACGGACAACAAGTGCCGCTCCGCTTCTCTAGGCAATTAATCTTACGTGAGCCAAGCAAAGAGAGATTTCAGAGGGCTAAATAAGTCTGCATAATTTTTTCTGAGCCAATTACCGTGACAAGAAGAGGAGGGAGGAGGAGGAAGACAGGGATGGAGGGAGACAAGGATAGTCGGACAGAACGAGGGCAAGGGAGGAGGTTAAGAAAGACACATGGGAGCAGAAACACAAATGAGCATATGTGACAAAAATGGGAAGGGGGACAAGGTAGGACACCAGGAATCAGTTTTTGGGTCAAATCCTGAACTGAGAGGAAGATAAGATGTCAATAAAGTCCACCGGTTTATACCCACAATTCACAGCAGAGGCTCTGACAAGGAGCGTGTTCATCAGGCTCATCAAAAAATCCCCCAAAAAATCAATCAGTGTCAAAACACAAGTCAGTAGTCCTCCATGTCCAAGGGGAAAGGATGTGAAGCCTGATGCTCTGAGAGGACAGCACAGACAAAGAAGCTTTTTTGGCTGCAACACTGAGCTTAGCTGTCAGTAATGCACTTACACTGACAGATAACCGTTATTATGGATGCTGTTAAAGTTGAATGATGTCGCTGACGGAGATATAAACGCATTTAAGGAAGCTTGTACAACGAGATGATTTTGCTTCTTTGGAGAAGTAGTAAAACCCAGAACAATTTCTTTTTTCAAACTGCAGCGTGGCGGGACATTGTAGGGGATGGGAGATGTATTTTACTTCCCTCAGGATTGTTCTAATATCCACAGAGGTGTGTGAAAACGTTTGACCCTGGCCATCCACGTTTCATGAAAACGTATCCTCAGAAAATAAGACGGGGCCTCCGGCTACGTTTGATGCTTTCTTTGGCGCCCGCAATTACCAACACGTTTAGAAAACCAACTGAGGAAATGTGGGGTCTTTTGTAAGCCGCCACACTCGGCTCTAAACGATTCTGACAGCAAGTGCAAAAACACCACCGAGGATGGCGATGTCAGGAGGAAAATCCCCTGACTCTGGGTCTGTCAGGTTTTTCCAAAGGGTCAGTGGTTTGTGTGTCTGGTCCACCTCAGGGTTGACTTTCCTTTCAGAAAATAACACTGTACAAATACACAAAGGGATCTCTGACAGGAGAGGGGGGTCCTGGTTTTAAATGGTGGGTGTGGTTGTGTGGACTGTGGATTGTAGGTTTATGGTGTTTTATGTGAGAACAGGACGGTTTTTTAAGTTTTTTTTTTTTTTTTTTTTTGGTCTTTGGTCTTTGGTCTGGGTTTGATTTTGATTTCTTTACTATTTGCAGTTCTGCCTTCTTTGGGACCAAAACTGTCAGCAGAATAACAGGTAAAGAACCACAAGAACAACATGGCAAAACCTAATGGACAAATGTCACATGTCCAGTATCTTTAGGGATTTAGCCATCTGTTTTTGAGAAGTTAAAGCATCATATGATAGGGTGTGTGTGTGTATATATGTATGAGAATGTGTGCAAGAACATGTCATCCAACTTGCCAAATATAGTCTGGTCTACTTTCTGTCACTGTGCAGCCACACACCTTTTCTTTTTTATTTTCTTTTTTTATTTAAGAGCATCAGTGTGCTTTGGAATATGTGGGAGTCTGCAGTGTCTCTGCTCTCTCCCCTGCTGTTCTGTCAGAGATTGCAGAGGTTATTTCATAAAGGTCCATCTCCAGGCCTGCCTCAGACCCAATCATCCCCCCAGCAAATCTCATTTACACCAAACCCCGGGGACACTGCGGCCATTTCTGCTGCTAACTCAACACTGCAGCAGCCTGCAGTGAGGCTCAGCTAAGCAGCAACAACATGATAGTGGGGTGGGGGGGGGCACTGCCTTTCCCATTACACAGATTCTCATCAAAATGTAGGTTTTACATCACAGCAGGGCTAAATGCTAATATGATCTTGCCAGGAACTCATCTTTTATACACACCCATATGCATTCTCTCTGGACGCTGTGGCTTTGACTAACAATCTGCAATCTGATGTTCAGGCTTCTGGTGTTCAAGGAAACTGAAGTTGTTCTTCTACGAGAGTTTCAGCTAAAAAGGCGTGTATATTTGTCAGCTTAATGTGCCTCAGCTCTACGCAGTTTCAAAGTAAGATGTGTTGGTTATATGAACAGGCATAAGGAATCACAGTGCAACACAGTGCATAAAAGTAGATGTAGAGTAAAAATCTGCCATTTTTTTTCTTAATGAAGCCTTTAGTCTATAAAACACACACAGAGATGACACCTTCCCAAATTCAGAGGTGATGTCCTGACCTACAGTCCAAAACCAGCACATCCTTACATTTAGGGACCTGGAGCAAATGGATGGCATGTTTTCTTAATAAATGAGTTAAACAAATGAATTAATAGTAATGAAAGAAATGATAAATCAAGTCTGATTTTCCTGATGCAATAAAACCCACCCGTCTATTACTCCCAGCAGGCTACATTAAACACCATGAACTGGATGCCAATACTGCATGACTCAAGATACGTTCGCGAAAAGGCGAGCTCCTCCATCAATTCACCTCTTTCCTGTGTTTTATGCAAATACGGTACTTACAGAGTTACTAAAGATACACATTACTCTCCTTAGATTACCATATGTGTCTTTGCTGTGAAGAGCGAGGGAGGGTCACAACTGTGTGTTTGATAATGAGTTTGGCTTTTCCCCGCTGGGTTGGAGCACTCGGAGGATGAGCAGCAGTGGAGATGTCTGTGGGTGCGAGCTGTGTGTCTGTTTGCATCATGCTCAGACTCAGACTTATCAGTGTCTCTGTTGTGACAACAGAACGTGTTAGAGTGTGCTTCTGTGTATCCGTATCTGCGTTTGCATCATCTTCATCAGTGCCTCTGTTATGGCAACCGAGCTAACTGACTGCAATCCAAGTGCGTGAGCGTGTGTGTGAGTGTGAGGGGGGGGTGAAGTAACTGTGCAGGTAGGGAGTCCACTGTCTTGCTCAAGGTCTTGCACATGGGTCCGGACTCACAAACGGCTATAGGGGTTGAACTTTGGCCTTTCAGTTACAGCACAATCAAACCACTCGGCTTGTAATTGCAGATATTACAAAAGATTTCCTCTGACACATGACTTAATTTTGCGAGCCACAGGTTCTGAGGAAAAACCAGAATATCTTTTTGGAGAGACATCTGGAAATATTTTGCCACAGTCTCTTGTGATTTTGGAAAGAGTAAACATTTCTTTCATTTCATTACGCAAGCGCCTTTCCTCCACTACTGTAGCCTGAAGGCTCGCCAAATACTGCCCCTCTGCACACACTGGTTTCATATATTGAATCAAACCTGTGTGTGTGTGTGTGTGTGTGTGTGTGTGTGCATGTTTTAGGGCCTTAGCTAGACTTTTTACATTTCCGCTGCCCATTCTGAATGCATGCTGTACAGTTTCTGAATGTATATTCCTACTGTTCCTGGCAGCCATTACTTTCCATTCATTTCTGCACATTACAAAAAATAATCAGCAGACTGTAGAAACTTGCTTGACTTATGTAACCCATCACACAAAATACCAAGTCTACATTCATTTTAAATTTAATTAATAATTGTAAATAATAATTTTAAATTTTTTAGACTGTATGGAATTGAATGGAGGTTGCAGGTAACTGAAGGAAAACACACAACAGCACGGTTTGTAAAATGGTCAGCTGCAATGTAAAAAAATATGTTATTTATTTATGGGTCTAAAATATGCAAAACCACTGGTACTGTCCTTTAAAGACCAGAACTGAACACTATCAAATAAAGTTAAACTCCTTGCACCTTCACAGACACACACTTTATCCTCTCCCCCTCCATTTACCCCATGTGTCAGACGATAACAGGATGTCCTGCCACTTGGGGTCAACTGCTGCTCGCTGGATTCAGAGGTTGTGTTTAGATCAGATAAAACAAGTAGAAAGTAGAGCGGCTGGCTGCAAGTCAACAATCTGCTTATTTAACACTCATGCAGAGTTCCTGAGATCTCAAGAAGAAGAGGAAAGCACACGCACAACGCACACGCGCACACGCACACGCACACACACACACACACACACACACACACAGGCCAGCGCCAACTTGGCACTTGTTGATTAGCCGTAATGGATTTAACATGCGCTGAGAGTGGAGAGGTACTATCCTTTCTCCCCCAATGCCCGGAGTCTGTGAATGAATGAATGAATGGCAGGATATCAGGGCACTCCATCAAATCCCAACCTGGGGCTGCAGATAGTGTCGCTATCTGTTTACCCTGCCAATCACGCAGAATGCTGTTCACCGTGTTGTGTGAAAAGTCTATTGTGGTTGTATTGACAGTGGTTAAGTATGTGAAAAGACACCAGGAGATCGACTCGATTACACCGGATTTGAATTGGCCCGCGCCAACGCGACACCTTTGTGTGAATTGTAGAGGTTGAATAAAAAGCAGACTGGTATAACTCTCAGTGCGATTCGGAGTGAAAATATTTCATCAACTTTCATCATTCAGTGATCTCCAAAACATTTCACACAGTTTGTGTTGTTTAGTCTTTCTTCATCGTGTGTGTACTCTTTTACAATTCATCGCTTAATCTTTTAGTCTAAAATATGAAAAGAAATAGTTTATAATGGACATCCCACTTTCCCCAAAGACAATTCTTTTCAGTATGGTTGTTTTTAAAGTGTAATGAACATGGAAAAGCAGCAAATCCTCACACTGGAGGAGTCAGAGCAATTCATTCTTTGTTTTTTTTACTTGATAAATGTTAACAGATTATCAAAATGATTTTGATTGGCTTATTATTTCAGCACTGCAATGCACTCTGCATTCTTTAGCAGCAGTAAATCTGGAAACTAAGCAGCAAGTATTTGGTCAGATTCTCAAATTCTATGTTTTGTTTATCTGTTGCTCTGATACCGACAACAAATCAGGAAATGGATTCAAAGATTTAGAAGTGAAATGTAATGCTCCCAAGGTTGTTCAAGACCAGTGTGAAAAACAGGATTTCTTTATACTTTCTTTACACTTGACAAATCTCTACAAACACTTGGCTCTCTGTCCTCTTCATTGCTGCTCCTACAGGGCAGCCGTGTAACAATAGAACCCGAAAACCCAACAATAAGCAAACCCTGCCCATACCTCATCAGGAATAATGGCGCGCTTGTCAGTGTTTGGGTTGCCTTCACTGTAACAATAGGAGGACGGGGTGTCGACATGTGAGACGACAGCGTGGTGGAGTGAAGTTGATTAGAATGGATCCTGATTCTCGGGGGTCAGTGGGTTTTGTTGTGAGTGCAGGTTCTTCCTTGTTTCAAGCTGCTCTGCCAGTCGGATGCTGAGAGGAAGTCTTGATCTGTGTGTGTGTGTGTATTGTTTAATCAGCTGTATGTATATGCGTGTATAGGTTTTGGATCTAGGACACCATGTACGAATACTTTCTCCGCTCTAACATGCTACAGAGTTCAATAAAATTCTATTTAGCTTTCCTGCACAGCTCTGAGCGCGTTTCTGGCTCATTACTTTTATCTTTTTAGAGTAATAATTTTCTGGATGGAGGTCTGAAACCTCCCTTTCACTGACTGCAAATAGGGTTGGCAATATAACTAAATATACCCTGAGATGATATAAATTCAAAGATTTTCCTAGACGATTAATAATGGATCAAGCTATCCCTTTAATAAATTGTATCAGACCATTGTGGGTGTGTCATAAATCAGTGAGAATGATTGTTTCATGGTTAAATTAGATTTAAAGGATTTTACATTTAAATGAAAATAGCTGTAAATCTCCATCTTGATGCTACTTCACATGTAAAGGCTCCTCAGTTGAACTACCTGAAAACATACTTTATCACAAAACACACTGCTATCACATACTGTGATAGAACATTTGAATCATACTGCCAACTCATGCTGCTTTTACTGCTGCACTTAATGCAGCTCATTCTGAATCAGCACCCCTGAAAGTGAAGCTCACTTGGATCCATGCAATGTATGACTTCATTACGCAAGCTTTCAGTCTATCTGAACTGCACCAGAGGATACATGAGCGGCCCTTAAAGCTAAAATGTGAATGAAGATGAACGCCAATCTCTTTTCCAGAACAATCTGGGACTGCAGATGAGAGAAAACTATTCATTTATTTATCCCGACTTTGAATTATTCGCGATGACTTCAGAGGCCATCAAAGCGCAGACGGTGGAAGGAAGTGACTACGCAAACAGTGCCGATCAGATCACAACATCCTGTTTACTCCCTTATTCCTTTAACACTCACTTCCTGCCTGCATCCCTGCTACTTCCTGCGGTCGGAATTAAAATTCAGTCGTTACCCACGTGGAGAAAGAATTGAGAAAATGATGGCTGTAGGTAGGCAGAGGTGTGCAACATCTACGAGGTACTGTGTGCTTAATCAGAGTTAACATTTTACTAGAAATTCTCATGTTACACACTGTAAAACCAAAGCAATAAAAATGTATAGCCACGGTGAAATCACAGGACATTTAATATGTCCTTTTATGCTTCCTGTACTAAACTCTGTCTCTCTCTCTCTCACACACACACACACACACACACACACGAACACACACTAGGGTATAAAAATAATTGAGCATGTTGTGTATATGTATATGCACACACTCCCAAAGGAAGACACACACACATAAAATCGGCTCCTTCCTGCGCTCCCTCACAAACACAAACCTTCCTGAAGCAGCGTAACAGTAACTAGAGTCCCAGTGGGGGGGGGGCAGAAATCACCCAGGGGAGCATGATGTAAGGCCTCAGAGCTTTACAGACAAACTTCCTCCCGTTCTCCCCACCCTCCTACAGCTAGCACACTGACGAGGAAGACCTCAGCCTCAGCTTTGTTAAACCTAAAGCCACACTGCCCCCTGGTGGTAAAAGGAGGTAGTGACTGAGGCAGACTTCCACTCACTTATTAAGGCAGCGGTGAGTTTATAAAATGAGTATTAGCTAAACGTTAGTGGCTAATGGGAATTACATGGAGTGTCTGTATGATATATGAATATAGACTAAAAGCAAAGCAATGGCTGCTTTGACAAATCTTTTCTATTTTGTAAAGCTATTTGGTGAAAACTTTGCAGTTGCTGTACTGAAGTCCCACCTGGAAATGTATCTCTTCTCGTTCTGAATGTGAAAAGTGTTTGACAGACAAAGAGTGTAAGTGGACCTTGAGTGGAAACTGTTTTTCGTCAAATCCATTTCAACAAGGAACTGTTGAGCACAGTGCCAGCCACCGTTACCATGGCAACCAATGTGGTTTATCTGTGGCTCTATGAAGGGCTGGGCAATATATCCTTAAAAATCAGCCACACTTATCTTGATTCATTGAACACATCCATGCATTATATTTCCTTATAGTGTGAAGTTTGTTACCATGACACTGTAGTATAATCAGTAAAACTGGTGGACTTCTGTACAGCTACAATTTATTGAAGTTTGTAATGTGAGTACATTTAGGTTGGTTAGAGATCCATAATGTCAGCCCAGCTCTTTAGACTTTTATGACCTCAGTTCTGGCCGAGTTAAGATCTGTGTCAGCGTCCCGTATAGGTCAGGTTTAGAGGCGAAGCAGACAGAACACCCACTTTGGCAGAATGAGAAGGGGGTGTGTGAACCCACCGCAACAGACAAGCTGATGTGTGACACACACACACACACACACACACACACACACACACACACACACACACACACACACACACACACACACACACACACACACACACACAGAAATAGACACAGACCACTTCCTGCCTGTGCAGCCTGTTCCCACAGACCAAAGCTGGGCTGGCTGAGTCACTGTGGCGAGAACCCCTCTGGTAGTGTGTGTGTGTGTGTGTGTGTGTGTGTGTGTGTGTGTGTGAGGGAGAGAGAGTAACGTAGAGAGAAAGAAAGAAAAGGTTTGAGTATTTAATTGACACTGCTTGGGGCTCATTATTTTTGGTTTTGTTATTCAAAACATGCAGCAATTTGTCATTTCTTTCATTTTTTAAAAAAATGGGTGAAAATCACTTGATGAGCTCCGTGTGACTTTGCTTACTGTGTTTATAATACATCTCCCTGTAGCAGGAAAAACAACAACTTTTGGATAATTGGGGACAATAATTCAGAATCAGAATCTCTAAACGTCAGTTTATACCTCATTTTAAATTAATTAATTCAATAATAATATAAATTAATTAGTCCCAATCCTTCACACATAGACAAAACGGGTTTTGCCTGTCCAGTATTTTTACAGTTATGTGGTTTTCCTCTTCTCACATGTAGAATCAGAATGCTGAAGTCGAGGTCTGTCATGTCTCTTTGCACAAAGTGGGTGCAGGTCTGCCAGACTGGGTTGAAAGTCAGTGTCAAATGTCTGACTTTTGACAGGCTTGGGAGCAAGGCACTAGAGTTTCTAGAGTTTGGCAGCTCCCAGAGATCAAAGCTGACAAGTTTGGATGCGAAGAAGTGAAATGCTGAAATGCTGAGCTCAGACTGGAAGTGGTTTTGCTTACACAAGAAGTGGTTTTGGCCCAAACCAACATGTGCATCTCAGTTTCCAGCCACTTTAAACAGGAGTGGACAAACGGGCAAAAATCATGAACTTGAATAATATGCTGGAAGTAGAGGTCGACTAGTTTCTCTTCACTGATGCTGCAATTTTATTTAACTAACAGAACAAAACAATGAACAAGCGCATCACAAACTTAAATCTTTGGGCATCCTATAACAGCATTTGTTCATGAATCATGTAACAGTAACCAAATTTGGCATGGATAGAGCGCGAGTGGTCAGTTGTGGTGCAGAATCAGCAGTGCTGCTGCCGTGGTAAGCGCCCACGATGAGTTTTCAGAAATCACAGCTGATCTTCTGGACCCTCACCCTGAGCACCAGAGCCGGACCGACACAATAAACGAACCGACGGCTCCCGCTGGGTCAGATGCTGGGTCGTCGGCTGAAAGCACAGGCTGTCTGTGTTTGTCTCTGCGGTTCAGAGGTTGCTGACAGTTTGCCACAGAAGCTGGTTCAAAAACAAAAGAGAGACCTTCTTCCAAGCTCCAGGGCTGACTGTTAGCACCCTCCTCTGACCAAAATAAAAATGAAACGGCACTAAATCCTCCACTCTGATGAAGGGGAGTAACTCAGAGTTGATAAGTTTGATGAAGACCACGTCAAACTGCCAAAGTTAGTTTGATTAAGGCAAATGCAGCGATGGGTGGCATGAAGGAGTGGGGGGGTGGTTCTGGAGGCTGCTGACAATCAGTTCAAACACTGCATTGAAACAGGACATGGGAAAGCTCCTTTTGTTGCTCATGTTAATATTAATAGGCTGTGATTCCAGGGCACACTTACTCTACACAAAGACTGAAAGCACTGAGAGCACACTGCACTGACAAAATACTGCCACAAGAGGGCAGAAGAAGTCCTTTCTATTAATTCTTCTTCAGCATCAGGATGGTAAAAGCTTTTTTTTTTTCCAGTATTTCAGAGCCAAAAGCATCAAAGTCCACTTCAGCCTCAAAACTGGACGGACTGATTCATTACAGATGGTATGAAATGAGTCGGAAAATCAAAGTTTAAAATCATTATCCTGTTTAGGCCCGAGTCAAGAACAGCATGGACCAGCCAAATACTTCATGACTTGACAAAAAATATCTGGATTCAACTTTTTTTTTTTTTTAGTAAAATATGCAATGAGGCTCAAGAATATCACAGATGCAACAACTGAGGAGCAGAAAGGGAGGGAGAGATGAATGGAGACAAGATAGGAGAGAAGATAATAGATACACACAAGAAGGGGGGGAGCCCTAATCTCATTATGACCAACACACGCACACGCACACACACACACACACACACACACACACTGCATCTGCTGTGAGCTGCTGTAATCCTGAAACTCCTGTTGACTCCTCAAACAATGTCTTTGTCTCCTCCTGACACTTTTCTCACCACAATTAAGATAAAAAGCCTAAATCAATACAAATCCAGTAAATCCCAACTTCACCTACATCTGTGGTTTCTTGAATAAAATGCCCCCCGCCCCCCATTCAAACTACAGTTTTCAGAAGAAGTCTCTTCCTCTCAGCTCTATTCTTTTATTCTCATCCTTTCTGCAAAACCCAAACAGCACTGAAAAGACAACATTAGTCCTTTCCTGTAATTCATTCTGTCGTTCTCATTCCTAATTGCTATCAAATAGTCTCTCAACCCCCAGTATTGCACAAATGGGTGAGCCCATGTGACATATGTTCCAAGTACTCTGATTTTATCCACTTTGGCACTGTGAAGCACATAAGAGAATCTATTAGCTTAGCATGAAGAAAAACTGTTGAACATTAGCGAGGAACTTCTTCCCAAACAGAGCTTCAAATAGCACTCCAATCTGCTTTATAGGAGACGCAAACACAGCCCCACACTGGGAAACTGTCGGGCGTGTAGGCTGTACGAGGATCTGCTGGGTTCTTAAAGAGTAGAGAGGAGCTACAGCTCTGTTCTCTGAAGGTGAGTGTTTGGATGTCTGTCCACGACCTGGCAGTGTCGGTGCTACGCTCAATCATTTCAGGTTAGCACCCAAAGTACAAGAGCTCCCCAGGTAGCTCCGTCCGTATTTAGTTGGCATACTGAAAGCTCACGGTGCCAGTGGTAAAACATGGCGGTTGCATGGGTAGGCAGCACTGCACTAATGTTGGTCCAGGATACTGAAAGAAATCCGAGCTAAAGTGAGGCGTCCCTGTCTTGTGAATGTCCCAGGTATTTTGGACGTGTAGTTTCTCCCTGTCATCTCTATAGTTTACAAATGTATATAATCACACAGTATATATTGTCATGTGGACCAATGTAGACCCAAGATATACACTCAGCTAACATTTCTCCCACATTGCAGGATTTGTACGGATAAAAATAGATATTCACAAGATTGAAGAATTGAATCCAATTACTAAAGTACTTCTGTATCAGTGCTCCTACAAGGGAATTTTTAGTTTAAGGGACTATTTGAGCTCAACAGAAATATCTCTGCTGTCAGTACAGTCTCACAAACTAAAAGTTTAACTGACAATAAGAAATGTTAAATGTCACATGGCTTCATTTCTCCATGTCCATGTAGGGTGTTGTCCAGCTGAGAGGTGTTGTGGGTTCTCTGGTCGCTGGGCCCTGACCGGTGCAGAGATAGAGGGAGGGAAGGAAGGAAGGAAGGAAGGAAGGAAGGAAGGGAGGGAAGTGAAGATGCCTCACTCCGTTACCACAGAAGGAGATGACAGCCTGCGATGGTTACCTCACTGCTAACCTGTGCGTTTATGGGCACGGTGGGTTAATATGGGGCGGACGGAGAGAGCTGCAATTGTGTAAGAGAATCCACAACACGAAAACACACTCCCAAGGACACACAGTGCACTGAGTGTAAATGTACTGTGCATGCATTAAGTGCATGCATGATGCGTATGTATATATACACACACACACACACACACACACACACACACAATTGAGTAATCATGACTCAGGGATTGTGTGGGTGACAATTACTCAAGGTGAAATGCTGAGACTGCTTAAGTGTGTGTCTGAGTAATCACTCCACACAAAGCACCTTGAACAACATTCGGGGTAACACTATATTTATGGGTCTCATCATTTTCTAAATATTTCCTAGAAACTGATATGAGAGTATAATTTCTTAGAAAGGTTCCTGGAAAGGATTGTGTAATTTGGTGATAATTATAGAGACAACAGAGACATGGTTCACTTGATATGCTATTGATTCATTCCAACATTACCTTCTTTTACCAAAGTAAGCCATCTGAACTGGGGGGGGCACTGTTCCACACTGCAGCAACTGGTCTATTTACCATGCAGACTGAGGCTTTATGGTGCGGAACAAAAGGAGCTTGTTAATGTTCTGTCACATTGTACTAGCGAGCATCGTTTGATGCGGGATTACCGGGAGATCGATAAAGCTGGAAGCTCAAGTTATTGCCGGGTGCGGTCTGTTGCTAAAATATTGTAGGAATGACAGAACTCTCCAGATGATCTATGAGCAGTGTCCTACTACACAGGCCCTGAAGACAGGTCCTGACGAGGATCCAGCTCAGGGTCTTCACTGTGACAAACAACTACTACCACCACCACTACCCTCTGGCGTATGGAAACGCTGAGGGACGAGGATTGTAGACTGGTTCTTAAAAAACCTCAAATAAATGAGTGGCTACATGTTACGTACTGTCTCAGCTCATTATCTCTATTTTCTCTAATTAGTACCAAATTGCAAAGTCCATTTCAAACCACTTCATTTGGAAATTAAAAGAAAGTTAAGGGACCCTTAAATTTAAGCCTTACCTTTAAGAAAATATAGTATTCACGGTGTGTGTGTGTGTGTGTGTGTGTGTGTGTGTGTGTGTGTGTGTGTGTGTGTGTGTGTGTGTGTGTTCGACTCCCTCTCTTGCAGTGGTGCAGTTGTCGTAGCAACCAACACCAACAAGGGACTCCGTCACACGCATCCTTTTTACCCATTAGCCACCGAGAGGCCTTATGGGAAGCTCCCATAAGGCCTTGCACTCGTCGGGTGAGTGGTGTCACTGTTTGCAGAGCACAAGAGGTGGGCTGTTCGAACACGACCAGTCACAGCAGCGGAACCACCTCAGCGGTTCAAAACAGCTTTTAATCTTTTTCTGCAACATTTCTTTACGTGTTAAAACCCATGCAGACGCTCCAGAAATTCATTCTGCCTCAAACAACAAGCCGAAATGATTTACAACGAAGGAGAGAGCAAGGGCTTGTTTGGACGGAAATGTTCACCTCTAAGTGGATGGTTAGGCAATTACATATCATTAATCTCATATATGATGGCAATTAGATGTAATTAATCAAAGTAAAGAAGAATTATGCATTGTTTCAGGCTGCTGATTTAATGATACTTAGCAATAAGAACAGTTGAAGGTTGGTTTGCCAAGTGCCCTCCAGAAAAGGTACGCGGAGAGAGCTTGTTGATAAATGTTGGGAAACTATTGTTGTACTCAGACACACAGTGAAGAATGTAATTTACAGTGTGCTTCGGGGTGATAATGATGTACAATTTAGAATTAATCACATTTTATCAACCACATTATGAACCTTTCACACAGAACACCAACCTGGTGCTAGTGTCTGTGTGTGTGAGTTGTTTTTGTATCAACTCGTACTCTAATGTATTTCCCCCTGAACACACACACATAAATACACTCTATGCATGTGTGTATTTGATGTCATTCATGTCATTCATGTCTTATTCAGTGTTATTATCATTTTACATGTTGCTGTCTCTGATGTTCCATACCCCATGTTGCAATAGTTTATACAGTTGAGTAGTCAAATACAGTTTTTCACCACGGTGGAAAGTAAAGTTGTGTAGTTTTGTAAGATGTCAGGATTAGCTGCTTTTCAGTTTGAATATGTTTGGGGTTTTGGTTGGACAAAATGTTTGAAGACATCTCTGGGGCTCTGGGGAAATTGTAATGGGTATTTTTGACCATTTATTGACATTTTATATGCTTATGGATACTGAAAATAATCATTACTCACAGCCCCCGACACGGAAAATGTACAGTATGTACACACACACACACACACACACACACACACACACACACACACACACACACACACACACACACACACACACACACACACACACACACACACACACACACACACACACAAAGCATATCTAGTGTCAGTCAGTCTTAGACCGTCTGCCTCTCAGAAAGAAGTTTCTGTGTCACCCCGGTTGAGTCTGGTATAAAGTTGTCATCTTGTTCTCATTAGGAGGCTGGAGAGAGGGAAGAAGAAAGAGGGGGAGGAGGAGGAGGAGCAGGAGAAAGAGGGCTAGCCTGGAATAAATGAGGTCATCACTAACACTCGCTCAGGAGGAGGGGGTCGGCCGGGTGTGGTTTGGTGAAAGAAAGACGTCCGTCCATGTGTGGCACAGTGAGAGATAAGAAAGGAAATCACTCAGCATATCAGCAAGACCGTTATATTATATCATTATATCATTATATCATTGTAGGTTCTGCAGCGCTTCCAGTGATGGAGGTTTCCTTGGTTAAAAAAAACTTGACAGGAAGTGCACAGGAAGTGATGCGTTTTGTGTTTCTGGCAGCAGCAACACTCAAACCACTCAGTTAATACAAGTAATACGTTTTGGAAACAGTGTGGAACATTTTCCCTGAAAGTTTATGTTTGTGTAATTGTGTACCTGTTTTTCCTTTTTTTTTTTTTTTTAAATCAGCTTTTATTATTTCTATTTTTGGCCCATTTAATTAATTATGTGCTACTACTGTTTACCTGAATGTGTGTATATTATCCTGTCGTTTATTTTTTTTTAAAAAGGGGGAAAGCAGCAGTTTGAAGAACAGGCTGAAATGCATGAGCAGTCATAGCCACTACAACCGACACTTCCAAATCCCTCTGGCTGCTGCTGGCTGATATGAGACCTTTTTTTTTTGTTTTAACCAGCACACACGTTTTGGCTGACCTCTCATCCATCCCAACCATGTTGCTATTGGAGGAGTTCCACGCAGTCACCGTTCCAGGCCAATATCCTTCTCACAACGGCACTATCTCTGGTATCTATCTCCCTAGATGGCTTCAGAAAGAGGTTACAGTGTTTCCTTCTCCAGGTGGCACCAAATAACGGGACCGAGACACCTGAAAACACCCCGCTGTCTGCTCTTGATCCAAGACAAATGCAGTGTGGTTCATAATCTAGACCAAGTTGGAAATGACAACCCCAAAACACAAGGAACTATGGGTATGAGAAGGCCTGTGCTGACATCCTTCAGTTCGTCATTTAAAAGCAGCAGCACATAAAATTTGGTTTTGCTCAACGGACACATGACCCCTCCTTCTTCCCGAAACCACCGGTTGTGAATCTGAGAGAAATCTCAATATTCAGCATCAGTCAGCGTCTGCAACAACAATGCACAGTGGGATTCCGTTTCACAGCCATCTCTGTACGTCTGCACTCAGAAAATCAATATGAGCTACACACACAATAAACAGGCCAAATACAGAGAGATGAGATCAATACGTGTAAACACAGTGTTTCTATGGGTGTCAGCTAAAACAGGCTCAACACCGTAAGTGAGGATGAGGAGCGCAGCCGCGAAGAGGCCGATGATTCTCTGCCGTGATAGACTGGCAGCTTGTCTGGGATGTAACTCCATTCTCGCACCCTGTGCATGCTGCCACCATCTTTCACACAATATACAGTTTAACAAATGCAAAAGGGATGTTACAGCACGAGTCTCCCGCCAGCTTCCTCATCTGTTACTACTTGAATGTGTTTGCAGTTTATAGGATACAAAGTGCATGAAATCTCGATCCGATGCTCACTGTGGAGAGAAGTGTGGAGCGGGGATTATCCCCGATGCATTTCTTGTACCGACTGAAATGTGTTCGTACCGCAGTGTCAAAAACAAGCAAGTACCAAAAGCCTGAATCAAATGTTTGCTAAGATTTGTACTGATCTTAACTTGTTTGTTTGAGTTGGGGATTATTTTGGTTTGTTTTGCTTTCAAAATTGCAGATGGGCCAATTTCCATATTGTTAACCCTTTCTGTTCCTGATTAAACACTATTTTAGCTATACATATCAATTCCTCAATCAAAATTACTGCTATGTGGTTCAGTAGCCTGACTTTATGGGACAGTTGAGACGCTTCACTTGCAGGGATCAAAATCACACACACACACACACACACACACACACACACAGACACACACAGACACACACAGACACACACAGACACACACAGACACACACAGACACACAGACACACACACACAGAGTAGCCTGCCTGTCTGTGTGTCTGCTGATATTCTGTGACAGGACAGACATAAGGCTGAAGGAGTTGTTTTAAGAAACTCCTCTGGGTTTATTTAACCTCGTGGCCCCCTCCCGTCTGTCTGCTCGTCTCCTACACTGCGAGCGGCGTCTATATTCGGCCCGGACCAGGATATCGTCTGGATCAAGTGCAAACACGCAAGCAAACAAGTAAACTCAATAAGGCAAACGCAGAGTTCAGAATGAGAAGAAGTCACCTCCGCCCAAAAAGAGCAAACACACAAACAAAGAGTTGGGAGATAGACTAGTCGTCCACTCTATGTAACATTTCTAAAATATGGAAAATCATTAAGTATGGGGTAAAAGTGTTCAAAGTGTGACAAACAAACAAATATGAACAGTTAAAACAAAGGAAGGACAAAAAGCTAAAAACTCCATGTCTGTCACACACCCAGGCACCACATTGACCGGGGCCAGACTTGTCAGTGATGGAGTAGTGGCGGGTGCAGCTGTGCGGCACACCCCGACAACCCACACCCACACCCACACACACACCCACACACACACACACACACACACACACACACCCACCCACACCCACACCCACACCCACACACACACCACACACACACACACACACACACACACACACACACACACACACACACACACACACGAAAGGAATGTGGCGATGGCACAGCCCAGGTGCCATCACTCAGGGTCGTGACATCGCTGCAGGAGTGTATGTAGGGACAACCTGTCACCAGACACCTGGGGTATGTCAGGGAATGTGTGTGTGTGTGTTTGAGTGTATGACAGAAGATGACAAAAATGTGTGCGCCTCTGTGTGTATGTGTGCATGAACGTGTATAATCTGACAAGTATCTATGGGCGTGCTCTGGCAAATGCATTGAGAGTGTGTGTGTGTGTGTGTGTGTGTGTGTGTGTGTGTGTGTGTGTGTGTGTGTGTGTGTGTGTGTGTGTGTGTGTGTGTGTGTGTGTGTAACTGAGCTGGAAAGTGTGTGAAAGCTAGTAAAACCTTCAGCCCAATACCCTTGGACAACACAGGATAAAGATCTGTCTATTCAACCAAACATACATATAAGTGTACATACATACATACATACATACATACATACACACACTGCATCTGCAAACATTTATTGCTCACTTTGTCGGGGGAAGCACTCCGAACCTTAACTTAAGAATCAGTACGACGATGTGAAAACACCAGTCATGCATTTAATATGTTACATAAGGATCCAATGAAATGGGCACTTGAACTACCTGGAAACGGTGGTGTGTTTGAAGCTGTGGTACTGTGTGTAATTACCAACCAATGAAGTCGTCATGAATCTCTCAGTCTGACCTTTCTGCTCATCCAATCGAATCAAACTGCCTATTTTCATAACTAGTTGCTAACTGGTTCACACGTCACTGTAAGTACGGAACTATTATCTTTTTTCATCTTTAAATAACAAAACCTATATATTATTCAAAACGTATCCATTGAGATGAATAGACATTTTTAACAGCAGATATTTTCACACGCCATAGTGAGAAAAGCATAAGTCTGAAAATAAACTGAATTCCATTCGGGGGTCCGGGTATGCATGCTGGCTCACTTTTATGACTTACCGGGGGCGTAATGGAACTGTGCCAATTAAAAGAGACTGCTTGGCGAAAAGATTTACTGTGTGCAAATCATCATGAATTCTTAGTTAGTTAGTTTGCTTGTAAAAAAGTTTAACCCATGGCTAGCGGCTAACTAAGCTGAGTGACTGTTGCTATGGTTACTGCAGTATAATAAACCGCACACACTGATTTAGGCGAGTGATTAAAGCGATGCAGTATGTTTAAAGGTGTCCATTAACACAATTTTAACGGACACCTGCCAGCCAATCAGAGACAAGTATTTTCCATGACCTCAGCATGATGACAATCAAACGGACGAATGCAGATCCAGCCGCCAAAGAGTGCATTCCTGCCAGTGGCCCGAGGTTAATAAAGGTCACAGAAACGTTTACGTATGAAAGGCAGTCTGCTCACTTAGTACGAGAGGTGGAAGAAAAAGGAAGAAGAGGAAGGAAGCACGATGAACGGGTGGAAAGATGGCATCTGGAAAAACATTCCTTAAGTCCGAGGGCAAGCCGCCACTTTTCCTGGCATTGGATGATACACGCACTGCACAAAAAGAGACGCACGCTCTTACACTCCATTTTAACAGATGCAGAGGCAGCGACACACACGCACACACACACACACACACACACCCTCGACAAAAGTACTAAAAACGTACAGTGTATATACTTGTATTCCCAAGATGAGCGCTACATGCAGCCTGTGTGTTTCATTCCAGTGTAAGCTAATAAAAGTGTCCTTGTGTGATGGGCCAGCCATTCCTTCCAGTCTTTAAAAAGCTCCTGTGGAATGGCAGGGATGAGTCACAGCTGCCAGGAGACCACCAGTCATGTTAAGTGAGGCAAACGGAGTCACCCACACACACGTACGTGCTTCATATTTCCCTCTTTTCTTGGGCCAAGTCTACACTTAAACAGATTAATGTGAAAAAACATCTGATTCAGTCAGTTTTAGGCCTCCATCCACTTTCCATCTAACGTTCGCCACCACTGAAAAACATTTCAAAAAACTGAGATCTCTCATTCTCACATGGACACAAAAATGTAGCGTTTGATGTAAAATCATCATGTTCAGAAGTCTCTTCTGGTTCAGTTTCCTAACTTAGTTTTGGTGTCACTGAGGATTTGTGATATTTGTAGACAAATTAAATGTATTTCAGGACTGCCAAAGCCACTTTAAAATTGGTTTCGAAAGACACTGCACAAGTTGTGTCGAGTCTACATTATCAGAATTACTTATTCATAATTAAAAACACACTGAAGTGAAAGTCTGAGTGTATGTCGCTGTATATGTAAAACACAGAACATAAACACACACACACAGATCAACAAGATGGAGGTCAAACAGCTGTCAAATACAGAGGTTGTGTTATTTTGTTCCTCTGTCTCACGCTTTGTCTGCTGCCTTTGTCTTCCTTCTGCAGCACACACACACACACACACACACACACACACACACACACACACACACACACACACACACACACACACACACACACACACACACACACACACACACACACACACACACACACACACACACACACACACACACACACACACACACTTTTAACAACATTACATATTGATATTGCTGGACACCATAAAAGAAAAGCCCGGCTTCATTTAATTTCTCCACAACAGCAGCTGCGCTTAACATCACGAACAACACCGACTGTCATCATAAGGCATCTCCCTGGGGTCAGAGGTCACACACCACCACCACTACACAGAAGCTGGATTCATTTGCGCACACACTTGTGCTCCAAGCCTGTCCACACGGCACACACACTCCGAGACAGCCACACAGCTGCTCTCAGTGGACACACAGACACACACACACGACACACACACAGACACACACAGACACACAGCAGGGATGAGGGCCAGCTGAGACTATGAACTGTGGCTCAGAGCCCCACTTTCTAGTGTGTGCTCTTCTGGCTCTACCAGACTGCAAACACTCGGTCCTGACTCACACAGTGGGATTTAAAAAGGAGCGAGTTTGCTGCCCATCAGTCGGCTTCACCAGTTGATCGAGGCTGCACCAGTGACCCTCTTTCACTATTAAATGTCTCTCTGGACTTCAGTCAGTGACAGTTTTTGCAGTGTGTCTGGCACTGTTGGCTTTAGTTGGACCTTATCAGTGGCCATTCAGCCAATGAAGCCTTTTGGATCAGCGATGAATCAAGTGATTTCGCAAGTATAAAAGAAAACTCTACAGTGCTGACTGCAACTTTTTACTGTGTTAGAAGAACATGATAGTGAGGCAACAAAGCCTGTGATGAATCTGCTTTTGACGCCACTCATTAGTCGGGATCAGCTTAGTGTGTCAGGGCGTGTAGTGCCAAGACTGAGATCCAACCTTAGAAGAATACATACATAGTCCACCAGAGAAATACCAACACACACCGGTTCTGTGTCACATTCCTTTTGGACTGCGATTGGCAGAGCACCAGAAGGCTGTGCATTACCTGAATAGCTGCTGGCTATATGGCAGGCATAACCCAAATCCAGCTCGGCTCATTACCACAGATTCTGCCTCAGAGTGCGTATCAATTCCACAATAACTTCACAATGTGCCAAGGTAATCAGACGAAGATTAGATTTTAATCACCGAACAAAGAGCAAAGCAAGACGTAATTGATACGGGGCCAACATCTCACTGCCTCCAACCATCGTGCCGTTAATGATTCCATCCGGTGCAGCTTCAGCGGGCAGAGGACGGCACTCCTGAGGGCAGGAGGAAGTCTGATCAAGAAGGCTTGGTCTTTTTTTTATTCTTTGATTAGATATTCCTTAACCGACTCAAGTGGTTTCATCAACAAACTGACTCAATTATTGAGGTTCTCTGATTGGATGAAGGTCAATAACACCAAAACACATTACTTAATTAACATGAAACGAGTAGAGAGAGAGTGTGTGTAAGGTATCTTCACTGATCTAACTCTAATTCTAGGCTGTGTTTTATTCAGGTAAAGTTTTTGTATGGCTTCTACAGTATGTGCCCTGAGTACTTCAATGTGCGTAATTTCAACCTAGAAGCCTAGAACAATAAACTAGAAGTTTAAGACAAGTGCATCTGAGCAGGATTTTGTGACATCTGGGGACATGTGGTCTAATAGGAAACTTACATATGGAAGCCATAAAGCGTCTAAACACTGAACCAACTTTTCAGTGGAGTAGGATACATCTTGGATCCAGTAATTAACTGAAAGGAACATTATTTGCATATGAAGGACTTTTAATTCGGTAATTTAACATTTTTTGCATAATAATATATCAGTCATGTTATTATTTAAAGAGTATTTTATGTCTTAAATCATGTCTGAACATCTAGCAAGCAAAACAATTTTTTGGTGCGGGACAGTTCTTGAGTGGTGGTCGGCAAAAGAAGCTATTTAAAATCATCATCTTGAGCTCTGGGAACATGCTCTGGGCTTTTTTCACTATTTTTAAAACTAAAAAAAGAACAAATAATTGACTGATTAATCAATAATGATCATTTTCATTTGATTTCTGTTTCATTACAGCCCTGCTACGCACATCTGGCTGCTGATGGAAACACTGAATGTTACTCAAGATTGATTGAACTTTCAACCTTTCACTTACTGCCATGCAGAATTACATTTTTTAATCCATTTCTGTGTTTTCTTTTAAATATGTATGTTCAAACTGCACAGAGAACCAAAACATACACGGATCAGTGACAGCGGTGTAGATTTGTATCGGTGAGACTGAAGACTTGTCATGTATGATATGTACACATTCTCTGCTATGGAAAACGCCTGTAGGGGCGAAAGGGTGAGGAGAAAGAGGTCTGATGACAGCTCGTCGAGAGGGTAACACAACTGCACACACCAGTTTACACGCATGAAGACACACACACACACATACACCTGGAGGTCTATAAACATGGAGTTGACATATTACCAACAGCGTAAAATCCCTTTAAGTTCAACACCGTATCTCACAGTGCAGAGGTCACATATTTTTACACGCTTCAAGTAGAAATTCTTACTTAAATTTAAGTTTTGATTGAGTTATACTTCACATTGGGGGCTTGAAATTCTTGCCAAAAACCTGACTAAAAAATTTCCCTAACTCTTTATACCCCCCAACTCTGATAATGTGTCGCAGGATTTCTGTTCAGCTGCTGAATTCTACTTTCAATGGACCAACTCAGAGAATTATTGTCTGATGAGACTTTCTGTCATCAGGCAAACAGTGTCAAATTAACTGTGTACTGGTACTGTATAATTACTGTACAGAAATGAGTGTGCGGTTGAGAGGACTGAAATGGCATTCTAGTGCTACTGTTTCACAAAGAACCAGTTCCAACAGGACTGCTTCCATAATATTTGTTTTCCGTTTTGATTTACATAAGAAAATGAGCATGACGATGAAAAGTTACTATTCCTGTCTTTTACTGCTAACATTAGGGCTGACGCACCTTATTTTGAAGGATCGTTTAGTTTACAAACTATCATCAAGACTAAGAATATCAGCAATTATGCACATTTAAGATTGAACCACTACATTTTTCACATCACAGACACATTTGGTGTTTATGCTGCATTTGCAACAGCTCTGCAGAACTAAACAGTTCTGTGACACAAACGTTTATTCCAATCCAACCAGTCACCCTAAGTTATGCATGCAGTCCTCTTGGAAAACCTCAATTTTTTTTGTTTAATGTAATTTCCTCATGTTAAGCGAATAATGATCTCTTGATGCAAAAAAACATGTACTTTGACACCTTTCAGTCTTTTGAGGGAATCAACTGAAATATCGAAACACAGTGGAGAATGTCACCCTGTGACCTCCTGGCTGTCAGTCAGGATGAGTCTCTCTCTCCCTCTCCCTCTCTCCCTCTCTCTCTCAAATTGTACCAGAGGCGATGGATGAACCAGGTCGATGATTGTCAGGGATCTGAGGCTGACAAGTTCAAGGCCTGAAGTCAGACCAGTGTAAATAACTTCTGACTAACTTCACATGCAGTCTAAAAAAAAACCAAGAGACCGAATTCCAGTTCTTCACTTCTAATATTGACAGTAATATTTGATCTAATGTGCAGTGTTTGGACAAAATGTACAGAAATGTAACATTCCAGGGTCCAGATGTGTAAGGTGGATATCGAATATAAGGTGAGAGACGTAACCTTATAGTAAAACATTGTTTGTTTAGGTTGTTTTCCAATTTCATTGATTGACTTATTTTTGCAATCCACACAGCAATCTGTAAAATGGCTATCAAAGCCTTATGAGAGATGCCTTTTATTAGTATTTTTATCTAGATTTGAGTCACACATTTCCTGTTAATGATCCATACATTGATGCTGAATTGATATGCCAATGGCTAACTGTGGGAGTGTGCTCAGTTCCACAGTGATTCAGTTTTATAAAACAGTCGTACGTGCAGCTTTATAAATCTGATGAAAAGAATGTGTATGCACATTTCTGTGTATGAGTAGATTTTATGACTCTGAGTTTAATGCATCAAGCCCCAAGAGTGTCAAAGTCAGTGTTCAGCATCTCTGAAGCGAAGCACATCGACCTAGACCCATTTTTTGTTTTGAGTTACAGAGAAGAGACTCAAGGCTAATGTAAAGATAAAGGCATTCTGAGATCAAAGACATGGTTAACTGTGCTATTAATTAAAGCTGAGAAACTGATTCGGGCTGTTCTGGTACACAATAATTTCTCTTATCTGATTGGTCAGGAAGTACTTCCTCTGCTTTGGATAGCACCAGGAAACCCAGTCTGAATACAAACCCTACTGTTTTTACTTTAGCAAAACACCAAACCCCCTTTCCTGAGACCCACCGTTCAAGAGCCCAAAATTTTGCACATGTTGCCAACACCATCAACATTAACACGGAGCCACGCTGAAAAGGATGTGAACCAATGAAACCTCTACTTTGCTTAATCAGTGTCTTCACCATCGTTCATATCTAGCCACTCACCCTGTCTTTGTCGTCAGCCACGTCACAGAGTACGTCATCCAGGTCGAGGATGCCGCCGTCACCGTGCTCCAACCGGTGGACCTGCAGCCAATAGCTGGCATCCTGGAAAACAGGGCGAGAAGAAAGAGACGTTTAGAACCACCAACAAAGGAAAATAACGTGAAAACAGACAATGATTTGAAATAAACTGACTTGTCGCGTTTGAACGGCACTCCTCCAAAGGGACCTAACGTGCATTGCAATAGCATGATCATGAAAAAGAAAGTAAACTGATCCTCATTAGGCCATGTTAGCTGAGGAATCAGCAAAGACAATAAGTATGAATGCAAATACAAGGGAAGTGAAATATGTAATCAAAGATTTCATCACACAAAGGAGGAAGATAGTGAAAAGTTCAAAAAATAGCCAGTATGAGCACTGATTAAAGGGCTGCAGAGTGATTTGACAAGCTGCACTTAGAAGGGAAAAAAAGATGTTTCTTAAATACTGCACAGGTCTGCCTGGAAAGTTTTCAGAAAGACACTTAAGCACATTCATTTTGTCATCGTTGGCCCTCGAAGCAGGACATCAGGGCCCTGAGGGGAATCCCTGCCATAGCTACTGTATAACCGAGTCCAACTTCTCGTCAAATGGTTTGACATAAAAAACACACGCTAAGGTCATATTTGATAAGTAAAGGTGGGGAGATGAAGAAAAAAGCAAGAACAGAAACCACTTGCGTGACTATTTATCAGTATTCATTCAAAAATGTAGATCAAAGTGCTTTAAAAACAGCACTGTGACAGATGGGTTAGGGCGATGAGTAAAAAAAGGTATAATGTTCCTTTCATCATGGTAAACACAGTCATCAATGGGAACTACAGTTGTTACATGCAGACATGCAAAAACATGTGCACAAACATACACGTACGCTCTACTGCAAGCAGCAATAGAGCGAAAGACAGAATGAGCACACGTTAATGCGAGTGCACGTTTGAGAGACGTGTAGGTACTGTAAGCGTGTGGGCGGCCCTTTGGCCAAGTTATGAGTCAAGACGTGACTGTTTGGGTTCAACCCGCACCCAGCAGCCCCGAGGGTTACAGCCTCATTACCCACTTGTTCTGTTCCAGTCCACTGTAACAGATCACCGCAAAGGGCACCAGACACATTAGAGAGGGATAATAACACACTTCTGTTCTGTTGAACTAGCAAAATAACACGAGATAAAAGGCTCGCATAGGAGAGAGAAATGGGAGACTTTTAAAAAGCTAAATTGGTAGAGAAAAACAAAGATCAAAGGGTGAAGAGAGGTGGAGGAAGACGGGCTGAGGTCCGGAAAATGTTATTGAGGAGTGTAAAAAACTGACTTTTCATTTTGTTCAGACTACATACTAAAAGTGGGTTACATATGTTCAACAGAAGTGTGTAAACTTACTATACACTAAGTAGAACTACAACATGGATGCAAATATTAAATAACTTTATAAAACAACCTTTATTTTGACAAAAAAAGTACCACCCACGCTGCTCACAGCTGACAGCGAGCATGACCAACAGGGGGAGAAGACTTGTAAATGTGTGAATCCTTAAGACTGAAATTACAAGTGGAGCAGGAGAGCCACAAAGGTGACAGGATGTAACAGCAAAAGAAGAGCCAAAAGCATTTGTATTTTCTATGCGTCGCTTGCTGTCAGCTCCACGCACAGACTGTCAGACTGCCGTGACAGATGTCATGGTTTGTGACAGCCTGTGTCACTTTGTGCAACCCCCGACACAGAGACCCTGTGGATTCCAGCTGATGGAGCTCAGTGTGAAAATGTGAATTTACACACAAATCTCTACCCCACTGCAAAGGTGCTGTCTCCCAATAAACTACGGGTTCTTTCTAGGTGTTTGGACTTATGGGAAAGGCTGTTTTGAATTATGGCATCACAATACACAAATGACTATAACAGTGACAAACTCTGATACAGATTAGAATCCGTAATTAAACATGGACAAAGCATCTGTGTTGTAACTGTAAGAAGTATCTTACAAAACTGGTTCTTTTACAATTGGTAGAGGAATGTCATATCATCACATAAAATATAACTTAAAGCTTTAGGTTAAAACATGAACCAGATGGTCTGTCCAGATCAGAGCTTCTACGAATCAAAGCTATGCTGTAAAATTCTTATCGGACAAAGAAAAGCAGGAAGTAGCCAGCGTCCACTTGATCTACATCTGTCAACAAACCAATGCAAACAGTTACTGTAGGTTTGTGTGTGTAAGGGCTTGTTTTCAAGTTGCTGCTGTCTGTAATTTTCTTGTTTCCAAAGTAACTACTGAAAAGAAAACATGTCCAACGGTTCTTTTCACGGTCCAAAAGCTGTGAAGTGTTGTAGGAAAGGAAGCCACAAATGACTGGATTTAATCCAATTCAGCTACAAACACACTTCAGTTTTTTGTTTTGAAGGAATTGAGACATCCAAAAAAAAAAACCTGAAAACCTAAACAAGTTGATTAATTACACGAGAAAACTGAGAAATTAGATGTTCATTGTTTCAAATAGGTCACATGACTTACAAAACATTTCGCTTTTTTCATCGAAAAATAAAAAGTAAAAATGTATCTAAAGATTGAGCAGACATGAGGAAAATATGTTCACTATAGTTATAACACACACACACACCACATACAGTGTATACGGATCACGTGCCATAAAATATCTGAATGGAGCCTTACACGTCATAAACACAAACAACAATAAGACACAAGGATCCCAGACTGGAGACCTCAGGCTTTTATTAGCCTAAGGCCGTCCCCAGTTTAGATCTGAAGAAGTGGTGTTACCATAAGTGTTGATATGTGTGTCTATGTGGGCTTATTATTTGTGGTGGTTGCCTATATGAAGTTCACATACTGGGTGGGGCAGGCCACATAAAAGACTGTATAAAATGTTTGTTTGTTAGAGTGTCAATCTGTGGGGCCAAGTGCATGCGGTAAAAATAGCTCACAGCAAATGTCATGGTGCCAAACTTGAGACAGGAGACAGAGTCACATAGTAAACAAGGTTATAGTATGCCAGAGACGGAAAGCTCCAATGAGGGCATCTCCGTTTAAGATGGATTCCCACCGTCCATACAACTCATAAACTTGACTCAATTACCTTTAATGCCTCATCTAATATTTGAAAAACAAACTTCTCACTTTCGCCCGCTTCCTAGGGGCCCAATTGAGATTCCCATGAAGCTCATCTGGCAGGCCCCTATCTAAGGTAAAAAAAAAAACTAGGGACAGATCTGGAGTGAGATCAAAGACAGCGTCGCCGGCTGTGGCCCCTCATCGGCCCAACAGACCTGGAAGCAGGCCAAGGCCAACACGCCGGCTGCGGGGAAAGCCCAGCACTACATTACAGACGTTCCTGAGGTACTCACTGCTCTGCAATAGCACCATAAAAAGGAAGATCCATGAAGAGAGCCTGTGTCCACAACAACAGTATGCCCCCCATGGTGTTGTACAATAATACATCGTATTATAGCACTATATTATATATTTCATATATAATAGCTATATTAAACATAAAAACGCAGTTAGAGCTGTTACAAAGAGAGCGTATGTAGCCTACTGACTGAGAATATTTTACATAGAAACAATTAACTCTAATATTTTATCAAAGATTACACATAAGCACAAGCCTTCAGAATGCAGTATCAGTCAAGCTCTAGAAGATATTAGCAATCCACTATATGAAACAGACTCTCTTGTGTGCTACATTTAATGAAGGATTTTCACGTTAATAATTTCAAATTCATTAAATACAAATGGAGTTTCTACAACTATGCACATCAAGCTGTTTGATTACAGCTATAAAAACATGTAGTTAGCAACCACGAGTGTGCTGTATTAAAAATAAAGTACATTTACTGCAAACTTGACAAACAGGAAGCAGAATAGACCAAATCATTTTTTTTTTTTAGTTTCTCTAACTTACAGCAGAATCTGTACGTTATTTATGTGCAGAATGGCAATGGAAAACCCCTTGCTGTTCTGTGGCACGGAAACAAGTTCACTGTTATTCATTTTCTCTGAGGTTGCGATTGAGGGAAGACTTCCGCTATATTTGAAACTGCGTAACTTTATGGAAACAAGGCTTAAAAAGCATCCCCTACGGTGTAGTGACAAACGTTGGGCCAGAAAGTTTTGTTTGTAGCTCCGGAATAAAAAAAAGGTACATGGAGGAGAAGATCATCATTGCAGATTCTGTGACTGCTCTTGATTCCAAGATAAAGAAGGTGCATCTTTGTACAAAATCTGACGATTGAAAAAAACAATTCTGATCCACAAACCAACCCTGCAGAACATACAACAGCAGTCCTGGAGCCTGTTGCACCTGCTGCACACACTTACCCTCGTTATAACATACATTATTACTAAGTTGGGATTTATGCATTAAAACAAAAGCGGTTACACCACAGAGATACGTTACAACTTAACTCTCAGTAACAACTAAATACTTACAAATGCCCCTAAGGTTTAATTCATTGCAGCCATTTTGCAACACATTAATCAAGTAGAGCTCTAATTTATTGATATAATATTTAAAAAACAAGCAAGCAAATCAATAAACAACGATGTGCTTCCTTAGCCAAGTGGCTCATGCAAGTCAGAAAGCTAATGCGCACAGTTACCACGACGATGGAACTCTTGGCTTATTTATGACTTCCAAACTAGTTAAATTACGCCCAAGTAATTGTGGTGCAACCAATTTTAGTAGGTGATTATATAATATATAAATATAATAATAAGCCTCTAGTTTGGACTTTACACAATAACTGAGGAGAGAACTTACATACAGCTGATGCAAGTTCAGAACTCAACAAGCCTTTTCAAATCAAAGCACTGACTGGTTGCCCAGAACAATAAGCACAGACTGAATTTATTATGACAACACTGATCCTGATCAATTCTTATACACAGCCTCGGACTCCATTTTAACACATGTACAGCCTTTACACACCAAAATGTCTGTGGAAGATTTACACTCAGCCTTCCAGTCAGATGAGAGTGACAGTGAGGCTGAAAAGAACGTGAGTGATGGCGAAAAAGACGACGATGAGGAGCCCAATTACCTGGAGCTCGTCCAACTGCACAACCACCTGAAGTACTTTCAACACATCTACGACAACAACGAACTGATAGACACAGAGGTAGGGCAATTATTCCATTATCGATTAAGTGTATAACTATTACTGTTTCAGTAATGGCAAATTCTAAACTTACCAGAGGCAACATCATGTCTTAAAATTGTTTTTTAACAGTACATGTTGAGCGAGGCTGGCCCGGGCTATGACTCTGACAGTGACGAATCAGTGCTGTCTGTCATCCAGTACCATCTGGACAGCGCAGGTTCAGAGCAGTCTCTCTGGAACACCTTTATGGACAGTGTTTTTGAAGACGTGCTCTCGAGAAATTCTTCGCCCGAGGATGGGTCGAGCTCTGACACCTACGATTCCGCTCTGAGCAGCATACAGGATGCTGTCCAGCTGTATGAAGAAGTAGTTTCAACATCTGCATCACCATCTGAGACCTCGTCCTCGAGTTCGTCTTCCAGTTCTTCCTCGAGTTCATCTTCCAGTTCATCCTCCAGTACGTCTTCCAGTTCGTCTGCTGCCTCAGATGTTTCGGATGGACATATAACAAATGCAGACGATACAAACAATGTCGAGGATGGAGGCGCAGAGGACCGGCTGTGAAGCTAATAAATAAGTGCGTCCTTATCTTTTTGGAACATTTCGTTAAAAATTTTGAAAAGAAAAATGCAAGTTCTTTTAAATGACCAAATTCAGAGCCACTTCAAAATGAGGTTGCCTTGAACAGACACAACTAGAGAGAGAACCAAAAAGCAGACAAAAATGTGTTCAGACAGACTGCAAAGCTAATTTGATAGGTAGCATGATTAAAGTTAATGCAAAGTCGTGAGTGGCCACAAATTTGCCCGAGACTGCACAAATCGAGGCCATGTGAGTTGAACATTTTTCAGCTTGAGCAATAAAGTTGTGCTTATCCTGAAGCCGCATGACTCCAGTTAATGAAAACTCAGTCTGGACACACCTTCCCAAACCAATTTCACCAAAAAGTAACTTTTCCTTATTTGTGCCACAAAGCAAAATGTATTTGTGCTCTTAAAGAGTGCAGCAATGTTCTGTCAAATCCAGCCTGGTACACTATGTAAAATGAGTGTAGAAGCCTGCGTAGGCACGCAGTGTCCTTGGCAAAGGTTTTGTTTTGTTCTCTTGTAACTGACGTGGTTGTGATGTATTGATGCGACAAGCAACACTTGAAATCAAACTGCTGTGTCCTTTTACCTGTATCTCCTAACAGTTTGCTCTTACACCTACATTCTGTTTTCTAGTACAGCCATAAAACTTTCACAGAATGCTGCCCTGCACTTGACACACATTAAGATTCGTTTCATATTCAGAAACACTGCAGTGAATCCTCTCTGGGAATCCTTCGCCTATCTAGCCTGCCTGCGGTGCTGCATTGATGCGGGTTTAAAGCAGATCAAAACGCATTTCTTGTGTAATGTGATTTGCAAATTTAGTGTGACACCATTTGGTACTCTCCAGAGTGCTGCCCATCACTAAAAAATGCATTTCCTTGCTCTCAATTTGGTTAGAATGAATGATGCAGAAAAAACACAGAAGATCTGAAGAATAATTAAATGATTGTAGGTTTAGGATTCAGAGAAGGGAGGGGTTTTTACTTTAAACCAAGGCCAGATGGAGACTGAGAGGAAGTCACTTAAAGGCAATGAGATGGTGGAAGCTGCTACAATTAAGACAACATGACACTAATCTTGCAGTGACTTCAAACAAAAACACGACCTGATACAATCTGTGGCAACACATGCTTTACACTAATGAGTAATGGATTAGGAACATACAGTAGGCTTATTGTCACTTAATGTCCAGTGTGTGTGTGTGTGTGTGTGTGTGTGTGTGTGTGTGTGTGTGTGTGTGTGTGTGTGTGTGTGTGTGTGTGTGTGTTGGCAAGCAACTTCTTGTTGTAATGCTCTGGTGGCTATTTGCTATAAGGACAATCCCTTACTGAAGGGTTAGGGTTAACTTTTGTCAATTTAAAAAGGGTTCAAGTCAAGTAATGAATTATATTTATAATGTGTACATATTACCTTCAAAAATTTACCCGCTCAAGAAACATGACTGGTTGCTGTCGGTGGTCACAAGTCTTTATTTAAGTCCAAGTCATGTGACTGAACTCCATGCCTTTGCTAATTACATAACACAAGCTATAAATACCCACAAGATAACATAGAATATAAAACCATAAAATATAAACTTAAAACAGCATTGAACCATTTTCCATAGGAAGACACAAAGAAAGACACTAAGAAAAACAACAAAAAAACAAAAATCTCAGCTTAAGTCATCCTTACAAACATCCCCAGATAGAATACTGTTGGGGTTGGTGGGCTGATCCTTGGAGGCCTGATACTCTAACTAAAAAAAGTCCTCCATTTGAATTAAAAGAGTAGAATTTGAAGAGTAGAAAAGAAATGTAAGTATCAAGTTGCACTTCAAAGAACAAAATTAATGTTTTCAAGAAAATATGTTCATTCGTGTCAGTGAGATCTGATGAGGTAATACTGCCCTGACATCTGAAAAGGAACTCAACACCCAAAGGCTCTTTTTGTACTGCTCAATGAAGGACTGTTGTTGTAATGAGCAGCTCAGGTGTGACTGTAAAAATAAGAAGCACTGCTGGAAAAAAGTGAAGTGAACCCTCCCTGAATAAAAAAAAAAGGTTAACTGCTACTTGTTTCCTCGAGGCCTTGGCGAATGTTTTAAAAAGAGTTGATGGATTAAAACCTTTTCAAACCCTTGGTCAAACACAGAATGACTCAAGTAAATATTACAACCTGTCTTTATCTAGCAGACAAACATCTCCCTGCTCCGCTTATCGAGTTTGACAAATCCCCTTTCAATCTCTTCTGATGTTCGGTGTATGCACAACCACGGCAGGGCTACACGCTGCATGTGACCTCCGCTGCAGGGTCGAAGCAAGGCTGAGGTAAGAAACAAAAGACCCTTTCATTTGAGTATAAACGTGAGAAGAGAGGAGGAAATTGGAAAATGCCATTCAAGTGCAAGGTGATGCGTGCAAAACCGCAGACAGCTTTCTGTACAAAGACACGTGTCAGTGTGACGTGGTGACGAGGGACTGCAACCACTCTGTGAGTATATATTTATACGCGTGTGTGAGTGTATGTGTGTGGACTGCACTGCACTGCACAACATATAAAATCAGCACTGTGTAGACAGTCTCATTTGATTATTGCTATTTCAAGACCTCACAGTTTGATATACTGAGCTTTAAATGTGCAACATTTGGCTTGTTGATTGTTAATGAGCCTTGAAAATGTACTGTAAAGCTCTTTAAAAGAATATCACTACAGACAAAATTCAAACTTTCAGTTGGTGTGTGTTTGCCATCTATGTCAGCATTTACATCACTCTGTCTGACCGTATAGCACCGTCAGGTCAATTCAAGAGCCAAACATTCCTCCCCATGTAAGTGCCAAGTGGAATTCAAGGACCTGGACTGCCGCCAGACTTGCTGCTTGCCATTGACTCTGTGGAATTAACAACTGCCCCGTCCTGCTGTGCTGGGCTGTGCGTAGATGTGCGGGGCAAAGGGCTATGGTCCTTGGTTATAAATATTCTGTCTGAATAGGAGGATGGGGCGAGAGGCGTCAATGAAGGTGACAGGTAGGAAAAAAAAAAAAAACAGCCAAAGAGGAGAGAGGAGGCTGCATTCAAGAGCCCAAGAACTCGCTACTCAATTTCTTCCTTTCTCCAGGTGTCCTTGTCTCTCTCTGTGAGCCAGACTTTATAACCCCACACATCTAAAAGTTTTGTTTCTTGCTGCAAAACAGAAAACTACAGATCACAGCAGTTTACAGTTAGTGAGGTCCTCTTGCAACACTAAGACCTCAGCTCAGAAAATGCTTCTGGCAATAGAAAATTCAAATCATGATAAATCCAGTGACTTAATGGATCCAGAGTTACATCTTGCAACCATTGCATCAAGGTCAATGCTCGAGGCCCTACGTCTCCATCATTTAATCTACTGTATCCATGTTTCGCCCTTCAATTCCACTCATCTTACAGCCGTTGTCACACAAAAACAGAAACAGAGTGGGGGGGGGGAGAAAAAGGTAGACAGAAACCAGAGAGAAACACTGGCAAAAGCAAGCACCTCAATGGCATCGAGCCTCACACAGAACAATGTCGCCATTCATAGACAGCCTTGTATCTGATCAACACAGGCAACCGCTTGACAGTTTAACGTACTACGCTCTAAAAATAGTCAAAATTACAGCGCCTACGAGTAAACGTTAAGACCAAGGCAGGTACGATTAATCAGAAGACTTTATTCAGCACGTTAAGCTTCAAATGGAACAAACAAGAGAGTCTTTACTTCAGCTCCAGCATGAAAGACCGTTCGTGTTCAGCGGCGGGAGTAGAGAGTTCCTTGTCATATAAATTACTAATTTGATGAGAAGAATCAAACCAACACGAATAAAAAGGCAACTTGTGCAAAATGTAAAAGGGGATCTCACATGTGGTGCAACGGGACAAAAGCAGGAGATCTTAGCCTGTAGCCTGATTAACATAATGAATAATAAACGATCACACGGACGCCTCGTGTCTTTAACTTCCACCTCCTGTGCAGTGAAACCCAAGGGGGCCTGAGAGGAAGAGAGGACGGAGAGGACGGATTGAGGGGGCCTGCATGGCTGGCAACGCTAGGAAGACAATGTGGTATCCATCCTGATGGATATTTCATTAACCAGACCCTGCCTTTTCTCCTTTGTTGTTCCATACACATCCTTCTTTTTTTTTCTTCTATATTACAACAAAACTTGGACTCCGACACAATCATTTGGTTCTTAGAGCCTCACAGTGGCTGCCTATGGAGACCAAACTTTAATCTTCTTCAGTCTTTTTAAATAATATACAAATGTGTGTGCAAGTTTGCAACACATTTGTAAACACACTAGAACAAATTGCATTACATTTAAATGCACTCTATATAGACTGTACAGATGGGGTTTCTACTGTTCGAGACAGCCAATGGTTTCAATTCATCTCCACAAAACATGAAACGGGTAGAAATCAACTGCTGCACCACAACTGTAGACAAAGCCCATTCATATTTCTATCACAGCAGGGTTGGCAACATGATAAGCTGTGATACTGTATGTGATTTGTAGTAAATGTCCTTAAAATGAAAAAGGGAAAAAATAAGTCCTATTCCATGCCTCATTCAAAGACACAATAAGATACACATACCTTTATCAGTTCATTTGCATTTGGCCCCCGCTACAGCAATAAGCAGCTTAGTAGGGAATGCAGGGTACAAGCATTTAGGATCAACAGTTGAACAGACCGTCTTCTAGCTCATCGCCACAGTGACCTTCACACAGGTTATACGTTAACTGGCTGATGCCAAAAATCAATGGAATCAGAGGGGAGGTTGGGAGCAAGTTTTCTCACCAAACATCGGGCAGAAAGAGATAAGAGCACAAAGGGCTGAGAGAGAATCTGTTCTTTAAACTTAAAAAGTTGTTTCATTCTATATTATAAATTGCTTTGTGCATTGAATGTACACATTTACCTTAATCTATCTATCTATATATACTCTTTAGAAACATGTAAATTAAAATGTCAGGATGGTCAAGCTTGGAATAGAAATTAAACTGAATAGAGTGAGGTAACTTGATTGAATTGTCCTGATATGTAAACCCATATGTATGCTAACCATGTTCAATTGTCAAAAATGACCAGTTGTCGATAATTTGTTCATTTTCCTTTTTTAATTTGCTTCTGCTGAGAAGCACTAAGGTTCCATGCCATCACGAAGTGCCACAGAGAGCTGAAAGTACAGTCTCTGAACTACACTGACAAACATATTGTCTTAAGAGTTATGTTGTGTCTATAGTGAACACACATAAACATATCCTCTATAATGGCTACTGTTGCACTGCCACAAGTGAGACTGACGAGCAGGTCAGATTTTTGTTTTTAAAGCAGAATATTTTGATCAGCTTTTATTTGTCAGGTCTACCTTCAATGGAGCCTGCATGCCAATTAGTGCCAGCTAAGGTGCCACAGATACAAAGCAACTCACAGAGCAAATTCTCTGACACTGCTGCTGACTGTGTGCAGCAGCGAGTATTGCCTAAAAGTTGCATCATCGTCATGGGACACTTAAATGTCTTTCTTGATTTACCAGCATTGGCATGGCAAATCAGAATGGATTCATGCAACTTATTTAAGAGGAAACTCTATGCAAACTAGCAGCCTGTGGTTATTATTCATTGTGCGGTACCATGTCCATGGCACAGTGCTTAGGAAAGTTCCCAAGCTAAAATATCTGGGCTATGTTTGGCGCTTCCGTTAGTTAGAACACTTCCTAAAGAGCCTAGCAACAATCTAATCACGTAATGTTCACAAATGAAGGCCTTATCAGAGCAAATTGTCATTTTCATTCCATTAGGCCTACTGAGAGAGGCCCAAACACTTTACTATAAACCACTGACTCATTTTCACAGTGCTAAGTGTTCTTTGGCTGCAGCTAAAGCCGTAAGAGGGTCACCGTAACTGTAGTTGCAAATACCCCGCGCTGCTCCTTTTAATTTTATTGGAGCGCCAGGTGAGAGGTTTGCATCAGGAGAATTCAGACAGGCAGAAATAAAGGTTGTTCATCAGACAACTGTATTCAGTTATCTTCACTAGTTGTCCTGTCAAATACGCTACGTGTCGTGGTCATTATATTGTCATACATAATAATTCCTGCCTGTTTAGTGTTCGACTCAAACACTAAGAATTACAGTGTTTGTTACAGTATTTGGCAAGAAGCTGCGTGACATAAGCCAAATGTCGGAAAGAAGACTGTCAACCCTGCACAGTGACAGGAAACTCTGATTCTGGGCATTAAAGAGACTTTTTTAGAAATCAGACATGAATTGACTCAACAAGACAATGTTTTGCTTTTGAACACACTTTTAAAGATAATTTATTCCTGTGTGTAAAGGAACTCCTTTGGCCTTGTCAGAACATGAGATCACTGCAGATGCTGTAAATGCTATTGAAAGCCATTCCCTTTACCACTGCAAAACAAATCCAGCCATTACAACACAAAATGACCAAAGCTTATTTGAACTATTTAACACTTTAAAGAGTTCCTGTTTTGCAATGCAAAGAGTCTCCTGGTCAACAGAGGAAACTAGAATGAAGGCAATTACTGTTGAGTTTGGTTTTTTTCTAAAGGGTCAGAAATGGGGGGGTAGATTGAAGACACACGTCGGAGTGGCGTGTACAGTTACACCAGCTGTCAGCCTGCCAGTGTTCGCCCCTGGCCCTACTGTTCCCGATCCTTCAACAACAAGGACAACTGAAATCAAGTCTAAGCAGGGGGGGGCGGGCACTATCCAGAATCTCTTTAGACAGCTTTTCAAAAGGCAAAGCTGAGAACTAAACCTGGCAGCAGAGTCCACATGAGTCAATAAATACCCTCAGGAGGCTGCAGATTAATACAGTGGAACACAAACTTCTCAATTGAAAGGTAGATAAAGTGCTTCAACAATTGATTTGCCGGGAAGTCCCAAAAACAGAAAGGAGCTGGGTGACTGACTTTGAGGACTACTGCCAACTGATCCATCAACACAGTTTAAACCATTTATTAGACATTTAAATTAAATTTGGGTTTTGTATTTGTCAGGTTTGACAATAAAAACTTTCCTTTTATGACAAGAAACTTTGAAGGGAGAGAGAGGAAGCAAGGCAAGGGAAAAAAGGATCACAAGAGGACTGACAGGAATAGACAGACAGATCTGAGAAAACATTGCTTTATTCTTACTAGATATCTTCACCAATGTGGAGAAAAACCACAAGAAGTGGGATGTATATACAGGAACACTGATAAAGAGATGGTGACAAAGAGAAACCTGCAGGAGCAACAAGAGAGACAGGAAGACTGAGATAGAATCAGAGGTTGAGTCAGAGGCTCCGGTGCATTGGAAACTGTATCTGGAGTTCAGCAAAGACACACGATCCTCTGCGAGTGTGTTCATCCACAACTGACCCGCTTTAGAAAGCAGGACTGAAAGGTGCCCTCAGCACAGAGCAGACAAGAGTGACATGAGGAGACTTCAATAGTATCAATTAGGCATGTTTGTGATTCTCTATTCATTCCCCGAAGGATGAATTAGTCATCTTCATCATCCAACTGCAAGAGGACTGTCTGCCCATGACACATAGACTACAGTGCAAGTTTGTTTACTTTGTCTCGCGGTACAACAGCGGCACTCTGCTGTCAATCAAACAGACAACAATAATAATAATAATCATAAACAAGACTACGCCAAAGATGTGGTACACCTGCAGAACGTTGCTAGAGTACAAATAAAAATTAGCCATTTGTTTGTACCTAAAGCAGCCCTGCCCACATCAGTCCCTGCAGTTGACTGCTGTTTATTTATTCTGGGCGCTCCACAGTTCATTCACAAGTCACTCATTCCTCCACCCTCAGCGCTGTGTTGCTCCTGCATTGTAACGCATTTTTAACAGGTGGCGTACTCTAGCAAACGAGGGCCAGAAAACGGATCAGGTTTTACAGTGTCAGCCAATCAAAATGAGCCTGGATCAGACCCGATCCCGATCCTGCAACTCCGCTCGAGACATTCCTAGTAAGCATAAGTGTGTATAATGAAAACATGACCGTGGCATTAACACTACACAGAGCTAAATACATAATAGAAGCCAGTCACAACCAGAGTTCTGTTGCACCACAACAAACACAAAAGATGAGCTCCAAGCTTTCACAGAGGGCGAAAGGTAACGCTCAAACATACCTGTACCTGGCTGACTGGAGCAGACTCTACCCTCAGTGTCTTCTTGAGAGCATAGTGGTGTTTCCACATCTCATCAGTACCTTAAGCAACACACACTCCACTGATCCTCCTCTCCTGTAGCAGGCAGCTAACCCAGTGTGCAATGCCTAAAATGGCCTGTGTGTGCAGGTATAGGTGGTGTGTGTGTGTGTGTGTTTGTGCATGTGGTATTTTATACATGTAACTTGGCTGTGTGTGTTCTTTTCCGTACATGTGTGCAATTGCATGTGTGTAACTGCAGTCTAGCTCTTGAAAGAGACCTGAGAGGGGACACACGCTGCAACACAATAACCTGTTCTCTTACCTGGAGACGGTGTGTATCAGATTGCCACAGTGTCTCTGGTTATTGATACTCTGGCACAGCAACAAAAAAACTGTACAGAGTGAACGGGTTGAGCACCTATTTGCATTGATATGCCATGTTTTGACAGCTGTATCAGGGAGTGAATAATCTTTTAATGTATCATAAATCTCACTATGATCAGGATATTTCCATAAGTAATCTTGGCTCAGTGTAAAGGTCCTCTGAAATCATATTTTAAAAATCACACTTAGACTGTGAAAACCAGTGTAACTTACATTCCTTCAAGTAGAGCAGTTTGTCAGGATGAAAGTTGCTCCACCTGCTCATTTAGAAGACCTAATTTTCAGACGTTGCAATTTTATATCTCCCTTGGGCAACACAACATGTTAAACCTGTGGAGGACGACATTCCTGAATTCAAGGTCAACGTTAAATCTCAACAGCTCTGTATCACTCAGATTAACATAACAGTATTTCCACAAAGAAACGTCACAAATCTGTGTAAGTGATAGGAAGAGAATGTCAGATGTGGAGGGTATGTAGAGCAGAAAGGAGAGTGTCGGACAGGTGTAGGAGACTTTACAGGCAGCTGGCTCGGATCGTATGAACTATCTATTGAGCCTGAACAAAGCGAAGCCATCAGGCTCAAAGGATCGGCAGCTGAAAGGCCGTCACAGCCATCGCATTAAAGGCTTCAGAGCCACGTTCCACTCACAAGTTCGTTTCTGGGCCTCCTATAATTTCATACTCAGGTCTTCCACCCTTTTGTGATTGTGTCAATTAGAAATATGCTAGTGTTTGGTAAGATAACATGCAGAGAATCCATCCCCCTTGCAGTACTAGATGGGTGGAGTTTAAAATACAGGACAAGAAATTCTGACAGTCAGCCAAAGATTTCCATGTCAACACGCTGGAATTTTCTGTTCCTGACCCTAAGCTGTTTCAATGCAACCAACCCCATCTATCTGCAAATTCAACCAGTGGCAAAGATTTTTAGATTCTATCTGACTGCGGTCAGAGCTGTGTCATTTTACAACACACTTGAGGCTGTCCTTGGGCACAAGGATTGACTGCTATCACAATCTTGTGGTTAATCTCATCTGGTTTCAGGCAGAATGTGACAGGAGGATATCCTGTCTGTCAGAGGTGGAAGTCTGACAGACAAAACATCAATCTGCTTTAAAGAACTGGTTCAACCAAAGTGGCTTCTCTGTCCTTTCTAGTGCAACCTGTTTTATGTATTGATTTGTTATCTTTAAAAAATAATAATTGCCCATAATGATCACATAAAATTCCACGGAGACATGCTTGAAAGCTTCTAAGGCCTGTAGGATTACTTAATACATACTGGATTACAAAGTCAGATAAGCAAATAAGAGCCAGTCTGTCTGAGTACAGTTTGCAAAGTTTTCTTTAATCCCATCACTTTTAACAGCACGATAGCGGAGATAAATACTGTATCTGATCTTTAACCGTATCAGTCTCCAAAATCCCATATCGGCCGGGCTCTATATTAAACTCCTTTTATTGGACGTAAGCCACAAACTGTGCAGCAGATAGTAACAGCACAGCTGTGTCCATGTGTTCAGAGACTCGCCCAGACCAACACTCAAACCTCTAAATCTCCTTTAAAGCAGCCTCAAACTTGGCTTTGTGCTCACCAGCACTGATAGAAGCTCGGCCAATAAGCGCTTCGGTCCTCTCAAACAGTGACACATCCCAGGCTGTCCCTCTGGACGACAAACACAAACCACAGCCATGGAGACAAGCTGACATCACTCCCAGGGGTCACTGGGAGTCCTCGGCTCAGCCAATCGGAGGATGAACTGGGGAGAGTGAGGGGGAAACTGTGGTCCCCGGTGCTCCTGAGGGGAGTGAGTGGGGAGGTGTCGGGTAGACGATAGGAGTGGGTGATGTCTAAACCTGACGCACAGCATATGTGTGATTAAACAGGCGCTGAAGGGACGACTGACTGTACACTCCGAGTGCTACAGAGAGTGCTGAGGCCAAGAGTAAGAAAGACGGATATGTAATGAGGGAGGGATGACAAAGGAAGGTGGGACTGGGTGCTGTTAGCGAGGGACATAAGACGAATAAGAGCAAAGGCAGGAAAATGAAATGCAAGGAAGAGATAAAAGGAAAAAAATAACGTGAAAAAGAAAAATGGAGCACTTGTAGGAAATGTATTCCTCACATTTGACAAGGTCGATTGATGGTGATGAGCTCACGCTCACCGTTTATTGAGGGGGAGCAGAGCAACAAATAAATTAAAGCAGAACCGGTTCTTCAATAAAAGCAGCCTCAAAACACATTTCCATGTCAACAAACATTATCTGTAACAGTTGGCCTTAACTGGCTTAAAAGTATCAACTGTGACAATGTAGCACAACCAACATCATCTTAGTGCAGATGTGCATTATTACTACAACATAATAACAGCTGGATTTGTCATAACTCGGGAAGAATAAATCAAACGTTAGCACAGTGAATTCTCCCACAATGCAATGACATCGCTTTAGTCCGTGCAATAATTCAAGCTTTTGTGTTCGTGTTTCACAAGTTCCCGTTCTTACGTCATTAATCTTACTGCTACACCCAATAACAATGAACTCTTGTTGGTTAATGTCATAATGTGACGTTGCCAGATTTCATACAAAGCAGTTTCTTTCATCAATGGGTTTATTCAATGTTCCATGCATTTTATTACTATCAGTTGCAACATGCTGTGTGTTATGGAGACTGAACGCGTTATGAAGACTGAACGTGGCTGCCCCGTGCTAAATCTCAAGTCCCTCGACTGACTTGAGATTGAGCAGATGTGGATCCACCAGAAATCTTGCATAAAAAAAGGCAGACAACCATTGTTTGCACATTCAGCACAAATGACATGCAAAGTGAGACTGTAAAGTAGAGATGCCTCTTCGCCTTATTTCACCAGACTTGTTGTGCATGGTATTCAGTATGAAAACTGCTCTTGTTGCAGAGAAAAGTCGCAAGCTTGACCCCAAGAATGGTTTACCCAAGACGACCTAAATCGACAATTTTCCAACAGCAAGCAACAACATTTCATCTCGTCTTACCTCTTAAGGGCTCTCAGTGGTAGATTTTGATTATAGTCTTCAGTGGATGTGTACGTGGTTTAAATTCTAGTTTTCCAGACTGGGTTTCAGGTTGGGATTTAAAAAACACCACTCTCTAGAAAAACACATACATACCTACATCTTATTCTCACACATAAAGAACCATTTGTATACATTATAGACATAACATATATTTCAAATAAAATTCTCTTTTAAAAGGCCATTGGAGCTGTTGTCATTTTGTGTTCCATCAGGTACAAACATGTTGCGACCGAAGCCAAACACACCTCGGCCGTTCTTCCTCCCATGCCAGATGAAAAGAAGGCTTTCAGGAGGTGAGTCACAGCAAAATCATGGCTTCTCCTATGAAAGCATCTGGTGACACCTAAAGCCCAAATGTCACCAGTCTATGAATAAAAACGACTTACGCACATACCACTCCTGATCTAGTTATGAAGCCGAGTGTTATCCGAGGGATTGGGATATGTTGTACAAGAGGATTTGCGAGGGTAGAAGTAGTGGCAACTGTTGGTCAATGGGCAGACAGCGGTGCATAGGATTATTTTGTAAAACACTGACTGACACAGAGAGTCAGAAACAGTTCTCTGTCGGCCAGCGTCATGTGACAGCTCGACAGTGCGGAGGAATAACTGCCAATGGCCTCGGCCGTATCCGATTACAACTCAGCAAATGGAAAAGGCAAAAATAAGGAGGCTTATTTGTAGTGGGCTGAGATAGGCCCTATTATACAGAACTGCAAGAGCAGAGCGAGGCAGAGGAGGCATGCCAAAGCTAAAGCTCACAACTCCACTGGGACACACAGGGTGCCAACGGAGGTCTGCTGTGGAGGAGCTGCAGTAAGATGTTTTACACTCCTTAGTTTCAATATGAGACACTGGAGCATCAAATCAAAAGACAAATGCAATAAAAACAACAAAGAAAGAATAGAACTTCAAAATCCAACTATTACTTAAATAGTCTGCCATACTTAAGAATCTATAACATAACATTTATAGTCGTGTAGCCCGCGTTGAGCCGAGTTGTAGCTCTTTGGGTGACATTCAAGGTCAGTGGCAAAAAAGTGGAGAAGGTAACAACAAATAACGTACTCAAATTCAAATGTGGTTTGGAACCAGCAGCAGCATTTTAATGTGACACGTCTTTTGCATGGCTGAAATACATGAAAAATAATTTGGTTCTGCCAGCATTACTCACTCAATGCGGCAGTTGTATAACAATTCAACAGTGCTGGCTGCTGTTTATTGACTGCGTGTGCTCCACAAGTCACTAACTCACAACAGCTGGCACACCTGCACTGACTGACGATGGACGATAAATGGATCTGGCTTTAAGATGCCTGGATCGGACCCAATTCTCGATCCTGCACATCAGCTAGGGACATCCTTAGTTACTCCGTGTATGGTCAGACAAATCTACAAATCCTCACAAATCTAACATTGCAGTGATCTGAGCAGAACTGGCGTGTCAAGGTGCGGTGTGTGGACCCATGAGTTAACATCTAGAGGCCTGTACAGACACAAAAAGGGACAGACAGGCCCAGACAGGCAGAACACACAGTACAGTACAGTCACTGATGGCTTACAGACATTGTTGCGTAATGTTTATGGATGCACTTAAAACAGCTAGAATTCTGACAGCTAGACTGAACAACTCCCTTTCAAAGTTTATTGAAAAGGAGATGGAGAGACTTAAAAGGGGGGAAGAGTGCATATCCATGTGTGGGGCAGCGGGGCAGGACAACGGTTACAGATTCCATCAGACACTACACTCCTATCTACCAAATCATTTCTGTGGTAATGTTGTCATGATAACCAAGACTGTTTACTGTGTTACTACTTCCTCAAGAATGTTTAATGTTAAATTTGAGTTCTTGTTCTCCAAGATAAAACCACAAACACAACAACATGAACATGTGCCAGCGTTTTAGCATGAAAGACAACGACTGGCAGAAGACTGAACTGTCAGGAAACCGCACATTTGTGCTGCACAGTTCAACTGTTTTCAAAAATGGGAGAAGAGGCCATAAGGATATGATTCTGCCAGAGATTTTCTCAACAAATCGATTACTTCTTCCACACTCACAGCTTCATTAGAGCCCTATAATGTGCATTTCTGTGTAAATCAAGAAAAAGAAGATGAACTGTCTTCTTCAAAGAGCAAACACAAGCCTATGTGGATCAAAGCTGAGAGAGGCAGGCTTATTTAAAAGAAGTGGGCTGTGAAGAAGGTGGGGGAGGTAATAGAGCTGGGATGCAGAGATGTATGTAGGCAGAAGGGAGGTTGGAGCACTGGGAGACGATGATGCAGATTGCAGTAGTTTCCTCCTCTGGAGTCTGGAGAGAAACCAGGGGGGTGTTAGTTACAGCAAGAGAGGAGATGAGATAGTTTCCTTTGGCTCTCTGAAAGATATGACGAAATCCTCATAACCTTGGAAGTATGCAAGATCCATCCATCTGGGTCAAAAGTGGAGCTCGTGTGTAGCTTGAAGATCTTCTTTGAATATGCAACAAAGGACGATTAGGAATATGTTACTTTATTGCTGTTCGGGATCATGTGAAAGCTTAAAGGCTAAACATGTATGACCCACTCTCGATGCAAACGGAGAAAAAAATTATAAATTCCACTTTAGATGTGTGTGCATTCGAAGTGGCATAGAGGAATAAACATGTACACAAACAGTAGGTGCACTCATTTACCCTCAGCAGTTCCCAACCCTGGTGATGTAAGAGGATAAACCGCAGGGTCAGGACACTGTCTAGTCCAATCAGAAAACAGATATGGATATACATGATAGCAGAAAACATTTCATATCCAAAGCAGCTGACAGCACTGTAATGTTATTACTAGTTGCTAAATTTGAAACAAACCAAAAAAAAAGTTCTGATGCATTATTATTGTGGGCCTGAGCATAGAATATGGCACCCTTTAACACGCTTCAATTTGTCTTTAAAGTTGTTCTTTGTCTGTAAAATAAACTTACATTGGAAAACAAATAATAATCCATCTCTGCTTAAGGAATGTATCCCTCCCTATTCATTTGTGCAAGCAAAATATTTTGGAAAGTCTGCAGAAGACTGATGTGCTCTTAATTTTGTAGTTATGTTCAAAATGGGTCCAACCATATCTTTGTACGTCTCTAATGGCTGAATAATATTCTCTAAAATTAGGAAATGGGAGTAAATCAAAACAAAATGAACAGCAAAACAGACAATAATTCATGTGCTGTTTATAGAGAACCAGCTGGACTCAGGCACCAGCCGTCACAATCTTTGGCAGGAACGAGGCTTTTTCCATCCATTGAATCTGGATGGTGAAGATAGAGGAATTTGCAGCATCTCTGTCTCCCTGCCAGGCTTTCACAGTGCCTCGACAGACCTGGCTTTAAACTGAGGAAGAATGAGGAAATGAAAATGACCACACCAATTTCTCAAAAACCAAACATTAACTATTTTCGAGACTGTACAGGTAAGGAAGACAACTGGTTTAACCACTGAGTAGCATAACTAACCAACCTAGTTTTCTCTACAAAAAGAATGCAAAGTCATAAGCTTTAAAGCACCATTGAGTGATGGGGTTAAACACCGCAGACCTACGTGCTCTATTTCAGCGGCCTTGTCTATGTTGACAAGTATTTAGCGGTCATCTGTGAGCTAGATGAATGGGTCAGTAAGGAATCTGGCCAGTTGTTTGAGGTCCCGAAATGACCAGGCATCAACTGTGAGAGCGGCTTCAGGGCTTTCCTGTTGTGACACAGCAAGCCAGGCCACTGCAGCGGGCATGTAATTGGGAAACAAGTAGGGCATGTGACTTTGAAGCTGCAGTCGCTTTAAATGTAAATCAAATGACACAAGCTTCTAACGTTTATGCTTCGAATCGCTTTGGACTGCACATGTTGAGAGCTAAAAGCGGTGATAACATTTGTTTCTAAAAAAAAAAAAAAAAAAAAAAGGCACAGCTGCTATTCCAACAGACAAATCAATTTCATATATTTCAGGACAAAATGTAGATTAAGTAAAGGAGATGTAGGGGAAGGACTCTGACACACGCCTTCAAAAAGGACCCATGAGACTGCTCCAAAATGGTGCTATTGAGGATTTCTTGATCTGCTATCCCTGTGGTTACGGTCTGGTTAGATTTGGACTGTCCTCCTAAAACTTTTTTGCTGCCATAAAAGGATCATGCTACTTCCATCTGCACCACTATTTGCTTGATAGCATTAGGTCAGTCTCAAGGAAACTAAAGCTTGTTTGAGCCATTTTTATTAACTTCCTTCAGACATACAGGTGGTCGAACCCAAAATGACTACGTCTGCATTTATGTAGAGTCTCCAAATTATTGTTTCTCACATGCCCAAATGTATGGATATTTGCCTGCTGTCATTTATCTTTCACCCTGTTATGCACATAGTAGAGCTCCACAACCAATCGTAATACTATCGAAATCGCAATATGGCCAAGTGTGATATGCAAATTGCTAGAAGCTGCAATTTTTTTGATAAAAGGTCAAATTTGAGACAAAACAGCAATATAATGAAGTACTGTAGCGCTGCTGAGATGCCCTGGTCTACAAAAAGAAAATAATCGCAATGTGATGTTTAATACCATAGCGTGCAGCCCTAGCACATATCTTGCCAATTTCATTTAAACTTAGATACCCTTGTTTGAAAGTTTTATGAATACCCATCTGTTCCTTCCTTAAAAGGAGAAATCTCAGAATTGACAGTGGAGAGACTCTTGCCGTCTTAGTTTACATGTACCGGATGCTTATACATTTAAGGTGACATGAGCACAACAGGAGAGTGAACAAGTTCAGGCTTTGAGGAGATGGGTAGAGATTCTGGGCACAGTTCAATACGTGGATCAAGATAGTCTAAATGGGGCGCTTGTTTCCAACAAATGGCCTCCTCTTTGTAATGCTAGGCGTGTTGGGTTTGGTGTCCTAATTCATGTGTACGAGAGGGCAAACTTAGGAGCTGAACACACGCACAGACACACACATACACACAATCTTGTCTGATCACGTCAAAAGAGGCAGCAGTCCCAGGCCAAACCTGACACAGTTCATTCACACAGTAAGCTTTTCATCCAGCAAAAGGCCCTTTTCTGCCTCAACTGTCACCACTGTGATAAGCTGCATTCAAGTCTCATTCAGAATCCATCACTGTTTATCACAAAAGGGCGATTTCTTCAAGTTTAACTCACACAGAACACGACTGAAGACGAAGCCTGCACAGGCAACAGCAATTTTACATGCAAACACGTTCCATGCTGCTTCAAACCTGCAACTTCATACTGTATTTATACAACAATGCTCAAAAGCAAATATTTTTGCAGCATAAGTGCACACATACAGGCGAAAATCTGTAATGTTAGATCAAGAGCAAATCTTACAATTTCTATGCAAGGTCCTATTGTTCTATCACCGTGTCCTTCACGCTACTGTGATATAACATGGAGCAGGCAATGCAGGATCATTGCTGCAGAAAGAAACTACAGCAGATTATTACAGACAAAACATTACATTTGCCAACATGTTTTCTGAAGAACTAAGCCCTGTGTTGGTTCGAGGCTCTGCAGTAAGAACAGGCTCACTGGCTGCACTTGTTTAAGTCTTCCCACAATGGCACCTACAGTGTGATCATTTGCTTTTGGTCTAAAATGTCATGCCTTTGCTTGGGTTTGCTTTCCCTTTTTCTGTTCATTGCTTTTTTTACATTTCTGTCTTTACAGATCTTTTTACTTCTGTGTTTCCCCAGGACCAAGTTCTAATTAAATGGCTGCTAAACCTACAGTATTTGTTCTTTCAGCACCACTGCTGTTCTTCCCCTTGTTTTGGTCAACTCTATTTCTGGTTTCACCAAGTTATGGCTGCCTCTTTTATCTTCATACTCCCCCGCTGGTGCCAAGTGTCTGAACAAACCAGAGCTAGATGAATATACAGACAGCAAGTACACAGCTTCCTTGAAGTCACAATGTCTCTGCTCTACTGTCTCCAAAAAATGAATGTTTACTGTGTTTTACAGTTAATTAAATCAGATGTTTCCTAAATTGTAAGGTAACAAAGTAAGCTGACTTTCAGTAGACCACATTAGTGATCATTAACCACAGTTCCCTGTGGGATTTACTGTATGTGTACTGTTTTTCCTGCTCTCTCACTTCCGTTTGTTGGCAATAAAGCCACCTCTCTTCTGCTATTCAGATGAATCAGGTGGTCAGATATTTTTTTTTACCTGTATTCAAATTGAAGGTTGGAAGTTAAGTTTATCAACCAGACACATTTAAAACTGTTGTGGTTCTTTTGACAGCCCAGCCGTTCCAGTGGATGCACTTCCTCACCACCGACTCCCTGCATACTGATCATGAGGGACAGGAAAAGGAAAGCTCTCTTCTGCTGCCACAAACTCCTCAGTCTGTCCCATCTGGGCCGAACTGTCCTCCATTAGCAACAACCAACTTCACTTAAAATCAAAACCAGAAACTGCAGTTTTAAACCCAATCCTATGTTTAAAATCCTACATTAAATAAAAGTTCTGAAACAGACAAGACAAAGCGTCATGCAATGTGACAGACTAAATACTAAGCATTACTCAAAAAGTTGCATTTCAACATGTACCTAAATGTCTTTGTAGAAACATTGGTTTGGTGTCCATATTTGCAGCTGCATAGCCAGAAGAGCTCAATTCTGGCTCCTGGTATCGGCCAGGTTAGGTTGAGTGGGAACCAGTTCAAGATGTGGGTGAGGGTTTGACGCAGTTGAATGTTTTCAGCTGTCCGACTGGCTCCTGCTCCTCCTTCCTCCCCTCTCAGAAGCTCTACTTTTTACCACTCTTTTGCTCAATTGAACATATTCTTCGAGAACAGCTCTAGTAGAGGCATGTAAAGCTTAAAACTTTTTTAATATTGGATTTAATTAACAAAAGACTAGCAGCATACTTTGGACACTAGCATATATGTAGCACGTGTAGAACTCTGAATTGACTGTGTATTAATTTAATGGTGTATTTTTTCATGCATTTACTTATTTATTAGTGTATAAAACATCAAACAGCATCATTTTCCAGTCTACCCAAGGAAAAAAAACTGCACAGCACAGAAGAAAACAAGAAGTGCATTTTAAATAAAGTCTATACTTTTTTCTTCCTACGCATAATACAATTGCTGTTTTGTTGCATCTAAGATCCAGCTGCACTGATGCTGCTGCAAGCTGCAGAAAGGCAGACGTGGTGACAGTATCTGACACCATTTCACTTAAAATGTCTGACAGGCAGTAAATTCACAACACAAACACATGCGAGTGGTCAGGTGAGTAGTTCTTGCGTCATCCACTGTAGTCTGGATCTGTCACTCAACATGATGTCTGTGCGGCGGTGCTACGGGCACGAGGGAGGTTTAGAGACATAGAAAACAAAAGGTAAACACCAACATGCCAAAGTCTACACAAGTAACCAGCATCAATAAGAAAAGAGAGAACACATTGCGGTCTTCCTGACAGCTCAGGTTCGGACATGACGGAGATGCATTAAATCTTGCATCATCAGCTGGTCAGTCAGACAGCAGTTTTTCCTGTTGAGCAGCATGCTTATCTGATATACAGTATCGTCTCATGTGACAGAAACTGGGAGAAACTGCTTGTAACCAGGAGTCTGTAATATACTACCATTTCTCCTTAAATTTATTACATTATTTGTCTGTCTGTAAACCTTTAAGTAGTTGCATAAAATCCCTTTCGGCTGCCTAACAGGTTGTGGAACACATTGGGTACAGTGAATCACTGATTTTCTGATTATTCTACAGCCTTTCTGTGTAAACGGTGAATATTAAATCACTATTCAGGCTGCATTCTGACAAGTGCAGACCAGCCATGTCAAAAACACACCCAGGAGAGAATGAAGGCTTGGAATCACAGAGGTGGCAAGGAATCAAAGCCTGTCTTTCACCTATCGTAAAGTAAGTGGAAATGGGCCTGTCCTTTAAACCCAGTGGGCAGATATCAACATGTTAAACTGTCGACACTATCAACACCAGAGCTAAAGCTAGAGCCATCTTTACTCATCAAATTAAACAGCATTGGAAAACTGTGTGGAACTGTCTGTGCTCGAAAGAAAGCATGCATTATCCTGGAGACAATAAAAATAGCACCTGGGACACAAAGATACAGTGTTGGGGACAATTCTGGGACAGTAAAGAAATGTATCATTACAAATAAAATGATCATATTTATGTATAATGTAACATATATAATTTTAATAGTTAAACAGTATCGGAGTCTCTCCCTCTCCTCTTGTGCCGTGCAAGAGACAGTGTGTTCCTTTAGCTTGTAGGTAAACAGTTTGTTTGAGGTTGTAAATATTGAAATAGTGTATTTGATCTTCTCACACGCTTCTCAATTATTGTCATCTCAAAAAAAACATTTTTCTCTTCAGATATATAATGTCCCTGTATGATTATTTGGCTAAATACTACTACTACTACTAGATGTATGCAAAAAACTAGTTAACAGATGCCTTTAGCCAAATGATCCAAAGTTAGTTTGATAGATGTCACAAACTGGCTCACCGAGAGCGACAGAAATGCTGTGCAATAAATATATATAATTAAAACAAAAATCACACATTTTAATTCAACTTAATGAACCAATGGAGTGTGTGATGGATCCCAGCTGCAAAGAACAACCCAGTGACTTCAGCCTCCTCCACAAAATATGACATTCCATTCTTCACCTATTAATCTTTCATCGACTTTCGCCACAACATCGTCTAGTACAGGCAACAGTCCAAACCTCCAACATCTTACGTATATAATTATATAAGACACCAAAGCAGCAAATTCTCCCATGTGATAGCTGAAACCAGAAAATTACATTTTCTAGCCAATGGGCTTGAACATGTGTCGTTCAGCTGAGCTATCAGGTGACAAACCTTAAAACTCAGCCATTTGCTTCCTCAAAACATCAAAACATCCCGGCAGACAGCAGGGAGAGACAACATGCAGCTGAAGAAGAAGAGTTCAAGGCCATCATGTCTGCTCTGCCCAAAGGCCAATAATCATCTATCTGTCAAAGGCAGAGCTCTCGCCCGGTCTGTCCTATATTTAGCAGACAAAGCCTCATCAGCCTAAGTACTGAATTCAATTTCAAGGGACATCATTAATCTAAACTCATAAATCATTTGGGTTATGCTAATGTGGTCTCTTCATCCTCTGAGCAGCATGTGGTTTTCCATGTCCAAGCTAAACTGCACACTTATCTCCGAGTATGACCGCGTTTAAAGAATCTGGACTATGCCAATGCAAGACCTGCATCCCCTTGAAATGCATTGGGGTTTCCATGGAGAACATGCTTTGTGGCCTGAGCTTTGCATCACTAAACCACCAGGTTTCTCGTTTAGCTGCTGGCAATTAACAGCTGGGTGAGAACAACAGGCTCTGTTATTGGGGGGGAGAACAAAATGAAATTTTAAGACTCTGGCAGGAAGAATCTCGCAGGAATTTCAGAGGCGGGGAGGAAGAAAATAATAAAGCAGCATCTAAACAATGGGGCTACAAAACTAGAGCAGAAATACAACATCTAGGTCACTATTGAAGAGAAGGAATAGAATAACAGTTTAGTAGGAATATGAAGTCCGCAGACTTAATCAAATCTCCAGGCTGTATCAGGCTGCACTGAGGGATACAGTGTATCTGAGCTATGCTGCTGTTTGTTCAGTGTCCTCACATTCCTCAGAGACAATCCTCTCCCTGTGCTCAGAGCTCCACACACAGCGAGTCCTTGACATTTCAGTCAGTGTCTGTCCGCTGGGTGGACAAGGGACACTCAGGCCTGTGAACAAGGCCAGTCTGCCCGCTGAAAACAAGTGCACATTCATTTTACATTTCACTGATACTCTGGTCTAAAGCAACTCGCACTGAATGAGTAGATTTGGGGGGGGGGGGGGGCAGATGGGCCAGGCAGTGATTTACACTGAGACTTCTCAACAGGGTGTTTGGTCATTTTATGGCAACAGACTGGATGTTGTAGGAAATAAAACCTGTGACCTTTTCTAACTAAGCACCTACACACTAAGTGACAAAGATTTATTACAAGTGCTGTCTTTTTTGTAGTTGTGACCATCGCTTCTGTCAATTGAAACATTGATACAGTTCTGGGAATAATGTCTGCCTTCATGTTCTCTTCCAAATAAGATTGGCTACCCCAGAGATCTGCTTACAACCTGTCTGATCACCTCACTGCTTGTGTTTCTTGACCAAATGGACTTCCTTTTTTAGCTGTTGCCATGTTACTGGATCTCAGCGTGATACTAACACAAGAAAAAACAGAATCCTTTAAATACAATTCTGACACCTTTTATGTGGATAAGCTACTTGGTACTACTACATTCTTACATTGTGGTGTTCCTATTTTAAATTTAGCAGAAGTGAAATGATAAGTCAATTAATAGACTGGTAGACTGACAGACACTAAATCAAACTGGCTGGTTTTAACTTCTACAAAGTGAGAACGCCTGTCTTAGAGGACAGTAACTCTAACACCTTTTTTTGGAATGAAGTTGAGATGAAACTACCAATTTGAATGCAACAACTTGCACGCTAAGAAATTGTGATGGGCATTTCTCAGTATTCATAGATTCAAGAATTAATCAATAAAAAATAATCAGCAGGGTTAAAATTATGTTTAGTTGCAACCATATAAAAGGATTTGAGTTCACAGTATTCCCAGATGATCTGTGATTTCTGGGTCAGTCGGCAGCCATATGAAGCAACGTCAATGTGGTTCAGTGTGAGACTGTCAGACAGATACACTCAGGTTTTTACACTAGAAAAGGCAAGAGAAAGGTACGTTTTTCCATACTTGTGCTGCTGACATAAAATGACCAGAAGACTAAGAGTCCAAAGAGAACCTTGTTGCTTTAAGCAGGCACTTGGAGAAAATGTCTGGGCTTTGTAACCTCCATATTTATTATGAGAGAAAGTTGATGACTACCCATTTATGCTTGGCCAGCTTAGTATAACTATCAGTTGAGACCATTTAAACGTAGCTGTGGCTCAAACCACAAAACTCCTGAGTAAATTCAACCTGAGCTGACTGAACAGAGCACAGAGATGAATACAACGCAGTGTTCTCAACACAAGTAATGACACTGTTCTGTAAGCAATCACTCAAATTGCTAATAACTTCAATAACATGGACTGGTGAGTTTTCATTTCATGCCAGATGTTTAACGGTGTGACATGTTTCGAAAAGTGAACACAGCATATCTTTCTTTTGAAAATACTGCAGCCCTTACTTTCAACAAGTCTCACATTTAAAATCCAAGTCATTAAATCTTCTTGAGGTTACACAATCTGAAACTCACATTGTGGTCTAAGCTTTCTCAGCGTCCAACTGTGATTTTCCACCAACACCGTTCTTGGAAGACAAGGTAACAATCTCCATCATAAATAAACTAGGGTGTCCGGCTGGAAGGCCTGGTCGACAAACATGGACAAAAGAAACATCAGAGCAGAGCAGCGGAGATGTCATAAACTTCTCTATAAGCTTCCTGATCCTTTTTTCCCTGCACAAGTTTACATTCAGGAGCTTCCTCTGTTTATGGAAGAAAGTCCACAGCCCGGGGAGGTGACTTGACCTCGAAACACCACCCTGTGATGCAGGCACTCAATCAAAAGAACTTCAAGTGCTGGTGAAAATTTTTGAAGCATCTATCAACCCAAAATAGGCTCCCGTCAGTCAGCCTGGCTTATTTTGTTTTTTTCTGTAGGGTCTGCTGGGGGATGAAGCGCCATATGTAGCCTGCCTTGGTCCACATGGTTGGGGTGCCAATGCTCAGCTAACTGGATGCATGCCATGGTTCAAATAATCTGTTTTCATAGCACTCTGTAAACCACATAAGCTCAATGTGTCATTAAGTCTTATGATCTGGACTCTCATAAACTAACCCGCAACCCCTCCACCCAATCACGGTCAAGAGTTCAGTTTGTGACGCGTCACATGACATAAAAAAAAAAAAAAAAACTTTATCAATGAGGGATCATTTACAAAAGCATCTGTGCGGATAGTTTGGGATTATCAGGATTTTCCATGCAACGGGTGTGTCAGTTATCTGTGCATTTAGGGTCATTATACGCAGCTAATGTTCAGTTCAGTCCAAGGGAGTCTCAAATCAATCAAGTCAAGTCTCCATAGGCACTTTCCAAGTAAACTTCAAGTCTTTCAGGTCTCTGAATGCCGACCATTAAACTGACATAGTATTTGAACATTTTCATAGGCTGTGTCAGTGTTTTGTAGCTGAAACCAAGTTCTTTCAATGCAAAGGCCTAATAAATTAGTTAATAAACTTAATCGTTTGTCGCTGAGAAGAGTCTTCGACCCACTTTTAGTTTAGTATTCAAACTGTATGGCCATGCATGTCTTGCCTGTCGCTGTCTTATTAATTTCTCATTGTTTAAGGAGTGTACCAACTCTCAAGTCTACACCTCTGCTATGTTAAAAAGAATAACATTTGTGTGGTCCTAACCTGTTGATTGAAACGTTCAGTTTAAGGAGGATACTAGAATCAACAGAATGCCCCATGAAACATACTGTAGTAGACATTAAATTCTACAATATAAAAAGGTTTCCTGGCAGGTTTCAGTTTGCAAAAATATTCTTTAATCTCCTGTCAGGGTGCTGATGCTTGGATCCTTGCACTCCTTAACACAGCTTTCTCCCATTACTAACAAATCAAGGAATGTAATTATATTCAACTGTTACTCTTACTGTAAACAGTTCTGAATACCAGCATGAGCTCAACTTCTAAAATGTAAATGAACTTCAAAAAGGAGCGCAGTGGTCTTCCCACCAGCTGAGAACAGTGCAGTCAGCATTTCACAGCCTCCTACTTCCCATCGCTCGCTCTCTGCATTAACAGGCCCAAACAGCTGCTCTGCTCTGCTAATGACTCCATGCCAAGTTCACGCTCCTCCTGGGAAACCCGCCGGCAAATGACAAAAGTGGCATTTGTTTTTTTCATTATTATCACATCCACATCATGATGTCAAAGACTAGCAAGGATGACAGCTTACTTATGTAAATGATTCACATGGAAGCAAGGTTATTGAGTTGTAAAAAAAAAAACAGTCATCTAAAATGCACAGCACAGCAAAGCAGCACTGTGGGAAACGCGGTAATGCCAACATCATCAAATAGCAAAAAGAAAAAAAACAGTCGTGTAGAATGTCTCATGTCCTAAGGAAAAAAAAGACGATATACTTTGCTGACTGCAATCATCTTTTCTGTTGTTCAAAGCCTTTTGTGTAATGTCAGTAATTTTAAATAACTTCCTCAACTCCCAGTCTTCAAGATAAATACTAATAAGTAGGATGAACACATTGAATCTTTATAAGAAGCCATTGTCCAATTTCACACAGAAGGTCTCACATGGCTAATTTTCTTCCGTTCATTCCAGTGCGTCTTTAGCCGACTCCTTTAGGAAAGGAAAAGCTGTGCCAGGTCATGTTTTAGGACATTTTTCACAGTAGTTTGGTCAAGGGCAAAGTCAGCGGCCCGGGGATCATCAGTGAAGCTTTTAATCCTGCACTGTGCCCGTTTTGGAAGCGGGAACCCCTGGCTGGTACAGCCTGGTGACATGAGGATCAAACAGATGAACTGTAAAATGATTTGGGCTTACGACCTGATACGAGGTAGATCTACTGCACCTACACTAACAGTGCAATCACGCTTAATGTTCCTTTGGCTCCAATCATGATGGAAATGATAAATACATTTTTTAAAAAATCAGTCCAGAACTAACCTTTGACCTTGGTTCACGTCAATGAAATCATTTGTCAGCCTGGACAACACTGCTCTACCTAACTACAGGTACAAATGAACATGTTTGAGTTGGAACAGACCAATATAACCCCTGTTTAGATGGCACAATAGACCGACTGTGGAAGCAAGTAAATGTTTTGGAAATCCCCTCATGATAACATCATTAGTGCCATTCTTGCATTGTTAGCCAGAAAACAGGAGAGATAAAAAAGCTTCAGTGATATATATACAGGGAATAACACGCAAGCTCAAGGCGTGGTTGTTTTTTAATTTCTGTAAAAATGTATGCACTCGAGTAGAGTATTACTCCAGGGTCCAACCCACCGGTACATTGGTCTCTCAGTTTACCGTGCATGTGTCAAAATTGGCAACTGTGGTTAACAGACACACTTTAGACAAACCACACACTGGAACGGCGACAAACCATTGTGTTTGAGGTAAGGGAGACAAACTCGGATTCTCAGACTCAGACAAACAAGCCCAGTGTGAAAACAGCCTTAGAAACGCATGCCTCTTATTCTGTCAGTGTGAGCGCTCTACACCCTTCGGCCCTGTACACTGTTGGACACGTACCACTATGATCCTCCATCAGTATCATACTGAGTTTAATGTCCCTTTCACGCACGCAGTTATGTGCCTCTTTTGAACAAAATTGGGCCAACTTCAAAAGTTGGTTTTCCTTTGAACGTGTGGCACACATCTAGTGGTGAATGTGTTAATCTGTATGACCGTAACGTCAGCGGTTAACTCTCACAGCATGTCGGACTGCTTATCTCCAGGTCCTGCAGCCATCCTAGGCTCCTGCACACTAATTAATAACAGTCATTTGTGTAGTGAATTGAGTAATATCTTGAGCACATTACGGCACAGAGCAATGACATCAGGACGAGATTAAAAACAGGCCGGCAGATTAGAGTCAGTCGGCGACGGCAAAGCTCAAATGTGATGATTTTCTGAGCTCAATCCACATTGAGGTTGGTTATATTTAAATCACTGATCATTATAGATGGAACCTGTGAAATTGACCTCAGCATGAGTTCCCTTCACATCTGCCATTGAATGTAACCTTTTATTATTTCTACATGACATAAAGTTAAAAAATAATAGTTTTCCAATGATCTCCTACATAACAACAGCCACTAACCAGAGGAGAACATTTTAAAAAATTCTTGATGTAGAAAGCATTTCAATATTTTGAGATTTTGGCAATTTCAATATTAGAGGATACCAAAAGTCAGCAAAACGAATCTTAAGCCTGGTATGATATAATGTTATGTAATTCATCAACCAGAGTTTACTGGTTTCAGATTCTTAAATGTGTGAATTTAATGCTTTATTTTGTTTTATGCAATTGTGAATTTAAATAATGAATTCAGATTTCGGATTGTTGGTTAGAAAAAACAGCAATCTGAAGACGCCATCTCAGGCTCTGGGGACTGGTGACATACTTTCAATATCAAAACAACCAAATTATGAAAAAATATTGAAAGTCAATAATGAAAATGAGCATGAGTTGCAGCCCTAACAGGTTCAGCAGAACCAACATTTTGGATGAATTAAGCCCAACGTAGCCCTATTGTCAACTGCATGTTTCCGAAGAAAACCCCACAACCGGTCCAACAGCAGACACCTGCTCCTATTGTCTGCGACAGGTCAAAGTCACGTTAAATCTGTCTGCCTCAACGGTGGAGTATGTACACAATAGCCTCGACTCTACCGGAGGAAACTCCAGCAGTGTGAAGCTGTGAATGGAAATCGGCCGTGTGCTGGTGTGAACACATCAATCTCCGCCCCCCCCCCGGAGACTTCTGAGCGTTAGGAACAGTCAAAAAAAGAGAAATCTCGTGGTTCTCCTGACGTGCCACTGCTTACGTCACTTGAGGGTTTGGAGCATTAAACCACCAGACAGTTTTCCAGTCAAGGGTGTCATTTTAAACGCTTGCCACACTTAGTCAAATGGGTGAACGTTATTGAGAATCTACCCTATGATCTGTGGAAGGAAAAAGAGCAGTGGAGGATAATCTGACACTTTTCCTTCTCAACATGTTCAGAGACTTTGAATCTGGCAAAGCTGTTCCCTCTCTCAAGTCCAGTAGGAGTGTGGTACACACACTCACCCTGGTGTCCTCGTCTTTCTAATTCCAAAGTTATGAGACGGTTCAAGGCCCTCAGAAGTGGACTGGGTTTTTTTTTTTTTGGTTTTTTTCTGCAGGAAGCATTCCTCTCTAATGACAGGGGAAGTTACAAGAAGGTCCATACAAACACTAAAGCAAGAAAAACCGCCCTAAATTTGGGCCTCTTATTAAGACGTGCTGACCAAAAAAAGCTGCGATCTTCAACACAACATCTGCGATTTGCAAGACTTCCCGACACGCTCGCTACACGAGACGTGAGAATGCCCAACCCTGGTCAGACGGAATGCACGCAGGGTGGGACGAGAGCAATAAACGCAGATCTGAGGTGATTAAATGACGAGGGTGTTGTATTTTGAGTGTGTTTGGTTGTGGGTGAGGAGTTCATGAGGAGCTCCGGGTTTTTTTTTAAAATTATTATTTTATTTTATTTCAGGTTTTAGATCAAAGCTTGATGAATAGAGAATGAGAATTGAATGTGCGGGCTCATTTCCAGCACACAGACACAAGCCAGCCTCCGCAGTACACAGCAGCGCAGTTGGGTTTTCCAAACAATTGCATTTCTCTCAATTGTGACGATAACCTCGAAGAGAGGGTTAGCGCTGGGCAATAAAGGAATATGATAGTGATATGCGATACTAAATAATAAATGTTTTATAGAATGTGGTTATTGTGATATTGCAATGTATCTTAAACCTTTATGATTCAATTACAGATAAGGGATGGAGGTTACTGAGCTTATTTTACTATTCTAGCTCAAATGTTCAAATAGCAAATTATTTCCCTTGATATTTATTGATCAAGGCATTTCTTTTAAAATATTGCAATATCTGACTTTGACACTCACCCAAGTGCTGATAACCATATCATATAGCGCAGCCCTAAAGAGTAGTGGTCGACCAATGTACGCCAATATTTAGAGAGCTGGGCTGAAGATGGCCGGTTTATAATGCAGATATCAAAACCAAGAAAATGTGCAATTATATTCTATAGGACATCCACGCATGGGTTTACAGCAGGATGCACAGTGTTTACAGCACTTGAAACTTTTCTCCACCTTCCCAAAATTCCCCAAGAGCACTAGCATTGTTCCGTAACAGCCACACTGACATGGCTGCCTGCAAATGTGTCTGAAGACGTGTTTTATTTATCGGCATTGTGAGCGCATGGGCTCCAAATGCCAAATAATCAGCCCGATTAATCGGCCTGTCACTACTAAAGAGTAGCTAACTTTATTATTTTCCTCTGAAGGAGATATAATTCTCTCTCTGGTGCATGTTCCTTTGCTCTGAAGCATGTTGAAAAGCAGTGTTCCACTCCACAGCCACTTCCAATTGGACAGAGAGAGATGATGTACAAGTCTTCATACTTCTACGATTACAGCATCTTGGATAACATTCTCTCTCTCCCTCTCTCTCTCATACAATACTGTCTGTTTTACAGTAAGTTAGATTTTTATTGGACAGCATAACTCCTGCACTATCACATACATTCAGTTCTTTTCAAAAGGAAAACAAAAAGTGACAATGATAAGAATCTTCTGTGTTATGAAACCATGTACACACTGCAGACACTTTCCAAATCCAAGAGGAATAACAAGTCTTTTCATCCTCTTTCTAGGGTAGAACAATAAATCTAAATGTGCATGAAGTGAAAGACAAGTTAGTCATCTTCTCCGTACAAGTGAGGTGGAGAGAGTGGTTCAGCGGCTCTACCTGCCTGTCAACTCGACGCAGAGATATTATCCCGCACTCCTGTCTGCTCACACTGAATTATTCAAAAGGAGAGGAGGATACAGTATGACTTCTAGGTCACTATCATTACAGCAAAAAAGACTGCCTTAAATTTAGCACATGGAAGGGCAACGTTTTTTTATTATTCATGAAATTTGAGTAGCTGCTGGAACATATTTGTACCTTAAAAGGAAGGACTATAAAAAACGAATCGAATTACAAACTGGCATCGACTACTGACCCGAATTTACTGTTATCATGGTTTCCAATTTTAAAAAAAGAAGTCTGAATCCCAGATGTGCAGATGAATTATGAAAAGTTCCATTAAGGTGTTGTGACTGTGGGCCAAATGTAGGTTTTTACACACAGAAAGTTTGTACTTTTCAATGAATTTGAGAAAAGAGATGGATGCCAGAAAGGACTAGGTTTCATTGAATTTTGGTGGAATAAACATCATCTCTATGATTGAGGGGACAGATCGAACAACAGAACTGTTACATAACGCTCCTGTACACTCAAATCTCACCATATCTGATCTCGCCAGAGAGAACCTCGCACATAAAGCAGTTCAAAGGTTATCTGCAGCTATCCCAACAACATGCTTCGAGTTTTTCTAGCTTCACTTTTAGCTCCAAGGTTTCTGCTGTCAGCCAGGGTCCATGCCTCCAGCAGTCAGCTGGAGCTTGGTACTGCACTCTCTCTCCCTCTCCTGCAGGGCCTGGTGCCTGCTCACACAGCCGTGCAGCTGGAGGCAGCTGAACCTCTAATACTCTCCATATAGTCCCACAAATGCAACACAACTTATCAAAAACTAGTCTTCCTCCTCTTGCATTTGAAGCATCACTGATTAACTCTCATTATCTGTCTCTGCTCGCAGCTAACCCTCCCTGCTGCCACCACAATGACTTCATTCCAACAATGTGGAACTTGTGTGTGTGTTCTCTTGTGATACATCAAAAAGAGTGTACACTAAGCACTAAGACAGGACTTTCCTCTGGTTAATTACACTGCTCTGCGCTTGGAGCCTGAACGCCTCAGACCGTGCAGTCCTACTTTTGCAGCCTGCTGGCTAACTTGGCTAGTAGGCTAATCTCTGCTGGCAACTTTCACAGGCATCAACTCAAAGTCTTCCAGCGGGGTTACTACGTCTACAAACGTGTGCTGGGGCTCAAATGCGTTTATTCAAAAAAAAAAAAAACAGTGCTTATCAGCTGCAGCCAACAGCGGGCTACTTTGTTCGGTGCCACAGTCCGAATCCCAGAGGGAAGTTTGGTGGGTTTTTACAAACACAAGAACCACAATGGCGGTGCGCCTTTCTTTGGAAGCAGCGACACACGCAGCCTGTGTGTCCTCATAAAGTGAGCGAACTAGCAGAAAACAGACAACCCCCTTTTCCCCCTTTTCCCCTCGTCCCCTCTTCTTTGCATGTATTCCAAGTTAGCGCCATATTGAGTGCGCCTGCAGAGCCCCCCCCCGCCGCTCCGGACGTCGCAACATTGTTTCCAGGAAAACAAAAAGCCGCAAGGAAGCAAAGTAGCCGCCACTTACCTTGGCTATCGCCTTCTTGTATCTCATGACAGCCTGCTGGATGAGCGTGTGGACTTTAATATTCCCGTCCCCGCACGGCACCACCACCCGGGTCCTGCCAAAACACACCGTCACTTTCATGGTTTTAGTATCCCGAGATGTTGCCCAGATTCGGAGTAAAACCGAGGAGGAGAGGAGGAGGAGGAGGAGGAGGAGGAATCCGTGTGAAAATAAAAAAGGAGCATGGGTTGTTTTTGTGTTTGTTAGTTAAGCTCCGCGGCTGTCCCTGTGTTCCCGGACAGAAGCGAGGACTAAAGGTCTTTCCGCTTCTCCCCGCCGGACGACATTGTTTTCTGTGTGTTTTCTGACCACCTGTTTAGCTTCTCTCGCTCCCTCCTTCGCTCCCTCGGTCCCAATCCCTCTCTCTCTCTCTCTCTCTCCCTCTCCCTCTCTCTCTCTCTCTGTGCTGAGCTAATGCTCGGTCACGTGTTGCGTTCAGGTGCGTTAGGATGTTAGAATGTTGGAACGTGAATGAAAAAGGGCAAGAAAGTTGTCATTAATGATTTCAAATGTGATCCGTGGTGAAATGTAACTAAGTGCACTTAAGTACAAATTCGATGTACTTTTACTTTATTTCCAGAAAACCTAAAAACAACTTGAAGCTTGATGTTGGGATAGCAGCAGATTTTTTTCTTCCAGAACCAGAATCACTTTATTGGCTGTGTATGTGCACACATATAAGGGATTTGACTCCGGTTTTACCTTGCTCTCAATCTCAACAAACACAGACTAACAGCATAAATAAACAAGTTAAACCAAATAGACATACACTAATAGGTACAGTTATACATTTATTAATTTTTCTATTTTGTTGAACTTGTTCTGTTTATTTCCATTTTATGCAACTTTTCTCTTCTACGCTACTCCACTAAACCTTAGAGGCAAATGTTGTCTTGTAGTCTGTATATATGGAACCCGTTCTTTAATGTTAAAGAGAGAACAGCTGCGGCAATTTAGTATATAAATGAATGAACACGACAGATGTGCAGTCTGTCGTCTGTTTGCTTGATGCTGCAGTATTAAGTAGCTCTGCCTGTCCAATTACTTATACATTGTGCTTATGTTTCAGTTTGTTGTGAATAAGTTAATAAATGCTTCAGATCATAAAAAAGTAAATAAAAGAAAACTGTCACCACGTTTCCTTCCCCTGTCACAGTCCCATTAAACAATGTGTTCATCTTAAGGAATTCAATAAACTCTCTCAACAAAACCTTTCTGCATATTTAATAAACCAAAGAAAATATCCCTCTGCAAGAAAAAAAACTGGGGGGGGAAAAAATCGTATTTGGGCCTGCACTAACCTTTGAAGCTAAAGTTTACGAGTGGGCCCTGAAGGCATCAGAGGAGCAGGGAAGGCCACAGTTGTGGCAGTCTGCCCCCCACTGTGGTCAGGATGGGTAGTGTTTGGCGCGCAGGGAAGCAATGTTGCCCTCGCAGCAGTGGTTTTATATATATATATATATAAATAATAATAATAAAATCAATGCAGATTGCAGCAGCTGCAGCAGCAGCTGTAGACGGTCCTCACAAGGACAGAGAGTTCAGTACAGTCCTCTAAAGTCATTTCAATCAAACACATTTTGTTGGTCCCTCTTTGTTTCTGAACTGGTTTAAGGTTAGGGCTTAGATTTAAGGTTAGAATTAGGATTAAGCAGAGGTTAGGACTGCTAATAGAGGATGATTTATAAGAAATTCAAGTCTAATGATCTATCAATGAGTGTGCACACTCCTTCACAGCCCTGCGTTTCATTTTGCTATGCAGTGATATATATATGTTTATTACTGCACTCAATAATACATCATCACTAGATAAAAGCCACGGGGGCTTCTTGTGCACCTGCTCCTTTCCTATTTACAGTCCATCTTTCCACCCAAGTCTGAAACTAAACCAAACCCCCAAATGAAAACCAGTCCATATCCATCCGGGGAGCTTTTGGGAGCAGCTGCTGTGGCACATGTTCCACGTGGATGTACCACCAAACACACCTGCACCAAAGGGACCGGGCTAGTGTAAGACAGTCAGTATGTCACCTCTGCTCCAGCTTTCCTTAAACACAGAAGTTCTACGTCAGTTTTCATATTTGATTGCATCCAATTACATTCATAGAAAGGGTCTGATTTTTATCATTTAAAATGAAAACAAAAAAGGGATGCATTGAGATATCCCTGCTCCGTCTCCTGATTGAAGGGTGAATTGTCCGTGAGGCCAAAAAGAGCTGAAACACAAGGTTTAGTGAGAACATGAAAAGAGAGAAGAGCCATTGAATT